>NW_004524615.1:14294658-14311498 GCF_000260255.1 Octodon degus
GGGTAGCAGGAAGCTCTCCACACACTCACCGGACCTGGGCTAGGACTCGGGATTTGGCTTTTTGGGTAATGAAAAATTGATCTAGGTTTTGAATGACAAGTTGATGAGGAAGGAGCCTGAGGATGGAAGACACCTGTCTAAGACATTCATATAAATGGGTGAGAAGGACCCAGGATAATGGTAGTGGAGGCTTGAAAAGTGGGAAATGATGTTTGAAAAGTGAATTGGTGCTGCAAAACTTCTTCTTTCTTGTGGTACTCAAGGCTGAACTCAGGATGCTTTTCCATTTACCTATATCTGCAACCCTTTAAGAGTCTCACTAAGGTGCCCAGGCTGGGCTCAAACTTGTGATCCTCCTGTTTCAGCTTCCTCAGGTACTGCAATTACAGATATCCTACTTAAAATTTTTATTACCTAATGTATTAGTTTTTTATGTCTGCTATAAGAAATTACCAACAATTTCTTATACTGTTACCTTTTAGTTCCGGTGCTCAGAAGTCAGAATGTGTCTCCCTGGCCTAAAATTAAGGTGGTGGGAGGCTGCATCACTTTCTGGAAGTATTTGGGGAGAATCCATTTCTGCACCTCCCAGCTCAGGGCTTTTGAAAGATGGTGGAGGTGTGGGGCCTAGAGGTAAAGGAGCAGCTGGGCGGTGGAGCCTGATCAGAAGGGGCAGGCAGCCCCTGTGGGTGGGGCCTGGCATGGTGTACCGCCTTTCTGGTTTCAGCCCTGGACTCTATTACTTGCTTCTATGGTATGAACAGCTTTCCTGTGCCCAGGCCCTTCTACCCTGTGGTTCTGCCTTTGAGCCTGTTGAACATGGAGCGAGACTTTTTTTGTTTTTTGAGATGGGGTTTTGCTATGCAGCTCAGGCTGGCCTTGAGCTCACTTTCTAGTTCAGACTACTCTCAAACTTGCAACGATCCTCCTGCCTCAGCCTCTCAAGTGCTAGGATTATGGGCATGCATCACACACCCAGCTCAGATGGAGACTTCTAAAATGTAAGCCTCAACAAACCCCTCTTCCTTTAAGATGCAGGTGATGGGTATTTTGTCCCAGGGATAAGAGGAAGTCACTGAAGAGATCTGGTAGTGGTAGTGGTACGGGGTAGAAAGGACAGAGTTCCTCACACCACTCTGCTATGGAAGAGTGGGCCTTGGGCCTGGAACTTCCTGGTACCAGGAGACAGAGGCCCCACTCCTGGGCAGGGCTCATCCCTTTGTGTGGAAATTTCTCTTCCTGTCCCTTGTACTCCTTACCTGTGAGCTCATGTGGGTCTGGGCCGGATGAGGCGGGGAACTTCTCCTCCAGCACAGAAGGGTGTGGGCCAGCCAGTGGCACCTATGGCCTCCAGAGGGGGCCTCTGGCCCTGGGATGGCCAGGGTCCCCTTCCTGAAGCTGCAAGCCTCACTCTTTTCTGTGTACTTAAGGCCCTGGCCTACCGCACACTCGGCCACACTGTGCTTTCCTCTGTGGTTCTGGTGCCAAGATGTGGTGGGCAGGAGTGCATGGGCTTCTCCTGGGGACAGGCCACAGATGCTGCCTGCTCCACAGATACTCCTGCCTGGAGGTTCTTTTTACATTGGGGTGTTAGGTAGGGAATGGGCCAGAAGTTAGAAAGAGGCAGAAACACATCTGGATAGGACATGTGGCCCTGGGTCTGAGGAGGAAGGAAAAGTCTTTGGAAATAAAAATGAATAGATAATTGGACTTCATTTAATCTTTCCCTTTTTTATCAGCATATATAAAAATACGCAATAATAATACATAATACGCAATAAATACATTCATTGTGGGCAGTTGGTGCATAGACATGTTGTACCTTGACCCTTTTTCCTTCCCATTCTGTCTTCTCCTTGCATCCCTCCTTAATTGCATGAGGAGGTAGAGGGTAGAAAGAGAATTTTCTCTTTTTTAAATAGAGTACAAATAAGAATTAACACAGAAAAAATAACAAGTGATACAGATTTTCACTTAACAGAGTAATATGAATTTCACAGTATTTGTTGTAATACATAGTGTTGTCTTCCAACTGGTTATTCATATTGCCTGATATATGAATGTAAAATTTGAAGAATAAAGAAAAAAAAGAAAGAAATATATAAGAAATTAAGAAGACAAAAAGGAGAAACAGTTTAAAAAAGGAGACAAAACAAATTAAAGTATTAACTGCTCCTTTCCATAGGCCAGCAGAAATGCACAGTACAGGTGTTCAAGCTATCCTGCTTACATACATAGGTGAATCTCTTTCCCCACTCCTCCTCAACTCCTATTCAATTCAGCTATTCCCCTCCTGGGTATTTTTCCAGAAGAACTAAAAACCTTATACTACAGTGATATATGTGCATCCATGTTTATAGCAGTGCAATTCATCATAGCTAAATCCTGGAAACAACCCAGATGCCCATCAACTGAAGAACGGGTAAAGAAGATGTGGCATTTTTACACATTGGAGTATTATTCATCTATAAGACAGGATAAATTTGAGTCTTTTGTCAGTAAATGAATGACACTAGAGAACATACTCTTCAGTGAAATAAATCAGACCAGCATGTACAAACATCATATTGTCTCCTTAGTGTGAGAACCTGAAAGAGAAAAATGGAATCTGAAGGGTACCATAGACACTGGTAAAGGAAGGAACTTATTCAAAAGGAAAGAGTTACTAAGTTGAGGAGAAGAAAGAAAATTTTCAACCTGAGGCACTGAAAGATATTCAGAGTTCAAAAGACAGCTTCTCTGCTAGTGATTTAAATAGGTAAAATTTAATACAAAGGCCCATTAGCTAGTAAAAACATGGCTGTTAACACTGTGGACTCTTCCCATTTTGCCATGGTAACATTTGTGAGGCATTCCTTTTTGCACAGTATCCATTTCCTTGATGTCTACAATACCACACTTTTTGTAGATTCACATGTATGTGGCCAAAGGAACAACCCCATGTTGGCCTGGAGAACATATACCAGTTTCCCTCCTCTTGCCCTTTGTGTTAGTCATGTTGGCAAATTACTGGTAGATGGAAGTTCTGGCCTTGTTGTAAACAAGCAAGTTAAGGGCAAGATACTTGCCAAGAGGATTAATGTGCATATTGAGCATATTAAACACTCAAAAAGTCATGATAGCTTCCTGAAATGTGTCAAGGAAAATGATCAGAAAAAGAAGGAAGCCAAAGAGAAAGGTACCTGGGTTCAGCTGAAGCACCAGCCTGCCCCTCCCAGAGAAGCGCACTTTGTGAGGACCAATGGGAAGGAGCCTGAGTTGTTGGAACCTGTTCCCTATGAATTCATGGTATAAACTGGGGATGATGCTCTGCCATTCAGTACCTAACTGGTAGCTTAAGTGTTCTAGGTCCTATGGAAAAAAAAAAAATCATCCTGTGTTATAAGGGTGGTTTTCTTAGTTGAACAGGTATGTGGTGCCTTCTTACCTCAGAAATATTTGCAGCAGATTTTCACTGTACCTAGTAATTGTGTCTAGTCTTTACTCTTCAGTGTTTTTCTTGCTGGAAGACATTGCTGAGGTATCGTGCAGGTGTATACCGAAATATCCAAATATTTATAAAATATTTATGTTGCTTGAAGATCCTTAAATCACCATGGGAAAAAGATGTATCAAAATAAATGCAAGTCACTTCAGAAACAAACGGAAGTCCATTTCAGTTAAATACATTGTTTAAAAGGACACCCCCCCACACCCCAAACCAAAACAACAACAAAATGTGGCTGTTAATAGGGATAAGACACGACCCTCTTTCATTGACTGAAACAGCAGCTGTAGAGAGCACATATTGCATCAGTGACTGGGAATGGGACAAAGAAAAGACTTTGAAACGCCACGGGAGATCGTAGGGAAGATGCGAGGGCTGCAGAATGTGCGTCCTGCCAGAGGTGGGGCTAGGCTAGGAGGACAGGGCAGAGCTGCGACCTCACAGCACAGGCCTAGTGGAAAATTTAGGGAAGGCGCAACCTTACTGGGGACAGGAATTTTCCTGGAGGCCCCAGGCTGCAGCTGGTCGCTGAAGACCCGAGCGGCGTGCTACAGCGCCTCTAGTGGAGGTCTTGGGAACTGCACCGGGGAAGTGGGGGGAAAGTCCCTTCTTGAGGTGTCCTTTGCGAAGGCCCCTCCAGGGCCCCTGTGCTCACAGACCTCAGGCTGACAGAGACCTTGATGTGTGCGGGGTCCAGTTCCAGCATCATAAAGCTAGCTAGGAAAGATGGGCCTGAATCTGGGCAGGAATCAATTAACAAGCATGACTTCCACTGGTCAACACCTTGCTCTGAGAGGTTGCACACCACATTGCTTTCTTTATCTACGGTCTGATCAACACAGCAAGTGCTTAAATTTTTAAAAATTTATTACAGTGAACAATACATTGCTGTGAATCCCCCTCAGTTCAGACGCTTATCCCACTGTTCTTGGCACTTTCTGAAGCAGCTCTGGAAGGCCTCTTTCATGAAGGTCTTTAGTTGTACCGCTGTGACTGCCTCAGTGTCCTATGCTGATTCCAAATATTTGCCTTTTGTGACCTTCCAACCTCGGGGATGAGCCAGAAGTAGTGCAGTGCCAGATCTGTGAATGGGATGGACGAAGACACGCGGCAGTGCTCTCGCTTGACCGATTGCTGCAAACAGCTGATCAATGGCAGGTGATCATGAAATGCAGTTAATGTTTAAGTTAAGACATTTGCTATAGTAAAAGACACCACCATTAAGCCCCATCAGTCTTTCTTCTTGCTTCTAACACTTTATCCATTGTCCTTGTCAAGGTGGCTTTTACTGTAAGCAGGCTTTTGAAAAATTGAAACATCTTTTGACCACTCCTTGTTTATTTACTTATTTATTTGGTGCAGGTTTTCACTACACAGCTTGGCTTTGGGGTGATCTCCCTGTCTCAGACTCGCCGGTGCTGGGATTACAGGCGTGTTCCACCACACCGGAGACTGCACAGATTGCCTGGGATTCCTGGGGTGATTCCTGGGGTGAGCCCAGGGCCCCGCGCTTGCCAGGCAGGCGCTCAGACCGCAGAGCTCTGTCCCCAGCCCTTCAGCACTCCTTACACATCTTGCTTTTCACTGGAAAGAGGCGGACATTCTGCATCACGACAGTTTCCTTCATTTAACATACCGCTGGGGACAGCAACTACGATATAGAAGTTTTTTGACGTTGGGTGTTGAAGAAAGCGCGGTGACGCAGAAGCAAGCCTATGCCTGGCCCTGGAAGCTGCAAAGAGCCCGGAGTGGAAAATGTCGCACACATTCTTCTTTCCGCATTAACAGTGTTGCTTGCAGGGAGGAGCGAAGGAATGTGACTTCGTATGCACGAGACTAAAGAAGGAAAAAACTGGAATGCTGGAGGCACCTGCAAAAAAAAAATTCTCTGATTCTTGGCCATCGCGCCACTTGCTGAAGACCTCTGTCTCTCCAAGTCACGTCTTCAACGTGGAAATATTCCAGTTTTTGTTAACACAAATTACACGTGAAGAAAGTACAAAGCCAGCTCTGCTGTTCATCGGCGCTTGCTGAAGCAAGTCAAAACTTTATGCTTGCTCGAAGTGCACGTTTGACCTTTGTAACTGAGGCATTGATCTAGAGATTTCAAAGATCCTATTGTTCCTTTAAAGGTGTTGTAAATAAATTCCCTTTTGGCTTTTCAGGAGTGGGTTTTATTATGCATCTGTCTGACTCGGGGTGAAGTGTGGAACTGCATTTCTCTCTCTTTTAGAAAATTATTATTATTATTTACTTTTAAACAGAATAAAATATAGTAAGAAAAGTTAGAAATCATACAGAATTTCACTAAACAAAATGACAGGAATTCAGCCATGGCTGTTACATTGCATATTGTTGTCTCCAAATTAGTTGTTCAGATTACCAGATATAAGCATGCAAAATTGGTCAAAAAAGTTATAAAAAATTGGCCATGTGCTTTTTTTTTTTTATACCAGGAATCAAAATCATGACCTTTTGCTTCCCAGGCAGGCACTGTGTAACTAAGCTATATCCTCATCCCTAAAAAATTAAAAACGAGGGCCGGGGAGATAGTTCAGTAGAATAAGGGCCTGCCTGGCAAGCTCAAGGTCCTGAGTTCAATCCCCAGTAGAGACTGGGTGTGATGGTGCACAGGTGGATCACCATGAATCCGATCTATTAGTGAGACCCTGAACACCCTGTAGACCCTGCCCTAAAATACAAAATAAATAAGATAAATAAATAAAATTAAAAAAAAAAAGAGGAAAAAAAATGTAAGCATTAAGTGCTCTTTCCTGCAGACCAGCAGAAATCAGCAGCATAACTTGGAAGGCATTTCCCAATGTGGAGCTGGAGAGCACACGGAACAGGCTCCCAGGTCAGGTCTGGGGCCAGGGAAGCCACTTCCTGGAAGTCGCACTTGGCTTTTCCTGCTGGGCACGCAGCTACACTGAGAGGCTCCAGACTTTTCTCTCTTCCTAATTAATGAAGTAATGAGAACCAAGTCACAGGGCGCTTCTGTTTATCTTACTTACTTCCAGTTTAGACCCTTGCCCATCAGGCTTCCATATGTGTCCCGGCCTCCTTGGGGACACATTCAGAATAGATGTCTGTCAGAAGTGAGCCACTCACGGAGCTGTCCCCACATGACCGATCTCATACTTTAGGTTAATTCTTACACACTGTGAACTCTGGACGTGGTACTTCTAGCCATGACCTTGGGTCGCTGGGAGTGTTTTATTGGAGACTTGCTTTGCCTTTTTCTAGGGCAGCTTTTCCTTTCTCACTCTCCCAGCATCTGGTCTAGCCCTTTAATGAACTACTACTCATGTGTAAGGTGTGATCAAAACATGTAGTGAATGGTTAAATAAAAAAATTTAATTATAGTAAAAACATCTCACCATTTATCCTCCTCACTTCACTTCTCTCATCGTTCTCGTCACTCTCTGAAGCAGTTCTGGAAGCCCTCTCTCCAGAGTGACTTTTCATGGTCGCTCCTGTCTTGAATGGATGAGAGCTATCTATGGCAATTCCTGTCAGGGGAGCGCATTACCACACACCCTCCCTCTGTGTCTGGCATGGTGTGACCGCTGGCTCTTCCTCACAGTCAAAGTGAAAGTGAGAAGTAAAAGTACTGGTAGTGCAGATAGGGACACTCATGAAGGGGGGCATCTAGAACTGCAACAGAAAAAACCGATGGGATGGGTGTGCTTAGTACAGAGTCTATAGGGTCTCACTACACAGATTGGACTCATAGTGATCCTCCTATTTTCAAAGAAGGAGTCTTTTAAGGGAGATTAATAGCAATGTCTGTTACTGGAATACAATTTAAAAAATTTAATTAATGAATTAATTTTTTGTCTTTTTTTGAGACAATGTCTTGCTGTGCAGCTCAGGCTGGCCTTGAGCTCACTTTGTAGTCCAGGCTGGACTGAATCTCAAAACAATCCTCCTACCTCAGCTTCATGAGTGCTAGGATTACAGGTGTGTGTCACTGTGCCTTGCTTAAAATTTAAACTTTCACTGTGTATGTGTTTTGCTTTTTTTTCTCTTAATTTTTTTTTTTTATGTATTTGGTACAGGGTCTCACAATGCAGCTCCAATTCATAGTGAATCTCCTGCTTTTAGCCTCCCCAGCACTGGGATTACAGGTGTGCACCACCATGCATGGTCTTAGTGGCAGCTCAGTGCACCCAGGGGCAGGGCCAGTGTGGCATGTGGTGCTGGGGATCGAACCCTGGTCCCTGCGCTTGCCTAAGCAGGAGCTTAGTCTGCTGAGCTATCTTGCTGGCCCTCGCTGTGTGTTTTGATTACACTCAACTAATAGTTTCTCCTCTTTTATTGAGAAAATGAAGGGTGTTAGGGCTCTAGTCTTGAAGACTGACTAGTATATGTTATACATCTATAAACTATATAAAAGCAGATATGTAAGTTGTATGAAGTTCATGTTATGTATAGAATATATAATTTATAGTGTGATATATCCCCCATAAGTGATGAAGGCTTTTGCAAGGTGATTTGATCATGAGGGCTTTAAATTCATCAGTGGAGAAATCCATGACGAGCTCATTATGGGGAGATGAACATGGACTGAAACCTCACTGTGGGGTCTGCAGTGAGGAGCCCATGGGGGTATGGCTGGGGGGATGTGGCTCTTCTCTCTGTCTGCTTCCTGGCTGCCGGACGCAAGAGCAGCAGCTTCCTTCCATCACCCTCCGCTCCAGTGCCTGGCTCATCACCAGAGCCTGCAGACCTCACATTGACGCTTCAGAAAGCTTGAACCCACACAAAACCTTTCTTCTCATCTAAGTTACTCTTCTCTCATTGCTGGGACAGAATACCTGACACGCAAAGTGAAGGAAGGAAAGGTTTATTTAGCTCACAGTTAGTGGAGGTTTCAGTCTATGCTCAACATAGACAACAGCAAAACAGCAGGAATAAATGGGAGGAGTAGCAGCAACAATGGCTACAGAGGGCAAGTCTGTCTCCCTTTTGTTGCACCCAGCTATCCGCCCCAGGCCAGGTGTAGCACTCACACCCATAATCCCAGCAGCACTCACACCCATAATCCCAGCACTGGATCATGAATTAATCACAAAGTCTAAAAGTCTACCCCATGACTGCATGAGGCTTTTGGGGGACAACTAGACACAAACCATATCACTCCTTTGAGTATGTATCTCATGTTTTTCATTATAGAGATAGAAGCAGAGTAACACACGGTATAGCTCTGTGATTGTTATCCAATCTGTCTACATGGTTAAAATAGATTTTTTTTTTCTTTGTGGCAGAACTGGGGCTTGAACTCAGGCCCTTGTGCTTGCCAGGGAAGTGCTTATTCTACTGAGCCATCTGCCTGCCCCCATATATTGTTTTGAAATGTTATTTGTCTAGACCTTAAGCATCACTGTGTTAATTACTCCCCTGATAAAGGTTGTTTCTTTAGAAGAAGTGAGAGGGAGGTGGGCAGATGCAGGAGGGGAAATCCAGTCATCAGGGCAAGAAGAAATAAACATCAAAAAGCAGAGTGGGGAGACAGCCAGTGACTGCCTTACTCTGACAGCAGTGAGGATGAGATGCTCAGTTGCGCCTGGTGAAAATTTTCTTTTTTTTTTTTTTTCTTCTATGGATTAAGCATTGAATCCACTAGGTGGGGCTCTGCTATTCTTTTGGTTTAACAACTAACTGAAAACCCAAGAATTTACTGTTATCTTTAGAGAGAGAGAAAAAAAAAGTGTATCTGCCATTTTAACCCCAGGGAGAATTTGCCTGAGATAAGATTCTGCTTCTAACAAGCTTCCACACTGTTTGTGATCTTTTCAGTCCCATGAGGCAATTTATGAAGAAAGTGGTCAATTAGCTAAAAAGTGAGGTTTCTAAAATAGCTGAATTAAGTCAGTTCCAGGAGTTCGGAGAAAAATCCTCTTGTGAGCCTTCCTTTAAAGAAACGAAGGCATATTTATACACAAATGGAAACATTCTACTGCCACGCTGTTCCGCCTGTGGCCTTACTGACATAGTTTAAAATGTGAATTGTTTTAGAATTATATTTAACCATTGTGAAATTTACCACAGTTGCAGTATCAGCCCAGTCTAGTTATTTTGATAGATTATGCTTTGAGTGTTGAAGACAAGGATTTTTCAGGGCTGGGTTGTGGGTTCCCAAAAGAATATATTTTGCTAAACTTTTGATTTGGAAACACAGGCCTCTTGTTGGACTCCTCTCTGCATGACTCAATCTGGAAAGAAGCCCAGCTTGGTAAGATAGAACTGAATTTTGATTTAGGAGGTAGGTGGTAGGTCTGGGTTGCAGGCTCGAGGTGGAGCCGGGTTTCTCAATGCTGTCTGTCCCTTGGAGGAGTGTGGAGGTGGGCTCAAGAGCCAGGGTCTGTCAGGAGATATCCCTACTGCTGGTACCACAGAGAACTGCTAATGTCACCAAACTTCCTACCCATTAACCCATTCTGTCCTCTCTTCACCACCAGGCCTGAGCTGAGCTGTGGCTGGGAGGAATTTTTTGTTCTCTGATTAATTTTTAATATGGTGTGACTTTTTGAAATATGCATTGTTTGGGTCACTTTTTTTGCTGCTGAGACAAAATACTTGACACCCACAATTTAGAGGAGAGGATTATTCTGGCTCAGAGTTTGTAGAGGTTTCAGTCCGCTGTCAACTGGGTCCGAGGCAGATGAGCATGATATAATGGTCCAGGTGCAGGAAAGCCGTCCACTGCATGGTGTCCAGGCAGCAGAGAGGTCCAGGGACCATCCATGCCACGTCCCCAGTGACCCATCTTTCCCAGCTAAGGACAAGTCAGTTTCTAACTGTATTGCAATTAGGGTTTTCAAGAGAATCAATTTAATACAGGACACATGATTTATCAGATTGTTTTATAATACTCACCCAAAGAGTTCAGGAGATCAGTCCACACACTAGAGACCCAAATAACCCACCTGAGGACTTGGATCCCATGGCAGTGTCCTCCTCAAGTCCAGCTGGGGGCCTAGAGCCTACGACAGTGTCTCACGCAGGCCTGTTTCACTGATCTGTCCTGGGTCAGTGGTGGAGGCTAAAACTGTGCACCAGTGGGTGATGGGTCTGTGCCAGCAGGCTGCAGCAATTCCCTTGTCTCTCAATCCAGCTGTGGATGTGCTCCAGGGAGGTGGCAGCTGCACGTTTGGCAGGCAACACTCGCAGAGGCTGGCAGTCAGATGGCAGGTGCACAGCCCCTCTTGTCCTAGGCTGCTCAGCTCTGCAGGGACAGCATGGGGCTGATGCCTTGTGGGGGGAGGGGCAGCACCGCGGCTCCCTTAGTCCGATCTTTCCAGACAGAGAATGCATTTTAAGATGAAAATTAGCAAAATTTTTTTCTAATATATATATATATATATATATATATGTATTTTAGGAAAACTACAAGGACATAAGTGGATAATCTAAGTGGAGTAGAGATAGTTATTTTTTATTTACATTCGTAACTAAAAGAATTAGAGTATGCATGCTTGCTAAAAACAGTGACAGTACTTTCCACATCTGGTAGCATGGGCAGCAACCAGAAGGATTCCTGAGGAGGCCGATCCAGGTAAGGACCTGTAATCCCACCCACCAGGGAGAGGGCTGGCTCAGCTTTTGCTGAAGGGCCAGCCAGGAAGGCAAGAAGTAGGCTCGAGAGCCACAGCCGCACGAAGCAGCCCTTGCCTTCTTGCCAGCGGGCAGGCTGTCTTAGGAACTTTCCTCTCTGCTGAGACAGTATCTGACACTAGGAACATAACCAGGAAACATTTATGTTGGCTCACCTTCCAGAAGTTTCAGGACTTGTTTGGTCGGCAGCTAGGCAGAAAGGTCTGGGCGGAGGAAAGCGGCTCATGTCTTGCTGGTCAGGAAGCAGAGGGGGAGGCAGGAGCCGGTAAGGACGGCACTCCTTTAGGTCACACCCTGGGGGCCTCCTGCCTACTTCCAACCACACCCCACTTCCCACAGCAAGTCAGCTATGAGCCTCCGCAATCCAAATCACTGTCCCAAGTCCTGCCCGGATGTCTAAGGCTCTTGGGGGACAGCTAGCAGAAAACCGGGACAGAGGCTCTGTGGGAAATGCCTCTCCTGGGCTTGCTCACCTGTTTACCTCTGCAGCAGGTGGGTATTATTGAGCCCAGCTTGCAGGTCAGGCTGTGGGGCTTGTCCATGGCCGCAGGTCAACGAGCAGCTTCTGTTTTGGGAAAGGCAGCAAGGAACAGACAACACGCAGCCCTCTGGCTAAGGAGGCAGATGACCCCAGGAGCCCGTGAGATGGAGAATAGATGGGAGGGAATTACACCTACTAAGCGCTTGGTACATCTTGGACTCTGGAAGCGGCACATAGCTATAGTACATGAGGTAAGAAAAAATGACAGGGGGCCGGTGAGCTAGCTCAGTGATCTACAGCGCCTGCTCAGACAAGCTTAGGCAGCCGCAGGGGACCGCAGTTTGATCCCCTGCACCACATGCTGCGCCAGCCCATGCATTTCCCCACTCCAAAAAAAAAAAAAAAAAGGGATGGAGACTGGAACTGAGCTGCCAGAATTTGCTCCTGAGTCCATCACTTACAGCAGGCCTAAGCAAGCCACTAACTCCTCCCTGAACTCTAAACCTCAGCATCTACCTTGTAAAATGAAGATTCTGGGCCCTACTTGATAGTGTATTTCAAAAGATTAATTCTGATAAGCTGCGGGAAAAGCTTATTCGCCGGGCAGAGGGATTCGGTCCTGAAGTGGTGCAGTTGGTGAGAGCCGAAGAGGCAATTCCAGGGCGGCTCTTTCCTTCTCCAAAGCCTCCAATCTTCAGGCCGAGCCAAGGGTAACCCTGGGCAGGGCCCTCATCCCCGCCATAGCCCTGCCCTCGGATGCCACCTCTGCTCTTTTCCTGGGCAGACTCTGTTCCAGCCACACAGGCGGCTCCAACACCCCAGACTTGCTACAATCTGAGGTCGCTGGCCTTCACTTTCCCCCCTGGCTAGAGGCTCGTTCTCCCCAGCCACTGCTTGGCTTTGTCCTTCACTCCTTTCAAGTAATGGCTGGAATTTCACCTCCTTGCTGAGGCATCCCCTTACCACCTGACTCAGTCTGCACTCCAACCACTAGGGAATTCCCATGCACCCTCTTCTTTCCGAAAGCTCCAGGAGGTCCTGGCTGTTTGTCTATATTTATCTTTCCTCCATTGATAAATTTTCAGTTTGGGATGGCATCTGACTCATAGTCACTTAATATCTGGTGAACACCTAGCCAGCGTGGCAGGGTTGAGGGACAGTCAGAGCAAAGCCAGCCTTACTGAAGCCAGAAGGCATTTTGATGACTGAGTTTGAGCCTAAAGCTGTTAGGACAGCACAAAGTTTAGCAGCTTAACCTGGAGTACAAGATCCAATTAAACCAGGGGAAGTTGGAATTTCTGCTGAGAGTGGTGGCGCATGCCTATAATCTGAGCTACTCAGAGGCTGAGGCAGGAGGATCTCAAATCTTCCCCAACTTGAGGCCAGTTGGGGAAGTTTCTCAAGATCCTGACTCAAAACTAAGATTTAAATAAAGGAAGTCTGAATTGTTGCTGCACCGTACAGCGTGAAGCCTAGCTTCTTATTCCTGCCACAAGAATCAGGGATTTCTCCTGGCATGACGCCAGGGCATGTGTCCTTCCATTTTTGCAGATAACCAGTATTAACAGCTTCCTCTGTGTTCCAGGCACTGTGTTGGGTCCTGAGCCCCGGGAATACAAAGATGAATAAAACTCTGTTTAAACTCACAGTGGAAAACAGATAAATACAGATCACCATTTAAAAAAATTTATAAAACTGAGGTCAGTGTTGGCTGAGGCACAGTGACTGGATGTGCCGGTAACCCTGGGCTGACCGTGGCAGGTGGGGCAGAAAAGCAGAAAGTTGGATTTCTGTCACAGCAGCATCCTTCCGTTCTTGGTCCGCTGTGATGCAGCGAAGGCTTGGTGACAAATGTCTTCATGATGTTGGACAGAATGAGAAGAGTAAGGTAGGCGACTTCCGCTGGCAGAAGAGCAGGCAGAGCGGTTCGCATTCCTTCAGCAAACTCAGCCTCCCTTCCGCATCATTTTGCCATTTTCTAAGGAAGATAACTGTTTTCCAAAAGGGTGTAGGACCATTTCAGCTTTGGCGAGTGAATGACTCGTCTCCTGTGAGTGGCACAAGGCCCTGCATTACTGGTTTAGATTTTCAGTTGGTTACAGATTCATAAATGCTGTGGCTCCGGAACAGTGTGCTTCTTTCTCATTTAACCTGAAGGGAGAAGGGCCAGCCAAATAGCTCAGTGGATTAAAGCACCTGCAAGCAGGCGCAGGGACCAGGGGATCAATCCCCAGGCCTGCTGTGCCAGCCCTACCCTTGGGGTGCGCTGAGACAGCGATTGAGACTGGGTGTGGTGACACGTGCCCAAAAAAGTTCTCTTTTTAACCATTAAGTATACAGGTTAACAGGGTCAAGCATATTTCCACTGTGTATACCCGATATTCAGAACAGTTTCATCTTGAAAAATTGCAAGGCTGTGCTCCTGAAACACCAACCCTCGTTTTCCTCTCCCCTGGCAGCTGGTGCCCAGTGTTGTCCTTTCTGTCTCTATGAGTTTGGCTACTTGGGTTCCCTCCTTTTCATGGAATCAGACTGCATCTGCCCTTTCATGACTCGCTTACTTCACCCAGCGTAATTTCCCCAAGGCTCGTCCTCCGTGCAGAAGGGGACAGGCTCTCCTTCCCTTGTGGATGTCATCCACGCTTTCTTCACCCATGCACCTGCTGGTGGGCATCTGGGTGGCTTTCGCCCCTTGGGTGCTGTGGCTGGTACTGCTAGGAACACCGGGGTGCGGACACCTCCTTGAGATACCGATTTTGGTTCTTTTAGATGCATGCCCTGGAGCGGGATTGCCGAATTATAGAAGTTTTATTTTTAATATTTTGAAGATTTGGCATATTGTTTTCCATAGGGGTTGGACAGTTTTACATATCCACAAACATTGCAAAACTCCACGTCCTTGCCAAAACTTGTTATTTTCTTTTTGAAATAGTTTTTAAGTTTGTGCCAGTTTTGGAAATCATGCTGACAAGAGCTATTACTGAGATTCTAAAATGGTTAAAAATATTCATATATACTTATTTCTATAGAAAATACAGAACATCAATTTATAACAGACATATTTATATAGATATAAATCTGTGGATGTGTGAACTGAGGCATATCTAATAATGATGACTCCGCATATCTTCAACATTATCAGCTAATATATATTACATTCTTGATATATATAGTAAAACATATTGTAATCATAAATTTAAAAGTGATAAAAATATTCCATATCATGCCAGGTGTGGTAGTGCACACCCATAATCCTAGCACTTGGGAGGCTGAGGCAGGAGGATCGCTATGAATTCTAGGCCAACCTGAGCTACATAGTGAGTTCAAGGCCAGCCTGAACTACGTAGTGAGATCCTGTCTCTAAAAAAATCCACCAGAATTCCATATCGTGTTAAAAATTAAGCCAATCCAGAGTCATGAGAAGTAACAAGCATGTCCTCAGTCTGCTTTGTACTTGATCCCATCCTTGCTTCATTAAATCTCCCTAGCCTGAGAGTGACCACTGCAGAAACCTTGCCGTACCCTTTAGTGATCTATGCGTGTGTCTGTCTACGCCATGTGTTTTCAGGTAGACTTTATGCTATGCGTTTTTCATGAAGAACTTGGAAATGTGACTATTTTACCCAATGGAAACAATGCTTTTCATAAGCACTGGCTGTCTGTGGTACGTCCTGCTAGGAATGGTCATTGCAGATGCGATTATCGATGCACATGCCAGAGCTTACACAAGGCAGGCACTGTGCAAGGACCCTGGATGGATTGTCCTGCCCTTGTTACTCCAGAACGCAGGCATTGCTCTGTGATGGGGGGTGCCTGGGGAGGCTCTTTTTTCTTTTCTTTTTCTTTCTTTCTTTCTTTCTTTCTTTCTTTCTTTCTTTCTTTCTTTCTTTCTTTCTTTCTTTTTTTTTGTATTTTAGGGACGTGTCTACAGGGTGTTCAGGGTCTCACTACTAGATCGTACTTGTAGTGATCCGCCTATTTACAGCCTCCCAAAAGCTGGGATTACAGGTGCACATCACCACACCTAGTCTCAATTGCCATCTCAGGGCACCTCTGGGGGTGGCACCGGCACTGCAGGCCCCCAGATCGAACCTCAAGCCCCTGCGTCTGCTTGCAGGTGCCTTAATCCCCTGAGCTATTTGGCTGGCCTGGGTGGCTCCTTTTTCTGACTAAGGATTCTTTATTTTTATTTATTTTTTTTAATAATAAGGTAATGGTTAAAAGCTTGGGTTGTTTCCTTGAGACAGGGTCTTGCTATGCAGTTCAGGCTGGCTGGCCTTGAGCTCACTCACTGTGTAGCCCAGGCTGGCTTTGAACTTGCAGTAGCCCCCTTCCTCAGCTCCTCAACTTCAGGTGTGCACCGCCCCCCTCGGCTCAACCTTGGGTGTTAATATCGCAAAGATGTTTAGATTCAAGCCTTGGTTCTTTGTGACTTTCCTGGCTGTCACCTGCCTGCATCCTTAGCCATTCATTCATCATTCCTGCTGTGGGCAGGGCGCTGCATTCTCCTGAAGATAGTGACCAAAGTAAAAGGGACACGTCTGTTCTCATCCAGCTTGCATTCTACGGGAGAGTGACAGACAGCAAACAGAGGATAAATTAGTTTTTAAACCATAAGCCACTATTAGAATGTTAATTTTTATGTTGATCAGTTGGCTTAATGGTGGCTGCTGCCTTCATAGTAGAGCATAAAAACATATCCGACGCGTATTCCTGATTTGCCTCTTGGATTAACAGTGCTTCGCTATGCTGTAACTAAACCAGCAACTGCTTTCGATGATTGTAGCAGAATTAATATTACCCTTGGTTTTCTGATATGAGTAGAGATTGATTATGAGCTAGTCTATGCTTCATATGTAATTCTGTGAATTCTATGATATGTAACTGGGCTTCTGAAAAAATCTATAGAAAGATAATGTCAAATATACTTTTATAGGAAATGCTGATTGAGAATCCCAGATTAGTTATTGAAATTGAATTCATTTAAATCAAATCTACTACGCCAAACCATAAAATTCTTTGAAAGGTAGAAAATGTAACATATACAGGCAAACCACTGCTAGTTGGGAATTGTAATGAGTCTGACTTTCTCAAGGGAAGGAGGTTCTGGGGATTAAACCCAGGTCGTCTCACTGAGCTATATCCCCTGCTCCAGTTTAAGGTAGAGTCTTAATAAGTGATTGAGTTGCTTGGATTTGTTATTCTCCTAGAGTGATGAAATTGCAGCTGTGTGCCACTATTCCTCGCTGGCT
>NW_004524615.1:14311598-14312523 GCF_000260255.1 Octodon degus
CTTTCTTTCTTTCTTTCTTTCTTTCTTTCTTTCTTTCTTTCTTTCTTTCTTTCTTTCTTTCTTTCTGTGTTACTGGGGATTGAACTCAGGACCTTGCCAGGCAAGCACTTATTCTACTGAGCTATCTCCCTGGCCCTCTATTTTCTTTAGTGCTTCTGCTTGAAGCTTCCTTCCTGTCCCTTTGCCTCCTTCCCTACATCTGGGGAAGCTGATAGCAAAGTCCAATCTGCCCATTTGGCACCAGCAAAAGGAGCAAGCCAGCAGAAAATAAAGCTTCTAAATGAGAATCCCTGGGAATATTTTGGGAATAGACCACCACACTGCTCCATTTTAAGATTTGACCAATTCAGAGCCAAGTATAATCAAAGTGTGTATGGCATCGTCAGTCTTAACGTGTGAACTCAATGCCAAACGGGAATCATCCAGTCCCTGTAGGATGGCTATAGCAAGAACATCCTCCCGGAGGCTTTTTGACAGCTTCCTCTTGCTGTTGTTGACAACTCGTGCGTGCCCATAAGTGTCTGGTAGGTTGATTTATCTTACAGCAGCCCTCGTGGCATGATAGTCATCAGCAGCATCTACATGGTTACTGCTTGCCTTCCCAGCCTTACCCAGTTTGCAGACTGCTCCTGAACTTCTAGGGATTGAGAATTACATGTGTCTCAGCACCTGATGGGTTAGACTAAGCCATGCAGATGTATCTGTTTGCGCATCTGCTTGTGCTCTTGAGATGAGGGTGCTCAAAGCGAGATGTTGCTCAGAGCTGTACTTATCTTAAGGTTCAGCCGGAGATGCAGAATTCCAGGATGGCTCGCTTGTCTGCTTGCAGGCCCTGCACCCAAGAGGTCTCCACGGGCTGCCCCGCGTCCTCAAGACATAAGCACTGGCTTCCTTCCTCCAGAGGTAGAGGCGGAGAGCAAGCAAG
>NW_004524615.1:14313813-14329597 GCF_000260255.1 Octodon degus
ATCTCTTCTCTTTTGATTGGTGTGGCCTCATAAATAATCAAGGCTTCTTGACCTAGTGATATAGCCCATCGCAGTAAGATAAATAAAAAGAGTTAGGCCACCTTCATTACTACTCAAATTGAACAAAAGAATAATAAAAATTTTGAAATTTTAATTTCTGACTCTCATTATTTGACCTCATTATGTATGAACAAAACCAGGGATGATGTTCTTATGTGTATAGCTTTTATAGAATCATCCACCAAAGTCTGATTTATAAAGTTAATACACATAAACATTTAGAAAATGATTAGTTGGCCACATTAATTAGATGCGGCAGCGGGTGGGCTCTGCTCACGCTCAGCTTGTGCTCACCACGAGAAGCAGGGCTGGCGCTGGCTGTGCCCGTCCTCACTGTGGGCTGTGTGGTTAATCGATTTTCAAGCTATTCTGTTCTTCGTAAACCATGACAAACTTCAATTTGAATAGTGAGTCATTTTAGCATCATTTTGTTTTCAGGTGGAGGCAGTGCTTTACTTATGGATTAATCTCATTTCTTGCTTTTTAGCTGCCTAGCTTGTCTTCAGCATAATTATGAACAGAAATGTAAGCACCGGTAATGAAATGGGGAGAGGTAACTGGTCAGAAGGTGATTGTCCTGAGGATGTAGTTACATTAAAATAGGCATTGAAATGAAAACACACTGTAAAAAGTCAGAAGACTTGCAGCTCCCTTGGGGTCCTCAGGCTGCAGTTCGAGGAGACCCTGTTTGGCTGCAGCCCAGGTATACGCTGCAGGCCCTAATGTTTCAGGTTGTCTGAATTGTTACCATGACTTCAGATGGAACAAGAGGGGCCACTGACATTTGTTCTACCATCGGCAACAATGTCTTAATGAAAAACTCATTAATGAATGCACAAGGAGTGCAGGCTTTTGCTTGTGGATTCTCCAGCCGCTTAGCTGAGAGGTGTAGAAAGTGACTGCGAGCCCAGCAGGCTGAGGCTCCCAACCCCTCAGTGGCAGGCGCTGGAGCCCCTCAGTGGCAGGCGCTGGCTTTGGCCCTGTGATGACTCAGCCCAGCTGGGAAAGGGAACAAAAGTAAGACTCCACTAAAGCCAGATGATCTGAGTGACATGTGCTCGGTACAAGGAGCTGCACTTAACTATATGTGTCCTCTGAATTAATCTATGTATAAGGGTGTCTCATCTGAACAGTCTCACCGTCTAGTTGCTTGGAGGGCACTGTGGGTCTAAAAGCATCCGCTGGCCAGAGCTGTGTTCTGAGGCTGAGAAGCAGCGCCCCTCCAGGGCCACATGTCCCGCACGGAGGCTGGGACTGAAGCCCTGGTGGCTTTGCCCAGCGGTAATCACTGCACAATGTCGAGGTGCACCTGAACATCAGCTCTGCCCCTAAAATATACACAATCTTTATCTGTCAGTGATATCTCAATAAGGATGTGAAAAAAATAAGGATGGGATTGAGCCTCTCAAAATTGCCCCTCCACCCGTGAGATAGCTTGGGGTCTAAAGCACCTGCTTAGGCAAATTTAGGCAAGCACAGGGACCACGGTTTGATCCCCAGCACCACATGCTGCACCAGTCCTGCCTCCAGGGAGGGGTGAGCGGGCCACAAAAAAAAAAAAAAAAAAAAAAAATCACAGTCCTGAAACCTTAAAGCTGTCAGAAGCCATACACATAGGCAAAAACTTCCTAAATAGCACTCCAGTTGCACAAGAAATAACAAGTGGCCCAGGGAGATGGCTCAGTGGAATGAGTGCTCACCTGGCTGGCAGCACGGCCTGAGTTCAATCCCTGGTTCTGCCAAAAAGAAATAACAAGAGTCAACAAATGTGACTATAGGGCCGGCCAGATAGCTCGGCAGATTAAAGAGCCTGCTTAGGCAGATGCAGGGGCCAGGGGTTCAATCCCCAGTATGCCATGCTGGCCCCGCCCCCAGCGCACACTGAGAGGGTGATTGAGACTGGGCTTTGTGGCTCATGCCTGTAATCCCAGGGCTTAGGAAGCTGAACACCGAGGATCACTTCTTTTTTTCTTTTTTATTTGGAGAAACCGGAGATTGAACTCAGGCCCTGCGCTTGCCAGGGAGGCGCTTATTCCACTGAGCCATCTCCCCAGCCCCTTTTTTGTTCTTTTTTTTTTTTTTTTTTGTGTGTGGCTCAGGCTGCCTGAAGGGCAGGTCTGGTAATGCAGGAATGCAGGGGGAGCTGGGGATGGAACCTCAGTACCTGTGCCTATGTCTGCATGCGCAGGTGCTTAAACAACTGATCTAATGGGCAGGCCCCCAAGGAGGATCACTATGAGTCCGATCTAGTAGTGAGACCCTGTACACCCTATATACTCTGTCCTAAATTCATTTTTAAAAATCACAATGGAATATTATTTTGGTACATTAAATGGACAAAATTTTATTATTGTGGGCTGGAGAGATAGCTCAGCAGCATAAGTGTCTGCCTGGCAAGCACAAGGTCATGAGTTCAATCTCTAGTACCAAAAAACCAAAAATAAAAATAAAAATAAAAATAATAAAAAAAAATTGCCCCTCCTGTTCAAAAGTGTTATTACCTGCATTTTGACCAAGCTCTCAGAGAAAGAGGCCAGTGAGAAGCTGCAACAGAATTAATTATGCACAACACATTTACGTGGAAAACTCCAAGGTGTGAATGTTTGAGAAACTAGAGGAACATTTTAGTAAAGGGTGAGAGATTTATATGATCTGAAGAGAAACGAGAGTATCTAGAGAGATGTTTTAGCTTCACACCATGTGTCCACCTATTGAAAAATTTCTCCTTTTTTTGGATTATTGCCAAAGCTTCTCCGTGTCCCTCCACATAGGGTTTCTACCATGCCTCAGCCTTTGACCCTTTCGGAACCCTGCAAGGGCCACCCCTTTGCATTCTGTTACAATGGCCAGTGCATGTGTCCAGCCCTTGTCCACCCCAGTTTATGTGTTCACCTTTATTCATGTTTCACTTTGAGGTTTCAGGTACCCTTTGTCATGGTTTGGGGTTTCTGCAAGGTGAACAATACAATGCAGGCCACATTTTGTAAGATTATTTTATAATGAATCACCCAAAGAATCCTATACAAAGAGTGCAGGAAATTTGTCCACACACTAAAGACCAGAGAATACAGCTGAGGGCCTGCATCCCACAGTAGCATCCTGCATGAGTCCAGCTGAGGACCTAGAGCTCATAACGGTGCCTCCTACAAGTCCAACTGGAGGCCTAGAGTCATGACAATGTCTCACGTAGGCCTGCCTCATGGATCTGCACTGGGAAGGCCCACAGGTCAGTGGTGGAAGCTACAAAGTCTGTGCCAGGGGAACGAAGAATCTGTGCCAGCACGCTGAGGGATCTGAATTGGAGCCAGGAAGTGATGCTCAAGGTAAGAATCAGAGTTCTCCGAAAAGCACCACAGCCATCCTCAGCAACATGAGGTCCCAAGCGCCTCCATCAATGAGGAAAGCTGAGTTCCCACCAGGAAAGCCCACACAACAAGCTTCTCCACCAGGCCGAGCTGTGCACCATCTTCCCCCCTGGAGCCAGGCAGCGATGCTCAAGATGAGGACCAGAGCTTCCCCAAAATGAGCAGCAGCCATCCTCAGCATCGACGAGGTCCTGAGCTCCTCCTCCTATGAGAACAACCAAGTTCACCAGGGAAGCCAGCATGACAAGGTTCTCCAGCAGAGGGGCCCAAGAGGAGGAGGGGCTCCCTCAGCTCCAACATCTTCTGCAAACAGCTTCCCTAACAGCTTAGTGACAGTTTTTCTAGTTCTGCCTCTTATGCTGCTGGCAACCACCCTCAGGGGGGGCCTCCCACACCCAGCTCCATCCTAGTTCAGTTCAGCTGGGTCCAGCAAATTGACCACTAGTTAGCAATCCACTATGCTCTTCATCAACCACAGTTCTTTGGGAATTAGATAAAAACTTTCAGAAATAAACAATGCATAAGATTTGTTGCTGTACATTATTAGACTTGTTCCACTTTATGTTTTTTTGTTCTTATTCTCTTATTGTACCTAATTCATTTATTTTTATTTGTACATATTTGCAATACATAATACATTTATTGCGGGGAGTTGTACATATACATATTGCATCTTAATCTTCTTACTGTGCCTCACTTATGCATTAAAGTTTATCCTAGGGCTGTGGGAAAATGTGTAGCTCATTTGGGACTCAGTACTGTCCCTGGTTACAGGCATTTAGTGGGTGTCTTGGAGTACGCCCCTTGTACTCCTTGATAAGGGAGCTATTTTCTTTTTTTCCTGCAAAGTAAGCAGGCCACCCTGCGAGTGCCTTTTGGTTGGGGTGAACTTGATGAGAACTGAGTAGATAACAGAAATCTCTGAATGGCAATAAATATTTGCAACACAGAATTCAACCAGGGCTGGGCTTGGATTTCATAGGAAAGTGCAAAGAGGAGACAGCCTCCTGGATGGTGCTGGGCTGCTGGAATAGCAGGGAGGAAGCGGGCATCCAGGGTGCCACGTCATCACCTTTCAAGCAGGCTGCAGGCCCCAGAGTGCTGAGTTCTGCTAAGGAGGTGGAAAGCAGTTCTTGGCTTTTTTGTAGGAAACATGCACCTTGGTAAAAGAGCAGGATACCTTTGTTGGAGGGCTCTAAAACTACTGAGCTAGGGCAGGGGAGATAGCTCAGTGGAGTAAGTGCTTGCCCGGCAAGCTCAAGGTCCTGAGTTTGATACCTGGTAGCAACAAACAAACAAACAAACAAAAAAATCTACTGAGAGCCCCCTGCTCCTACCCTGGCATATTCTGAGGGATCCTCTCTGCCTGACCAGGCAGAATTTGGCTTCATTTATTTTATTGTACTTTTTGGTGCTACTGAGGATTGAACCCAGGGTGTGGCACTGAGCTACATTCTCAGATTTTAAATTTTTTGTTTTTATTAACATTAGATGGTTCTACTAAGTTGCTCAAATTTGTGATCCTCCTGCCTCAGCTTCCCCAAATGCTGCAATGACAGGCACAGCTTGGCCTGTCTTCTTTTGCCTTGGGTCCTCCCTCATGTTGTTTCTCATGAACAGTGGATGTCCACAGAGCTCACAGCAGAAAGCTGTCTGAGAGGGAAGGCCCATGTCAGGAGAATGAAGAATGAGTGATCTCTTAGGGGATAACAAGACCTATAATAGCTGCGCTAGTCAGGCTGTGAAGCTTCCAATGGCTTTTACCCTCTGATTCCTTCACTCCTCCTGCCTCCTCACTTGTCACTGTGCTTGCTTGTGAATGGAGCCAATCAACGCTTTTGATTGCAAGAAAAGGCTTTTGTTGTGTTTCAGATTTAATGACCAAGCATGGCAGGAGGACTTTTGCCAGCAGACCCTGGGCAGCCAAGGTTAGCATGGAGTGTGCAGCGCTTATGGCCATTTGCAGCCAGGATTGTTCATCTCTCAGATGTGTGACAGAGGATAAAGGATGCCCACCCCCTCAAGAATTGTGGGAAGTGGAAATTGAGTAAATGATTTTCTTGAGTAAGAATGGGAATAGAGGGATGTCTTAGCTACTTTTCTCATCACTGGGACAAAAATACCCAACACCCACAATTTAAAAGGGAAAGGGTTATTTTGGTTCACAGTTTGTACAGGTTTCTGCCCATAATTGGTGGGGTTGAAGGTGGGGCAGCATAACAGAGGGGCACTGCAGAGGAGCAACAGCCCATGGCAGGGGGTACAGGAAGCAGGAAACAGCAACCCTGAGCCAGCCTTGCCCTCTTTTCCTATCCAGGCTACAAACCTACTGGTTGGTGCCACCCACACCCAGACTGGGCCATCCCGTTATCTACACTCAGAACTATGTGAAACCAATCAGTGGAGTAATTCAGTTATTATATACTTTTAATCTATATATAAACACCCTAGATGCAGCCACCTCCAAAATGCCTCACCTGTGAGTGCATGCGTCATGCACTGCCCAGGCCGGCAACCTTCCAAATGAGTGGGTGGTAAAGGTTTAATCTATCTATCTATTTATTTATTTTTTGTATTTAGTACAGGGTCTACAGGGTCTACAGGGTCTCACTATGTAGATTGGACTCACAGTGATTCTCCTGCTTTTAGCTTCCTAAGCACTGGGATTACAGGCAAGCTCCACCACGCCCAGTCTCAGTCACCGTCTCTGAGCACCGAGGGCACGGCTTATTGGGGATTGAACCTCAGTCTCTGTGTCTACCTAAGCAGGTGCTTTAGTCTGCTGGTGAAGATTTAAGTGAACAAGACAAGTGGTATGATTTGAGGTCTCTAGGAGGATCCAAATCCTCTGGAAGAATTTGAGATTCTCTGGGGGTGGAGACAAAGAACTTCTCTGGGAAGTTATGGGTGGCCTGTAATTAGTTGGTTTTCAAAAGGAGGGGATATTGAAGAAAGTACAGGAAGCTGAGCGGGACTTTGGGATCCAGTACAAAGACTTCCCAAGTAGTAAATTGTGTTCATTAGAAGACTATCTTATCTCCAGGTTGACAGTCAACGCAGGAATAAGATGCCTGCAGTTACAGTCTCCATTTAGTTAATTGGGGTTGGAGCTGGTCTTCCTCAGCTGTGGTCTTCTCTTGTCCCTTGAGGCATTGTGGCTCCACAGGCCACTGCAGGCCTCAGGGACCAGTGACTCACAGAGGCTCACTGACTGTGAGTCTGCTGCCTGTCTCCAGACAAGGGGCATAGGCCTGGGATGAACTCACAGGTAGACATGGAAAGCTAGGTGGTTAATTCTGAATCCTGCTCGGAACCGCTTCGTACTGGTCTCCATCCTGCGTAAAGCCTTGCAGGGGGACCTCTAGATGCAAGTCATACCAAGGGGGACGCGGGAAGTTTGAAGCGTAAACTCTCCCATCCTAGCGCTGCCTTCTGAGGTCGCAGAGTTGCACCTCCCATTGGATTGGTTGATTCAGTCAACCAGTACTTACTGCCCGAAGCATTAGGCATAGAGGGCGATAGTGAGCAAGTCAGAAGAAAGCCCAGCTCGCGTGAGCTTGCCCTTCCTGGGAGAGGTGCGCAGGGAGCAACGCGTGCACAACCGCTCGTGTGATATGGGCAAGAGCTGCATGGACGTGGAAGCAAGAAAACGGGAAAGGAAGCCAGGGACCCTGGGTTATTTTAAGCAGGATGGTCTTCCTGATCATGGGTCTGTGCAACAGTCTGGAATATGTCCTATGGCAGGGAGCTCCTCGTTGGAGAGCTTCATTCATTTTGGAGTGAATACTTTCAAGTCTTTTTCTCATATCGAATCAGACTTGGTGGTTTGTAGCAAGCGTGCACTGGGTTGAAGACAGCAAAGCTGTGCCACAAGGAGGCAGCCCCGCGGCGGAGTTAGGATCGGGCTCCGGAGCTGCGCAGCTAGGTTTGAGTCCTGTTTTGCCACTGACCCAGTCGGGCAAGCTGCAACTCTTGCGAGTGAGTCTTCCCTGTATTAAAACGGGGATTATAATGGTGCTTGTTACTGTTAGAGATGAAGACACTGCCAATCATGCGGGACTGGGGCGCTGGTGGAAATGGCTGGATCCGTGTTCAGCACAGCAGAGCGTTCGTCACCGTTACTATTCAGAGCGCTGGGAAAATTAAGGACAATGTGTGACAGCGCCCCCATAGTACTTTCACTGACTATGTTGAGATATCGCTTGATATAATATGGTAAGTGAAACGTACAAGACCTGAATTGAACACATAAAGATAAAACAATTACTGTTTCAGCGATGAGACATTTAGTATCGCTTGCCTTTCTTTTTTATTTTCCATTCCCCTCTTTCTACTCTTTTTATGGAGGCTGAATTACTCCATCATCTCTTTTATTAAAGGCTCGAGTTCTACCTGCATTTTTGGGTTCCTTAGGAAGCCGACTGAGCCCCTATATCCCTCACTTGCACAACCCTTTCCATAGAAGAGCCTTTTGCATGGTGATGTTCATGAAAATTTGTGAAGTCAGATATTTTCATAGATGGCCCTCCATCTTATTTAAACACCAGCTCCCACAGAATTTGGATCTGTCCCTATTTCCAAATTTTTAAAAAAAATCATTTATTTATTTATTTGGTACAGGATCTCACTACGCAGCTTGGACTTGTAATGATCCTCCTGGTTTAGCCTCCCCAGTGCTGGGAATACAGGCGTGTGCCATCATTTGTTTATATTTATAAAACAATTAGGAAACTATGGAAGGCACATAACTCAGTTTTTCCAGAATGACATTGTGAACAAAACAAATGAAAAGTAAAATTAAAACAATACTCTCACATGGTGAGAAATGCAAACACTCATTGCAAATAGAGACTAACAATTTCTAATTCTTCTCTGAGTCTTAAACTCTTATGTTTAATTATTTTTGCACCCAAACAGAAAAAAGAAATGCACACATCAGCACAATATATGGGCATGCATTAAGACTTTTTACATTTTTATTTTTTACGGTTCATACTTTACCTTTTTGTAAGCTGTATCTAGGAGAAACTTCCAAATTTGTAAACATGAAATAAACACATTCTTTTCATCATCAGCCTATTTCATTGTATTTGTGTTTCATATTTCTAACTTATTTAGCCCATAATTGTCTGATGAATCATTTCCATTTTTCCCATTACAAATGATGATGAAGTAAATAGCCTTTTATAAGCGTTTTATTAAATTGCAAATTCCTAATGCAAAGAAGCTTAAAACCATGATCCATAACAAGAAAAAAAATTTGTTAATGGAAACCAACCCAGAACTGGTATTGACATTGAAATTAGCAAATAAGGAATATAAAATAGTTGTAAGTGTATCCCAGATGTTCAAATCACTAAAGGAAATATTGAGCACATTAAATGGAGCCACATAATATGTAATGAGACCCAAGTCACACATCTAGGATCTCTGAGGTGAAATATATGTTGTATGGGAAAAGCATCAGCTAATATTTTGCAGAAATAGTGATTTTGAAGACAAGACAGTAGAACCTAATAAAAAAAGAAAAAGTAGAGATTAAAAAAACTACCAAATACACAAAGTAGAAAATAGGTGACATAGAGGCCAGGGATGTAGGTCAGTGGCACAGTGCCTGCCTGGCAAATACCAGGTAAGTTTGATTCCCAGTACCCCCTCCCCCCAAAAAAGGGCCAACCAAATAGCTCAGCAGATTAAAGCGCCTGCAAGCATGTGCAGGGGCCAGGGGTTCAATCCTTGGGCCTGCTGTGCCAGCTCCACCCCTGGGGTGCACTGAGATAGCAATTGAGACTGGGCATGGTGGTGTGCGCCTGTAATCCCAGCTCTTGGGAGGTTGTAAACAGGCAGATCACTATGAATCCGATCTAGTAGTGAGACCCTGAACACCCTGTAGACCCTTCCCTAAAATACACACACACACACACACACACACACACACACAGAGAAAGAAAATAGTTGACATCAGTACAGCTTCTCTAGGTATTCAGAGCATGAAAAATTATCATGACTTTATGGCAATAAATTTGACAACTTAGATGAAATGGGCAAATTTCTTTAAAAACAAACTCACTCAAGATGAAATATAGATCCCATATCTATTACACAAGCTGAATTTGTAGTGAAAAATGTTAAAACTCTCATACCAGATGCACCCACTGGTATATTCTCTATTATAAGTCGAACAAGAGTTCTCCAAATATTTTCCCAGAAAATTTAGGAGGATATAATGTTTCATAACTGCTTCTTTGAGACCTTACCTTCATGTCATAATCTAGTGAAAACATTCTAAGGAAACAACTGATCAATACTCTTCATGAATGCTATGGGTTGTGTCTACTTGTCCTCCTAAAGCTTCATGCAGTTATGGGGCTGACTTCTAGAGTTTGTGATTATTTCATAATCCAGTACTGGGATTATGAGTGTGAGTGCTGCTGGGATTATGGGTGTGAGTGCTATACCCGGCCTGGGCCGGACAGTCTGAATGCGACATAAGGGAGACAGACTTGCTCTCTGTTGCCATTGTTGCTGCTGCTCCTCCCTTTTGCCCTTGCTGTTTTGCTGTTTTCCACTGCCACGAACAGTTGCCCTCTGCTACATTTTACTCTGTCTTGGAACCAGCTGAGCATGGACTAAAACCTCTATTAACTGAGCTAAATACCTTTCCTTCTTTAATTGTGGGTGTTGGGCAGTTTGTCCCAGCAATAAGAGAAAAGTAACTGAGACAATGAATATAGATGAAAAAAAATACTGACAAAATTTTAGTGATGGGAATTGATCAGCACACAAAAGGGTTTATCCAAATGGGATTTATCCCAGGAATGCCAGGTTGGGTAACATTCATAAATCTGCTAATGTAATTTATCCTATTAACAAAATAATAGAAGATCATTAAGCAAGTGGCTTGTGCTCCCTACCACCAGAAGGAGTCTGGGCATTGCTGCCCACTGGTTGTGGTACTGCAGGCACCAAGGGACACACAGTGTAGCCAAGCGCCGAACGGGACAATGCTTTACTCACATGGGGTAGAAGTGAACAGGTCCGTCTTGGCGGCGGCATCCATACCACAGCCAGTGTGAGCAGAAGGAGCCCATTGACTCCTTAGAGAGGACAGATATTACATGGGCCTGGGTGCGTGCCAGGGATGCACACTCGTAAGCAGAATGTCGGTGCGTGTGTGCCCGCAAGCACGTGGGCTGTGAGGACTCTATATTTGGTTAAGGACATGTTCTAGGCTCCAGTCCCAATTTTATACTGCTGAGAAGGGTCGAGAGACTCTGCACTAACAAGCTGCATTTTCCACAAAAGACAAACATTTCACCATCTCAGAGGGGCAGAAAAACATTAACAAAATCCAAGACCGACTCCTGATTTGAACACTCAGAAAACTAGGAATGAAAGTGATACAGGGAGAAAAACTGGTCTTGGGTGGGTGACCTCCAAATGATATAGGGAACCTCCAAATGACGTAGAGAAAAAACGATTTCTGGACCTGACCTGCAAGAGTTCGTGTTCTCTAAAACTGAAGAATGAATTTTAGGAATAAACGGAGGTTTATGAGCAGAATATATTTACTGAGAGAAAGAAAGCACCTGTCCAAGAGAGGGACAGGAGAAGGGCCCCAGCTGGTAGTTCTCCCGGAAGCTGTCTCTTCCAGGGACTTTTATAGTGTAAAACCATGTGAGGCTAAGGTAGAGAGAATGGGAACTGGCTTAGGCGGGCAGGAGGTGGGACAAAACTGTGGTCAACCAATGGGTTTACATATGGGACAGGGTCTTTTCCTGTTGGGGGTTGGAATGCGGGATAGGGTCTCTTTCTGTTGGGGGTTGGGCTAGTGACTCACTTGGGTCTTTCCAGGTGATTGATACCTATTTAGAATATCAATCCCAGGTGCTACTCGTTTAGCATTTGTTTGGCCTTTAGGTCTTTAGGTCTGGTTCACAGCAGGAGCATCCGCCCCTCCCACTGTTGTAAGGCATCTCCTCTTGTGTGCTGTCTCCTTTGAGGGCCTGGCCCTGTCTGACTGCCTATAATATTTTTATCTAACTCGGCTGCCTACAATAAAAGGACACTTCTTAGATGTGATAAAGGGCATTTGTGAAAGACCTAGAGCTAACACCTGTGGCCATAGGAGACATGTTCCTCCTTAAGGTAAGAGGTGGCAAGGGCCTGTTTGGTCCCTTCTACTGAGCATTACACAGAAGCTTTAGAGAGAGTAACAAGGCACCTGGGCTGCGAAGGGAGCAGTAATATGGCCTTATTTTCCCATTACAATTTCTACTTATGTAGAAAATCTGATGTAATCCACCTAAAATCTTTGAGCATTCAGGAGTAAGTTTGAGATTATTGCGTGGTACAAGATCAGTACTTAAAAATTAGTTGATTTACATAATCTAAGAGTGAACAACCCAATTGAAACACAAAATAAGTTAACATCAAAATGTTAAATACTTGGGAACAACTCTGCCAAGACACGTTTGCACACTGAAGACTATAACATGTTCCTCAGAGAAGCGGAGGAAGCCGTAAGGAAGACTCAGTGTGCTTAAGGCACTGATTATCCCCACGTTGATATGTAAATTCAACACGACCCCAAACAAATCACAGCACTGATTTCTAGAGAGGCACAAGCAGATTCTATAATTCTCATCAAAGTACGAGGGACTAGGATAGGCAGAGCATGTTTATAAAGAACGAAAACAAAAAGATACCGTTAGTTGATGGTTTTCCATGGTTATAATGAAATACTGTAGGCAGGCTAACGTTATAAAGAAAAGAGGTTCATTTGGAGTTGAAGTTTTGGGGCTTCAGAGTCTCAGAGAGGGTGGGCTCCTTTGGTTTGGCCTCCGGAGATGGTCTCCCTCCTGGCAGGGTCCCAAAGTGACAGAATGCATGACATGGCAAGAGACAGGGCATGTGTATGTGTCTGTGTGTCTGGTCTCTGTTTCTCTTCAGATAAAGCCATCAGCATTCAGGCATTGAGGGGGGCTCCACACTAACATCCTTACCTCAGTCTGATCATTCTCCCGGGGGCTTGCCTCTGAATACCACAGTCAGATTGAATTTCTACCCTCTTAATACCATCATTGTGTAGTCTTGGGGATTAGTTTAGGGCACAAATTGCAATCAGCCATGGGCTCATTTCACCTAAATATTTCTAGGTTCTTGGGTTTTTTCTGTCCTTGATTGCCTGATGTTCATTGATGGCAATTGTCTCATTTTCTTTTTCTTGTTCTTATTTAGTGATTATACCACTAACTGGTTCAGATGAGATCGGACTTGTGCAGTGGTATAGCTGTAGATGCCACTAACTGATTCAGGAATTATAACATCACAATAATAAAGATGGGAGCCACAGAAGAAGAGCGCCAAGGATGTGGCACCAGTCTAAGGCCTCAGGCCTGAAAGCCCGCTGGAGAGTCTCTGGTGCCAGCGCATGTGGGAGGCTGAGCAATCTGGACACCGATGTCCAAAGGTGGCAGCAGCCAAAGGGCAACCGCTCAGGACTGGTGCTCCCCCAGAGGTGCACCTTCCTTCTTTCCCTTTTGATTCCATGCAGGTCATAAGCCTATTGGCTGACTCCCCTTATCAGTGGGTGGTCTTTCCCGCTCAGCTTGCTGGCCTGCGTGCCAACAGTCCACCCTCCCCTAATACTGTGCTCTACTAATCTGCTAGTTGACGTATAATTAACACACAATCTACACCTGTCCTGCAGGGTCTAGCTGCCTTGGTCTCTTTGGACGAGCAACGCCATCCCCTCAGATCAGGGGGGGTCACCTTCCCTGACTGGAGCCAGGACACTTTCCTAAGGTAGGAAACTGTCCAGCTGTGGTGGTTGTTTCATCTAGATATTTTTCAGCTCTCAGGGTTTCCTGTCCTTCATTGTTGGATTTCCAGCAACTTGGCAATAGTCCTTCCATTTTCTTTTTCTCATTTTTCTTTAGGAAGTTTACTGTTCTCTATTGCTTCACTATGGACAGAAATGGAAGTTTTAGTTTTACTGTCTAAATGGAATCATTTTTCTTGATCTTTGGAACAGTATAGTATTGAAACTCAAACCTTAAAGGTTAAAAAGATTCTCCTTAGAAAAGGTCAGGACTACTACTTTTTTCCAAAAGGAGGCTGTTGGGGCTGGGGAGACAGCTCAGTGGCATAAGTGCCTGGCTGGCAAGCACAACATCCTGAATTTGATTCTTGGTACCAAACAAAACAAAACAGAAAACAAAAGGAGGTTGTTGGATATCAAATTTTAATTTTTTCCATAAAGTATCTAATTCACTTGTGTTTTCAAATTTACTTAGAAACCTATTGATACAGGTAAGACTTCTAACTTTTTAATGTTTTCTGTATGTGTGATAATTTGCCTATTTTAATTTCTACTCTTTGCTTTGCTTTCTCCCATCCAAGTACTAACCAGGCCCAACCCTGCTTAGCTTCCGAGATCAGACGAGATTGGGTGCGTTCAGGGTGGTATGGACATAGACTTTTCTTTGCTTTCTTTAAAAACTTTTGCCCAAATCAGTGCTTTGTTTTTCTTAAAATAATATCTCTTGCATCTATTTATCAGTTACTCTAAAATTTTTCTGTAGTTTATTAGTTCATGCTTTTATTTTTATTATTTTCTTCCTTCAACTTTGCCTTGACTTACTTTATCTTTTCTAACTTCCTGAGTCAAATTAATTCACTAATTAATTTCTTTATATGTTTTTTTTCTTTATTAGGGATGTATTTCAGATAGCAAAATGTGCAAAGTGTAAGCAAGTGGTGAAATAAGAAATAATTTTCCAAGAAATTATGGTATGTCCAAAGTGGCATTCATATGTCATGATTAAATGTATGTATTAGATTTATTCCTGTATGCTTTCTAGGGTAAAGAATTTATAATTAAATAAAGCCATCATATTGATAACTTCAATTGAAATATATCTAAAGTGATATTGTTGGTATAAAAATTGAGAAAGTGTATGCAATTTTATTGTGTTTAAGAGATCTTTGTTGACTTTGGAGCAGAATTACTGAAAACATTTTTTCTAATCCTGGGGGTTGAACAAGGGCCTTGGCACTGAGCTGTATTTCTAGCCCTTTTCTATTTTTTAGACAAGGTCTTGCTAAGTTGCCCAGCCTGGGCTTGAACCTGCCACAATCCTGCCTCATCTTCTCGGAGTGCTGGGATTTCAGCTATGTGCCAGCATACCCAGGGCTTCTGGGGCTTTGCTGGTGTCCAGAGGCATCATCCTAGACTCCTTGTCCGCACACGGCATTCACTCTGTCAACTGCGTTGAATAGGGAGAAGCCCAGGTAGTAAGGCACTGCTGGGTGTGTCTCAGGGGTGTTTCCAGAAATGATTTTGGGATAATAAATTCAGGGCAGAGATTGGACCTGACTGCAGTTGGCACCATCTAGTAGGGTGGAAGCTGGGATGGAACAAAAGAAAAAGCAGCCTGAAGCCAGGAGCGCAGGCTCCCGGGTTCTGTTTTGTTCTTTCTGCTCCATGGCTGCCGTGGGTTGAGCAGCTTTCTTCCACTGTGCCCCGCCACAGTGATGTTTCTGCTTTACCACTGGCCCAGAGCAATGCAGTTGGGTGTCTGTGGACTGAAGCCTCTAAGACCATGAGCCAAAGTAAACCTCTCTCTCTCTTTTTTTTAAGTGACTACCTCAGGTGTTTTGTGGCAGTTACGGAAAGCTGAATAACATACCCTATGTACATCTGCAAAAATTTCCCTTTTTGTGAGGACAACAGTTGTATTGGATCAGGGGCTCCTCTTGCTCTAGTGTGACCTCATGTGAGCCAGGTACATGTGCTCTGACCCTCTCTGTAAGCAGGGTCACATCCTGAGGTAATAGGGATTGAGATTTCAACATAGCAAGCTTTTGGTAGGGAGGGACACAATTCAACCCCAAATACCGGAGGTTCAGAGTTAAGGGACAGCTATTGGGCACATCAGGGTGGCTACACTGCAAAGCCTGTCTTCAGGATGGGCTCTGGGAATAAAGTGAGACTACTGATACAGATAGGGAGAGCCCAGGTTAAGGAAGGGAGAAGGGAAGACAGCCCTTGGTCTGCAGGTGTAAACACTGCTGCGTGCCCTTATTTGGTGTTCTTGAGGGCAAACTTGTGCCCCAAATCATGCTGTGATAATTGCTGGAGATAATTGCTTCCCAGAGGTAACTGCTGGAGAGCTTAGCCTATGCTGGTGCAGGTTCTGAGCCCTCACAGCTGAGGGCGACATAGCAAGTGAGTCCACAGCATTAGTGACCCGTGACCAGCGTGGCTCAGATGGAGCTGTTCAGGGAAACGTGAGGACCATTTCCCCCTGATTTTTCTGGATCCTTGTAACTCTTAGGGTTCTACGAGCTTTTGG
>NW_004524615.1:14329907-14340469 GCF_000260255.1 Octodon degus
CTTTAGACCACTGAGCCATCTCACCAGCCCCTGCAGCTCTTTTATTGAGAGATCCTGGGCACCTTTGATCATAGGTCATGGAAGGAGGCCCTATTCCTAACAGATGCACAGGAGCCAGACTCAGAACACGCCCACTGGCTGACTTAGGGGGAGGACAGCACCCCATCTTGCCAAACTCCTATAGAAGGAAGAAAAAAAAATCCACAAATATCTCAATATATTATTCTGCCACATTTGTTTACCCATTAAATATTGGAACTGTTTATCTTTCTTTTAAGTTACTCCTGAGCTCTGTAGAGCAGAATGTTTGCCTTCTAAAATTTATCACCATGAGATGACTTGTCTCTGCTCCTCCAGAATTGTCAGGCTTCTGAGTCAGCACGTGGAGCGCACCCTGGAGCAGATTCTCTTTGCGGTGTTGTGGCACTCCTTCCCCAGGAGGAAGTGGAAATGTTCCTCAGCAAACACAGGGGACAGACAGGCACTTACGACATTAAAAGACCTTCACCATGGAGAGAATTCAGTAGTGTTTTAAGGAAAACCTAGGGGGATGTTCAGGTTCTACTGCTCACCATTCCTGTGAAATAGAAGACAACATATCCAGCAATGCCAACATACATATTATTCAGAATCTAGAGGAAACCTCAAGTCCTCCTCCCTTAGAATATAGATGTGTGCTTATACTGAGCAGGGCACCACGAACAGTTGTGTGGACCCCTGGGCCAGGGGCTCGTCGACCCTCTGGGGATGACCCCATTTCCTAGTTCTCAGTGCTGGCTGACTAGGAGGGGTGCAGGACAGGGCATTCCAGTGAGTGTGTGAAGCATATTTGTGTGTTCAGTGGCGATGTGCTTTTTACGCTGGTGTCAGTATTCATTCCTTATTTTTGGAGGGTGAACAGGGAGAGAGCTGGACAGTCTCACTGGGCACAGTGCCAAGGGCACTCAGCTGGTTGCACCACTTGTCATAGCACCCTATTGGCCCCAGGTGGGATGCAGGCGCCATGTGAATACAGCGGCTCTTCCTGGGAGGGCCAGCGCCAGTCTGGCGACTGATGGCAGAGCCATAGGGTGTGGATGTGGCCTCACCCTCCTCTCCAGCGCATGCCTCGGCCTTCTTGTTGGCTTCTTCTGCTCTCCCCCTCATTCCTCCTCCTAGCAGCCCTCGTTTGTCTCCTTCTTCAGTCTTCGGCAGTGTAATACGCACTGTCTGGGAGGTGCTGTGGTTGGAGCTGAAGCAGGGAAAATAAAGGGAACTTCTTGACTTAACATGATGGGTCATTTCAAAGTATCACGAGTACACTTTTAGAGCTTTGGATCTGAGTACAGTACTTTTTTCAGTTTGCACTGTTCTCTGACTCTGAAATCTCTTTTTTGCCCCTTCTGTGTGTCCTTTAGGGCTCACATACAAATGGCTCGGCCCCAGAAGGGCTTTTCTGGGGGACTCACCCCTTCTGAAGGACTCACTTTCTTTCCTAATATTTTCTTTTATTCTTCAGAGCACTTACTTCTGTTGAGTCTGTATTTATTTGTGCTTACTATTTGCTACCATAGTGTAAAAGCCACCATAGAAGTGGCCGTTTCTGTTTGGTTTATGAAAATAGATCCTGCTCCTAGCCCAGCCCCAGATACAAAGTTGAGACTTGGTAACTTTTAAAATGAGCAAATACTTGCCACAGTGGGGTAAGGAGTAGTCCAACACACAAGGAAATGGGGCAACTACTAGAACAACACATATTTTCAGAATTTGGTTGTCTCATAATTCCTTCCTGTTATTTTAGGATTTAATAATTTAAATATCAGGTTAGTGGTCTCATTTTCTTTCTTTTCTTTTTCTTTTTTTTTTTAATTTAGTACAGGGTCTACAAGGTCTCACTTCATAGATTGGACTTGTAGTGATCCTCCTGTTTTCAGCCTCCCAAATGCTGGGATTATTGGCACACGCCACCATGCCCAGTTTCAATTACTGTCTCAGTGCACCCCAGGGGTAGGGCTGGCACAGTACTCTGGGGATCGAACTCCGGTCCCTACGTCTGCCTAAGCAGGCACTTAAGGTCTCCTCATTTGCATACAGGGTGTCCTTTCTTTTGCAAAGGTGTCACTTCTATGATGTAAGGCTGGCATACCATTCCATGGCTACTAACTTAGCGGTCATGCTCACCTGTGACGTTAGGACTACCTGTGTGCTGCCTAGCGCCTGCACTACATGCCTTAGTATTTGTTGATGGAGCCACCCGTTGAGCGAATGTCAAAAACAACTGGCTTTTGCCTGCGACCAGAGGCCTGCCTCATGCCTGACAACCCCTGCTGCTCCTACTAAATGTCTTGAGCCCTGAACCTTAGGTCTTGCTCTCGACACAGTGGGTGTAGATTAACTGTGTGTGTTTCCCTTGCTCTTCTAGCCAGTTCCAGCCATGTAAAATTGCATTCTCCCTGCCGAACTCCCCCCATCACACCCAGGCGATCTCCCATGTACCACACCCCACAGAAGATTCCCGGTCCCCGACGCATACTCAGCAACGCTGAAAATGGAGTGTAGTGCACCCATGGCATTGGCTAATACGGAGAGATCACCATTTTCAGCTTCTGTGCAAAACACTTGAATCTTCTGGAACTCCACAGTGTTCTGAGGTGGGTGCTGTTTCCTGCAATTTAAAGATCAACCTGTGGAGCCTAAATCAGTGACGCTAACCCTTCTAGAGCTTCCAGTGATAACCGCAGCCCGCCAGGGTGCCCGTGCTATAGATCCACTCCCGCTGACCTAAGTAGTTGTCTCAGATTACACAATATTCTAGAAACAAAGGTTTTCCTAAAAATCAAATAAAAGTATATATGAAGATCTAACAGTGCAGCAAGGGTTTCATATGTGTTACATATCATTTAGATGTCTTCTGAGACACTTATAATGTGACTTTATGTCTAGCTACCACATGCATGTTCATTCAGAAAACACTACTGATCGTTTGTATGTGGCAGGCGCTGCCCTGGGTGTCTGGAATACAATAAAGAACAAGATAAAGAAACCCTACCCTCATGTCGTTCCCATATAAAAGTTACATTATAAAAGAATCATTTAATAATATACAAAGAGATGTATACTATCTGATAAAAAAGAGCTATGAAGAAAAGCAGAACAAGAGGCTGAAGAGTGATAGATCTAAGATAGGGCCATGAATCTTGGGGGGTGGGGAGAATATAAGTGGAGACTACAGCGTGGTGAGGGAGGAGTCATGTAAATATGTGGGGTGGGGGTGGAGTTATGCAAATATTGCGGTGGGGGAGAGGTCGCGCCTACACCTGCAGTGGGGAGGCATGGTGGGAGGAGTCATGCAGTTGTGCGTGGCAGGGATGGATCATACAGCTGTGTGTTGTGGGGGAAGAATTAATGCACATACATTTCACGGGAGTCATACAGATATGTCAGAGAGGAAGAGTGCAGGCAAAGGAAAAAGCAAATATAAAGGCCCTGACATGGAAATCTCTCGGCAAACTCAAAGAGTAGGGCAGAAGCCACAGTGGTTGGTGTTCAGAGAGGCGGGCAAGCCCAGCTCAGGCAGAGCCTGGTGGCTGTCTGGAAGAGTCCTGGTCTGAATGCTAAGCTCAGTGGGAGAGTTAGGGGCAAGAGACGGACATGGCCGGGCCTCTGACAAGAGCCACCCGGCTGCAGAGCGTGGAGTGGAGAGAAGGCAGCGCAGCTGGGCGCAGGGGCGCCAGTGAGAACGGTGCTGGATTAGTAGCTTAGGTTGAGAGATGATGGTGGACTCCACTATGGCTGCAATGTGGAGCTGTGCAAAGGGGTTGGAGAGAGGAGATTCTTAGACAATTGAATTTGCTTGTTACCTTTGTTTTATACTTTGCCATATGTTTTTACAGCCGTATAATGTTGACTTTGATTGACCATAATTATGCAAAACCAGAACATATAGAAGATAAAGACCTATCTCTTAATGAATAGAGGGATTTGTTCTAATGGTGTTTGTAAATAGGATATCAAGTCCACATCTTGTACAGCAGTTAACCACTAGGAAGAATGTATGCAATGTGTTAATTATTGAAACTGTCCTACCAATATGGTTTGAAACTGTCTCATTGCTATTTGTTTCTCAATAAATTACGGGAAAAAAAAGAAGTTAAAGACCTATAAAATTGTATTTCCTGGATATTATATTTAAGGGTGTGGCTAGCAAACCAGAAGGATGGATACATACTAGTGATATTTACTGGTAATAATTATTCTGGGAGTAGCATGTGTCATTAGACACTGAGTAAGGCTTTAAACATGATTTATTACCTTGTTTAATCATCAGAAACCTTTGTGTTAGTCCTGTGAACATCATCGTTTTGCAGAAAAGGACTAGAATTATAGTCACCTGCCTAAGGCCCCACTGTGAGCAGAGAAAGGGCTAGAATGCCAATCTTTTAGGCACGACTTCTAGGGTGAGTCTCAGGATTAAATTGCTACGAGTTTAGCCTTTTTACAAAGCCAAGAGTAGTTTCAAAATGGATTAATGTTTCCACTAGTGCCTTAATTCCTAGGAAACTCAAGCACCACTGCCCTCATGATGTGATGTGATTATTGTTCTTGAATTTTAATATGTGTTTATGAAAAATACTTGTGGGAATCAGGCCAGTATTTAATTTCTAAAATCAAGCATGCAGGTGTGCCTCACCTCCCTTCCTGCCTTGGAACCTGTTGTGCCAGCGCCTACCCAACCAGGGTGGGTAGAAAAGCTCCTGGAGATGCGGTAACACAGATAAGGACTTCGCAAATGATGAAGCACAGGCCAGAGCAAACTAAGCTGGAGCCTGCCCAGGGCTTTTGAAAGTGCGCTCTGTGTAACCTTAAGTGTTGTTGAGTGGGAAAGAACTTGAGATAGTTGTGCGTGTCAGAGGCCAGCCTGGCCACCATTCCCCAGTGTGACTGGAGCTGAGATCTCTGTATTTGCTGAGCCAATATTTGCAATAGGAATTTGGCAGTGATTATGGAACAATTTCTAAGTAACGTGAGGATCTGGGGGTGTCAAATGGATTCTGGGCTGCGCTCTGCCCTAGACTGCTTTCCTTGCTCTCTGAACCTCCACTAGGAGAGGATGAAGCAGAGAGGAAGTGCTGGAGGCAGGGCTCGGAGGAGGGAGCAGTACAATGTTTGGAGCTATGCAAAAGAAACGGAGAGAAACATAGCCATGAAAATAACCCCAGTGCAGATTCTCTGCATTTGTCAAATGGCTCTGACGCTGGGAAACCACTTGGGGTGGGACAGGAAAAGGATTCAGAAAAGGCAAAACCAAGGGGAGAGAAAGGGACCCAATTCAGAGATGGAAAAGTCTGTGAAAAGCACACTGAGGAGGGATGGACCATGGAGTCATACTTGTTATGGCTCCATATCATGGGGAAAGGTTGAGGTTGTGCATGGCCTTGTAAATGTAAAGAAACCCGAAAGTGCATGCTTAATTTTACTCTGAAGTGACTCTGTATATAGTTCCTTCAAAATATTTTGAGTCTTCTCACGACCCTGTTCACTCCGTCCATCCATCCATCTGTCCATTGGTCCATCCATCCATTTCATTAATGTCCCAGCTTCTCTGCTGGGCATGGAGTGCATAAACATCCCACAGTTTGGTGCCAGCTAGAAAGGATCTCATAGTAAATCTTTTGGACAGTCAGTTATCGAGCAATAAAAAGGGTCAGTGAAAGGCTGCATGACAATGGGTTCTATTATGGATCAAATTGTGTTCTTCCAAAAAGTCAGATATCACCCCCAGTACCTCAGAGTGTGCACTCCTTTGGAAATAGAGTCCTTTAGGAGGCAATCTGTTACAGTTTCAGTCTAAAATTAGCCCCAAATTCTTGTATCTGGAGGTGGGGGTCTGCTCTGGGAGGGCAGGTCCCTAAGGCATGAGCTGGATGGTAAGTTCCTGTCCTCCTGGCTTCTGCCTTCTCTCTTTCTCTGCTTCCTGGCCACCACTCACCATGGGGTGAGCATCTCTGCCCCAGGGCATCTTTCCTGCCCCAAATAAGCTCTCCTTATTTAAGCAGAAATCAGGATATTTTGTCCCAGTGGTGGAAATATGACTAATACATAACTCATTGTATGTGATATAACCCAGTACGTATGATGATACAGTATGATGTGATATGATGGCTATGGTATGCTATATGTCACACACATATCCTTATAAAAAGGGGAATTTTGAAAATAGACAAGCACACAGTGATAGTTAATTGGATGTCTCCAGTAAGAAGTGCCCAGCAGATTTGTCTACCACAGTTTTGGTGATTGAATTACTGAAGAGGAATGATCCGTTGTGGGAGTGGGTGGTGCCAACAAATAGGCTTGCAGCCAGATGGAATAAAAAGGGAAAGAAAGAGGAAATCTCATGCCTGCTAGTGGAGAGGAGCTCTAGTCCTCACCTTTGCCTTTGGACGTCTAGCTTCCGGCTTCCAGCACAGACTCTTCAGTCTTCCAGTGCAGAGCATTTGGCTTCTCGATGCGGACTTGCGCGAGACTGCAGTGAGCTCAGGTCTTTGACTTTTGAGTGGCTGCTCTGGCCCTTTAACACACAGATGGCTCTTTTGCATCCTCCACACCTGGAGGCCCATGGCAGCCAATCTAGTTAACCCTACTGATACACAGAGAAGACTATGACAAGATGAGGACAGAAACTGGAAGGAAAGTTCTAGAAGCCATGACTCTCCAAGAACCTCTAGCAATCCAGCAGAAGCTGGATGAGAGGTATAGAAGAAATTCTTCCTCATCACCCTCCAAAAGAGCCAACCTGGCCCAAACCTTGGTCTCAGACTTCCAGTACCTGGAGCTAGGAGACAGGACATTTCTCTTATTTAAGCCACAAAAACAGGGCCTCTCAGTTTTAGCAAGGAGGATGAAGTCAGATTTCCTGGAAGAGATCAATATTAACCTGGGAGAGAGAAGAACAGAGAGGGAGAGGGGGAGAAAAGGAGAAAGGGAGAGAGGGGGAGAGGGAGAGAGGGAGAGGGGGCAGAGAGAGACACATACAGAGAGACAGAGACAGAGTCAGAAAGACAGAGACAGAGAGACAGAGACAGAGAGACAGAGACAGAGGGACAGAGAGAGACACAGAGACAAACAGATAATGACAGTGAGACAGAGATAGAGAGAGACAGTGAGACAGAGACAGAGAGATAGAGATAGAGATAGAGATAGAGATAGAGAGACAGAGACAGAGACAGAGACAGAGACAGAGACAGACAGGCAGACAGGCTATTGCTATGCTTGATTGGGAGCAGCACTGCAGTGGGGGTGTGAATAGCATCATAAACTACATGAATATTCAAAAAGGCGGAGGCAAGGGGATGTTTTAAAATATAAAATGAGGCGCAGGGGCTGGGGGTTCGATTCCCAGGCCTGCCGTGCCAGCCCCGCTCCCAGGGCTCGCTGAGAGGACAATTGAGACTGGGCCTGGTGGCCCGCACCTGTAATCCCAGCTCTTGGGAGGCTGTAAACAAGAGGATCACTATGAGTCCAATCTAGTAGTGAGACCTTGAACACCCTGTAGAACCGTCCCTAAAACACACACACACACACACACACACACACACACACACACACACACAAATAATAAATAAAAAAATAAATAAAATAAAATGTAAAATCAAGAGAATACCCAAAGTGCCTGGGTACAATAGTCCTTGGCCACAGGATTAATGACAAGGTGGTCTGGGATCAGTAACAAGGCCGGCACTGTTGGTGGACGAATACAGGCTGCCTCGCAGAAGTATTTTCTGTGCAAAGTTGCGGGAGGCTTTGTGTAAGTCCTTGGATCGACCTTACTGTCAGGCCTAAGCACGAGGCCCCCTCCTCACAATCCCTTTGCAGTAAGTTGTTTATTTGTTGTTCAGGTTTGCCCAAGTGACTCTTCTTTGGGGCACCAGTGAGTTAATTTCATGAAACCAACGCCTAGATGAGAGCGTATTATTCCCCTTCAGCAGGCAGGGAGCACCGTGCTGTTTGACTTTCGGGTCCCGCAGGGGGCTTGAAGTCAGAGCTCTGCTGTGGCTGGCATTTCTTTGCATCTGGAGAAAGCAGTTCCTTCCCACAGCATTACACCAAAGCTCCCGGAAGAGGCTCGTTACAGAGGACATTTAGACACCATTCTGGATCATGACTACGTCCCGATTCTCGGACTTCCTCGTGTCCTCTTCAAACTTCCTCCCAGTGGGAATGGCGCTAACGAGGAGGCTCCCTTGGCTGCTTGGTTTCACAGAATGGGTCTTAGAAAGGCAAGGTGAGCTTTCAGTGAAGGCCACCCGATGTTCCCTTTCTTCCTCCTCACAAGATTCAGTGCTCTTTTGTGTAAATTTTCTACCTGTGGTTGATATTTTAAAGGACCTTTGTAAAGAAGAGATGCCATTCTGGGAGCAGATAGCCAGAAACGCAGGCAGGTTTTTCTGGCTAATTAGGAAGATTTGGGTCTTGGTGTCAACTCACCTTTTATGTAATCTTGAAAAATTCTTGTGCTCCTAGACTACAGGTCAGGCTGTTCACCCTAGGAGGATCATTAAACTGAAGAATATCGGTAACCTCCTCCTTTAATGCTTATTTAAAATTAACTAAAGTAAAATATTGTATCTGATTAATAATGAAATAATGGTCTTTGCTTTCACATAATTGATTTAAAAATCATATTTCAGTCATACATTAAGTATCCCAGTCATGGGTACCGTACCTTTCTTCTGTGACTGGAAGCATTGGTTTGTAATCCAGGTGGTCTTTTTGATCTTCTTGTGTTGCAAGTTCCACTATTACGCACAGAAATATCTATGTGACAGTTGTCCTCGTCACTATTCTTGTGTTTGAGACAAAATACCTGACACCTGCAGCTAAAGGAGGGAAGGTTTATTGAGTTCACAGTTTGTAGCAGTTTTAGTCCATACCCAGCCAGCTCCAAGGCAGGGTGACACATGACAAGGTTGAACAATTCGTGACAGGTAGAAGGCAACAAGGGGAGCAAAAAGGCACAAGCAACAATCTCAGCTTCTCTGCCCCGTTCATACTCTATCTAGGCTCCTGGGCTTAGGATGGGCCCTAAGCCAATTAGTGGGCTACTGTAGTCCCCACATACCCTTAATCCCAACATCATACATTCTAGATCTAGTCACTCTGAAGAAAACCCATCTACGACTGCATCAGGCTTTGGGAGGACATGTAGGCTGAGGACATAACAATGTCTGATGCAGAAGAGTTTAATGGCTTGTACAATAGTTGCAATTGAGAAAATTTAGGGGCAGGTATTGTACAGCGTGTGTATACTCCATGTACCTGCAGCACATCTCACTACTATTTACATTTATCAAATACTTGGGATGGAGTCCAGGTGCTCAACATCAGGGAAGAGTGGGTGCTGTGGTCTGAGTGTGTCTGCTCCAAAATTCACAGAACAGTTAGTGCCCTCGATGGTAGTATTAGGAGGCAGAGCTGTTATGGGTTGTGTCTAGTGGTCCCCCTAAGGCCTCATGCAGTTATGGGGTAGACTCCTAGATTCTTTATGATTAACTCATGATCCAGTGCTGGGATTATGGGTGTGAGTGCTACACCTGGCCTAAGGCAGATAGCCCGCATGCAGCATAAGGGCGACATACTCGCTCTCTCTTGCCATTGTTGCTGCTATTCCTCCCTTTTGCTCTTGCTGTTTTGTCCCAGCAAGGAGAGAAAAGTAACTAAGGCAGGAGTCTTCTGGGAAGCCAATGAGGCATGAGGAATCCACCCTCAGGCACAAGATTAGGGACTTCATAGAAGGTTGGGGAACTGACACCAATCCTGGCTCCCTCCCTCGTCCTCTGCTGTGTGAACACAGCACACAGAAGATGCCAGTGGTGCAGCCTGAAGCTGCCAGCACCTGCATCTGGGCCTCTCAGCCCCTAGAGCCTGGGGAAATGAGTTTCTACTCTTTATAAATTACCCAGTCTCAGGGCTACTAAAACCTTGGATTGTGAGTAGCCTATTCTGAGAGATGAGCAATTTCCAATAAGCTGTAACTTGATGAACAAGTGATATCTGGCAGTATGGGTAGCATGTGACACCAAATGTCACACGATCCAGTTGAACTAGGGCTGTCTTCCCCCCTCCCCCCTCACTGTAGGATTCAGGGTGGTCATCTCCCAACAGCAAGAGGTTATGGAGGCTGGGTGTGGTAATGCACACCTATAATCAGAGCACTCAGGAGTCTGAGGCAGGCAGATTGCTGGGAGTTTGAGACCAGCCTGGGTTACATAGTGAGTTCAAGACCAGCCTGAGCTACATAATGAGACCCTGTCTCAAAAACAAAACAAAACAAAACAAAACAAAGCAAAATAAGCAAATGAGACTATGGAGAAGAGTTTGTTTACAGAGGACGAATCCCTCACTTCAAATAAGATTAGAGAGATATGTGTAAAATGTGGGAAACCTTGCAAAACTTTATAGAAAACTGATCCAAATGGGGCTTTGGCAGTGAAATTGATGACTCTGCTTTTTTCCCCCCATAATTTTATTGATAAACAAATAGCAATGAGACAGTTGCAAATCAAATCGGTAGGACAGTTTCA
>NW_004524615.1:14347134-14363759 GCF_000260255.1 Octodon degus
CAAAGTTTGGGTTTATCCTGCTGTGCCTGGCTTGGGTCTGGCTGCTGTTCTCAGCTCCTTCCTGCTGCTGCCCTTGAGGGTGAACCTGTTGTGCCCCTGTGGCAAGATTTTCTGCTCCTGGACTAGCTGGGTGGTTCTATCCTCTACACTCTCTGCAGGGATTGCTGCTGCAGTGTTTCACCCCAGGCCTGTATGCCAGGCTTGAGCTGAGTCTGGAGGGGACAAGATGGAGAAGCGGGGAGAGACAGCTCTCCCACACACTCACTGGACCTGGGCTAGGACAGGGTCTGGGGATTCCTGGAATGTGGCAGAAATTCCTCCTCAGTGGGCAGGGTGGGGGAGGTGCTCGGCGTGGTTGGGGGCGTCCCAAGGGGATGGAAGATGGTCTCACTCCCGCTGTGCCTGAGCTGGGACCAGTAATAGGTTCTGCTGGCGCAGGGTGGCAGGTAGCTCTCCCACACACTCACTGGACCTGGGCTAGGACTCGATGACTCTGCTTTTAACAACAATGCAACATCACATTTCTGCAAACTCCTCAAACAAAGGCAAAAGCCAGTGTCATTGGCTAAATTGTTCGTTAAAGTTGCACAAAAAGAAAAAGATTCCACTAAACCATCAGAGAATAGTGATTCCACTAGTGATGGTGAAAGTGGCCCTACACACTCACACCAATATGAAGGTTTTTAAAGGTAAGTGCAGGTTAATTTAGAAAAGCCTGGATTTGCAGGACTAGAATATTAAGAGAAATATGGACAATAAAGGCCATTCTGCTGAGGCATTGGATGGAAATAAGGACCAGAAATTGGAAATGGAAATGGAAAAGATTTTTATTATAAAGTGGCCAAAAACTGGGGTTATTTGAGCTCTAGAGTTTGACGGAAGTTGGGACTTGTGAATGATGAAACCGGACCTTTAGCAGAGCATTTCTAAGCAAAGTGTTGATGGAGTGCCTTGGTTCTTCTCCTTGTAGCTGAAGAGAGATGAATTGATGAAGGAACTGGTAAGCAAGAAGAAAGCAAAACTTAGGATTTAGAAATTTCTCAGGCATCCTTGTTGCAGAGCATCCTAATTGTTCTGGAGCAAACATGAAACAGTCACGCCATAAAGAGGGCACCGTGATGCAGCCCAGTCATCGCCATGGAAGCCAGGAACAGAGATGGTATCACACCAGCAGAGGGGCTGCCACTTTGAACCAAGGGAGACAGAGAATGTGGGACAGAATGAAAAACTCACCAGAGTTCCTGGATTCCACAGGACGTGACCATAGAGCTGCTTGGCTTCACACCTATGGCATTCATCAGGCAAAGGGAGGAATCGCTGATGTGAATCAAATATCATCAGTGTTTCCCACCCCTCACAGACCCAGGGGAATGTGGCTTCCTCCTTGGTTTTAGAAGGCCGAGATCTGACTGAGAGCCAGATTGGCCAGGGCTGCCCCCGCAGAGGTGTGGGCTCATTGCTCTGCACGAGTGGGCCTGGGACATGGGATGTTGAGCCAGAGGTTGCTCTTGAGTTTTAAACTTCCATGAAATTTGCCTGGCTAGGTTTCGTTTGCCTGGGCCCCTTCCTTTCTTTCTTCTTAGCTATTTCTTCCTAAGCCTGTCCTACTATTGTTTTTTTTTTTTTTTTTTTCTGGGGATTGAACTCAGGACCTTGCACTTGCCAGGCAAGTGCTTATTCTACTGAGCTATCTCCCCAGCCCCTACCATTGTATTTTGGAAGCACATAACTTGTTTGGTTTTACAGATTAATAGTAGGAGGGAAATTCTGCCTAAGGATAAATTGTACCTAAGGTCTGATGCATATCTGATTCAGATAAGACTTTGGACTTTAGACTGAAGAATCCATGTAGGAATAAATTACGAGTTTTCAGGGCCAGGGAGATAGCTCAGTACAATAAGCACCTGCCTGGCAAGTGCATGATCCTGAATTCAATCCCTGGTACCACACACACACACACACACACACACACACACACACACACAAAAGCATTTTATCTATTAATTAGGGGTTGGGGAGATGGCTCAGTAGAATAAGTGCTTGCCTGGCAAGTGCAAGGGCCTGAGTTCAATCCTCAGTTCTGGAAAAAAAAAAAAAAAGTTTTTTAAGCTGTTGAGAGGGAAGTTGTGTACTTGCCATGAATTCTAGAGGACTATGGTCAGAATATTATAGACACAATTGTGCTCTTCTTCAGTATATGAAGCTCAAGCGTCCATGGTGTCTATTTGCACATGGGCCTTTAAAACATAATTAAGATCTAATGGGAAAAAAAGAAAAAAACAACGGGGCCGGGGAGATGGAATAAGTGATTCCCTGGCAAGCGCAAGGGTCTGAGTTCAATCCCTGGTTCCGCAAAAAAAAAAAAAAAAAAAAAAAAAAAAAGATCTAATGAGGCCATTGGGATAGGAGTCTGATCTGATTTAATCAAAGTCCTTATCAGAAAGGACTCCAGAGATCTTCTTCTTTCTCTCTTTGCATGTGAGGTCACAATGAGGTAGTCACCCTCAAGCTAGGGCTCTCACCAGAAGCCAAAGGACAGCACCTTGATCTTGGACTTCGTGGCCTGCAGAGCCGTGAGAAAATACACTTCTGCAAAGTCACCAGTAGGTGGTGCTAGAGAGAGCCGTGAACGCACATAAAGGAAGATGGAGTATTTTGTTGCTGTTTTATTCTATGTATTTGTTTTCAGCTTGTTTTTGGCTATGTCATGTGACACACTGGTGGGCAGACGGGAAGAGAGGTTCAGCAGGGAGAGGAGCGGTAGGGAGCAGCAGAGAGGATGGAGTTTGGGGGGTTCCCTGTGAAGAAGCTGAGGGGGGTTGTAGGGACTGTCCCCAGGAAGGATCTGGAATACTTTAGAGATGAGGGCAAATCTGGGAGTGCAGACCTTACAGGCAGGTTGGGGCAGAAGGTCAGGAGAAAAAGCTTCTAACTCTAGTGTTGGAGGAGGCTGAGTCAAGGCTCAGGAGGCTGTGGAGGGCTCAAGCTGGCTGAAGGCCAAGATGCAAGCACTGGGTGTCATCGACGATTCTCAGTAGCCATGGCAGTGCACAGCATGGGGAGTCAAGTTTTGATGGGTTGAGAAGAGCGTGGACGTCAGAGGATGAACCTAGTCTTACCTGCGACTGTTGTGATGTAGTGTAGTGGGAGGGTGGCTCACTGGCATTGATAACAGACATCTATTCTCAGTCTTGGAGCTGCACATCTGAGATCAAGCTGTCAGCACTGCTGGCCACTGGGTAAGGACCTTCTGGTCACAGATGGCTGACATTTTGTTCCCTTGTCCCATGGTGGGAAGAGATCTGGGAAACCTCCTGGGGTCTCATCTTCTAAGGGTGCTAATCCCAACTGGAAGGGCCCCGCCCTCCTGGCCTAATTACTTCCCAAAGGCCCCACATCCCAATGCCATCATGTTGGGATTAGAGTTTGAGCATGGAGATTTGGGGAAGACTCAACTGTTCACTCTATTTTGAGTGTAGACCATGACTTTCAAGTGTTCGTTCATGAAGGGCGTCAAGGTGATGTGGAGGCAAGTGTAAGGTGCAGGTGTTACCTTTTCCATGTTCCCATATTTCACATTCACTCATGCTTTTATGTTAGGAACTACAGACAGCCAAAGGAAGCTGTGAAGGTCTTGGATGTGTTTGTGATAGTGAGTGTGTTTGTACAGGTGAGTGTACGGGTATGTGCATGTGTGCACAAGTGTAAGCATGGCTGTATGAGTGGTTCTGAGTATGTGTGCAACTTGTGTCTGAATGTGTGTAAGGGTGGGTAAAGTGTCTGTGGATGAGTGTGAGAGTGTGTGACTGTGTTTTTGTGTTTGGCCACACACACGTGAATATGTGTGAGTGTATACATGGCTTTGCGAATATGTATACAAGTGTGTTTGAGTGACGGGGTGTAAGTGTGAATCAGTGTGTGTTGGTGTGTGTACAGGTTGTAAATATACAATCTAATTCCAGAGGTCTGTATTTGATGAAAAGGATCAGACATAATAATGGCAGATTTGTTATGTTGTTTTATGCTATCTTTTATTTTTACCACCATTGAAAACAACAAAGACAAAACAAACCTACTCACAAAGTCAATAATTATAGCTGCCCTCCTTCCACATTTAGATTGCAGAGGTTTCGAGGAGGCATTTTCTCTTGCCTACCCGCTGCCTTTGCCTCGCACCCACACGCAGCCCCCTAGGCACGCATGTGTGAGTCCCTCAGTCCTGGAGATGGGTAGTGTGGTGGGATGGGACGGATGGCCTGGCTTCGAAGTGCTCCCTAGTTGACACTAAAAGAAAATACGTCCTACAATATTTTCTTAAACTTCAAAATAATGTATTAATTTAGGAAAAAGATGATTCATATGTGACCTTGCATAATATCTGACTTTTTAAATGCCACATACAGCATTTATCTGGTTTTTAGCTTTACTGGGAGATGTTGTATCCAGCAAGGATAAAAAGACTTCCAGCTGGGATAACTATCCTATAATTAGTGATGCATTTTAAAAAAGAAAAACTAGAAATTATTGGAGACAGTTGATGTAAAAATCTCCACATTTCTAAAGTATGTGTTGCTAACATGACAGGTTGAGTCTTATAGATGACGTGGTAGGCACACACACCACACACACACACCACACACACACACCACACACGTGCATGCACACACACACATACACATTGCCGGGGCATCTGAGGAAGTCAGTTTTCTTTCTGTTGCTTTCAGTTGATTTCTCTGGAAGTCAGATCCGAGTCCTGTGGATTTCTGTCCTCAGTCCATGAGGATGCTCACCTTAGTGTCATAATGCCTAGAAATGCAAGCATTGTCTCCTGAGCCCGAGAGACGCATCTGTCACCTGCCCTGCCCTTCTTCACCAGGCAACTCTGCCTTTCCTTCCAGAGCCTTCCAGAACATTCAGCCACGCCCTTCTTTCTGCATATTTCAAATTGTGCTGCATTTACAAGTCTGTGTGCTCTTCTCTGTGTTAGACCATGGGCAGAAGCACCAGTGGTTATGGAGCTGGACAGTGGTTCTCCTTGGGATTGCTTAGGGAGACTGAAAATGCCCATCGGTGGGAACCTGGATCAGTTTTGATCTTCTTCAAGCAGATGTTCAAACAGGACTGGGTAGCAAGGGACTGGCTTTGTGAAGAGCCAGGTGGCTGGGAGGGCAGCGCACCAGATCGTGGCCGAGTCTGGGCCCGGGGAGGAAGAAGAGGCAGGAGGAGGAGCTTGGGTTGAGGGACTGCACCCTGAGCGCTGTTCTCAGGTGCCTCAGCAGAGCTGAGAAGTACCCCCTGCCCCGACTCTCAGCAAAAGTTTCCACCAGAAGATTACTGCTTTGGCAGGAAGGAGCCAGCGCAAGTATTCCTTAGTGTTTAGCCATTGCCTTGGAGTGCGTGCGTGCATGCGTGCGTGTGTGTGTGTGTGTTTGTGTAAGTGTGTGTCCCATTGAGTGACCAACTGTCCTTGTTTCTGGGACTGAAGATGTTACCAGGATCTGAGACTTCCATTGCTGATATCAAATACCTGGGCAGACGGGGTGAATTGGTTACTGTGGTGTAGCCTCTATACAAATGCGATATGGAACCCAATGGGGTGGCAGCTGGTGCCACCAGACCACTGTGGCAATACTTCCCTAGCAGGTTCTTTGGGAGGAGACCTGAATGACACCCTTCCCAACTGCCACCACCCTCTGAGGCTGTCTGATACGGAGCAGTTCTCCAGCTCCCCCGAGCCAACCACACGTCCAATTCAGTTCAGTTCCCAGCTGTCTCCAGGTGGTAGGGTCCAATGCAGGATTTCAAGGCCTCCGTCCCAGGAAGTGGCTCTCACATCCCACAACAGCTGAGGCCTTCTCAGTGAGGGAGAGGCAGGCCCCTGTGTGGAGGCATTTAGTAGGGAGACGCTTGCATCCTGCAGCCAGGGAAGAGTCAAGAGCCATGATCAGAGCTTCAACTCCGACTACTCTTGTCCTCTGCACAAATGGCCCATTCTTTTTTCATTTTTATTTTGTTGTACCAGGAATCCCAGCCCACCTACCCTATTCTAAATTTTTAATTTTGAGACAAGGTCTTCTTAAATTGCCCCAACCTCAAATTTGCCACCCTCCTGCCTCAGCATCCCTCAGTGTTGGGGTTATAGGTATTTGTCACTGTGTCCAGTTCTGGAGCATGTTCCCTTCCCACAACCCCCGCAGTACTGAGGGTTGAACCCAGAGTCTTTGCACTGAGCTATATCCCCAGCCTGTTTTTTTTAGCTTTATTTTGAGACAGAGACTTGCTAGGTCGCTAAATTGCCTGGGCTGGGCTCGAATTTGTGTTCTTCCTGCCCAGCTTCCTCGAGTGCTGGGACCACAGGTGTGCGTCACCACAGTGGCTAGCACAAGTTCTTCTACCTGGTGAAAAGGCAGGCACTGGAACCTGGGTATTGATTTTGTACTCTAAGCCACTAGTGTTGGTGGTCAATGACAACACCCAGCTGAGCTGAATCAGAGTGGTGCTGGGTGTGGGGGACCCACCCGAGGATTGTTGTTGATAGCGTTAGAGGCAGAACTGAGAAGAAGGGTGGTTTTTAGGGAGCTGGTGGTTTCCTGGAGGAGCTTGTCATACTGGCTTTCTTGTTATGGATGTGGCTGCTCTCATCGGTGAAGGAACTCAGGACCCTGTTGTCACTGAGCATGGCCATGTTCACTTTGGGGAGCTCTGTTCCTCACTTGGAGCACCACTTCCTGGCCCCAGCAAGGAAGATGGTGGACTGTTCAGCCTCCTGGAGAAGCGTGTCCATTGGCTTTCCTGATAAAGGTCTGGCTGTTTTTGTCTTCAGAGGAGTTTGGGACCTCATTGTCTCTAAGGATGGCTGTGGTACCTTTTAGGGGAGCTCTGGTCCTTTGGGCGCCTCTTCCTGGCTCTGGTGCAGGCCCCTCAGCCTGCTGGCACAGACTTTCTAGCTTCCACCACTGACCCAGTGCAGCTCATTGAAATACGGCTGCATCAGGCATTGTTGTGGGCTCTTGACCTCCAGCTGGACCTGTGGGGGACATTGCTATGGGCTCTAGGTCTTCATGCAGGACATCACTGTGGGATCCAGGCCCTCAGCTGGACTCTGGTTGTTAGTGTGTGGGCAGATTTCCTGTACTCTTTGTAAATGACTCTTTGGGTGACTATTAGAAAATAACCTCATGTATTATGTGTTCTGTATTGTTTCCTTGTAACCGCTGACTACAACAGTGCTCCAGAGGCTTATTTGGTGAAACACACCCAGTTTCTGATTGCATAATCATAGGATGGAAGCTGCTCAAGATGCGTCCATGCCTCTCTGCTGCTGCTGCTGAGGTTTGCAAGTGAACTTTGGGCTCTGGGAGGTTCCCAAGGCAGGGAAATGGCAAGAAAAACACAGGAAAACCACACAGCTCCCCACAGACAAGGAAAATACATAAATGCCCTCATTCTCCCCTTCATGTTTATGTTAGTGGAGCAGGGCTGTGAGAGCACAGTACTGAACGCTGGGTGCCTCCAGCAACAAAGACTAAGGGCCAGAAGGCCAAGGTCCAGGGGTCCCTGGGATGGTTCTTCCTGAGGCCCCAAGGGCCTTGCGGGCTTGGACGTTGCCCTCTTCTTCCTGCGTCTTCATGTCACTCTGCCACTCTTCATGTCCATCTGTCCTTCCAGTGTCCTTCCCTCCTCCCCACTGCTTCCTCCTCTCATTCTCTCTAATGACCACCACTTACTGAAAATTCCTTTTCCTTTTTGTTCAAATAGTATGTTGGCGAACACATTGAAAGGTGTCAAATCCTTGAACCACAAGTTCATTCATTTTTCACTCTTTTACTAGTGTATACTCAGAATATATAACACATGCATTTGTCGTGGAGATTGGTATATGTAACATAGGCAAAAGAAACTCCCAACCTGCAGGATACCTGGGATGAGCAGCAGGGGTTAAGAGCAGAATTTGTTTATTGAGGGAAAGAAAGTTTCTGTCTGAGAGAGAGACAGAAGGGGACCCAAGTGGGTTGTCAATTAATCTGCCTTTTCTTAGGATTTTTATGGAGCCAATCTATGAGGTGAGGTGGGTCCAAGGTGGGAAACATGGGAACTTGAAAGGTGGACATGAGGCGGGACAAAACCATGGTCAGCCAATAAGGTTACAAGTAGAATTGTTTGGGTAAAATTGATTAAATCAGGATCATTTGGGGGAAGCAAGTCCTGTCGCAAGCAGACATGAATACAGAACAGTGGCTTTTCCTTGAGAAGGTCATGTTAGTGATTCTTCTTGGCTTTTTTAAAGTGACTGATATCTATGCAGAATATCAATCCCTGATATCCATCCACAGGGAGGTATGCGGGTGTTTGTTTAATCTTTTCTCACAGGAAAGGGCCTGTCTCTCTCATGGTTATTGCTTGCTATCTTGTCTTTCATACCTGCTCCTTCAAGGGCCCAGCCCCTTCTGACTGCCTATAATATTTCTATCTAGGGCTGGGGAGATAGCTCAGTGGTATAAGCATAGGCCTGGCATGTGCAAGTTCAATCCCTGGTACCAAAATTATCTATCTATCTATCTATCTATCTATCTATCTATCTATCTATCTATCTATCTATCTATGTACCTACAGCATCTCAACCCTTTCAACTGCCCCATCCTCTCCCTTCCCTCTGATCAGTAACTCTCTTTCTTATTTACATATAGCCTAATTCTCTGTTTATTCCCACTTAACTGTTACTTTGCTCTTTATTTACATTTTGGGTTTCTCACATAAAAGAAACTATGCAACATTAACACTGGCGGGCCTGGTTTATTTTACTTAGCATTCTGAAGTATCCATCTATTTTCCTACAAATGACTCAAATTTATTGTTGTTTGCGGCTCAGTAGTGCTCCATTGTGTATTTATACTGCATTTTCTTTATCCATGCATCTGTTGATGGACCTACTGGCTGCTTCCAAGCTTCAGCTATCATGAGTCGTGCTGCTATAAATGTGGACGTGCACGGATCACTGTTGTATGATTTCTTTACTTCTCTAGGGAAGCTATCCAGAAGTGGAATCTTTGGGTCAGATGGAACTTTTATTTTTAGTTTTTAGAGGAAGCTTCATACTGATTTCCACAGTGGGTCTACCAGTTTCCATTCTAGAAGGGTATGGAAAGGTAGGGGAAGGGTGTGTTTTTCCTCCCAACCTTGCCAGCATTTGTTGTTTTCTGAGTCCTTAATGATAACCATTATTTCTGGAGAAAGATGAAATCTCAGTGTTGGTTTGAATTTCATTTTTGTATTGGCCAAACATGCTGAATGCTTTTTCATGTACTTACTGACCATTGACATTTTTTCTTCTGCCAAGTGTCTATTCATTTCAAATGCTTATTTTTGACTGGGTCTTTTATTGTGGGAGGCATCTAATTTTTTTGAATTTTTTATATATTCAGATACTGTCTGAGGCATAGCTGCAAAATTTATTTTCTCATTCAGTAGGTTGTCTCTTCACTCTGTTGGTTGTTTCCTTTGGTGCGTGGAAACTTTAATTTGATGTGATCCTATTTGTACAATGTTCCTTTCTATGAGGACAATAGTGTTGGTGGACGAGGGCCACCCTCTTCACTTTTTCTTAACTAATTACACCTGTAAGGTTCCTGCTGGCGGTTAGGACTTCACTTTATGAGTTGGAGGTGTAGAGACATGATTTAACTCTACCTCTGAAAAATTAGTTCTGTGTCCTCCTTTCTTTTGGGAAAAGAAGGCGACAGCCAATAAAAGACCCAATCAAAAATAAGCATTTGAAATGAATAGACACTTGGCAGAAGAAAAAATGTCGATGGTCAGTAATTACATGAAAAAACATTCAGCATGTTTGACCAATACAAAAATGAAATTCAAACCAACACTGAGATTTCATCTTTCTCCAGGTAATGGCAAAGTAACCCAAATTATAAACTCGATGGATGGGCAACTGAATGTGGGCTTCTTTATGCACTTCATGGAACTGATGTTCCCTTGGCTTACTTGTGGGGTGGTGAGGTTAGGTTACCATCACACTCTTTGGCTCTAACAAGCCCCGAAGGCTCAGTGAATAAATGCCACAAAATGATGCTATGCTCTGTGCTGTAGTGATGCTGAATCCTATGATACATGGAGAACTTCAGTCTGGGGGAGTACCAGTACCTTTCATAGGGAAATTGGTCTGAAAATGAATATAAAAAATGTTAAATTCTCTCTGCTCAGCCTCATTAGCAGAACTTTCACCAGGGGTGGCTACAGTGAGGATGACAACTGAAGAGGCTTTCCTTTGCGCAAATCGGTTTTTTTTGCTTTGAACTTGCAGAACAGCTTAAAAGTGGACTTTTTCAGCCCCAGAAAATGAATCAGACCTGCATGTCGCCTTCAGGGTGGCTCCTGCTCCGTGCGACACTCAGGTGCTTCTCCGAGCTGGTACTCGGCAGCCCTGCTTCATGGCCCCAGCCGACCCTCTTCACAGGCCCTTGAGCTGGAGCCCTTTAACAAGCTCCTTTCCACGATGATCAAATGTAGCAGCCAGGACTCTCGTTAAGATGTGACATGACTGAAGTCATCAGTTTTGTGCCTTCTCTCCAGAAAGGCAGCTGATGGCAGAAATTTCATTTCACCCAGTTATTCCCAAGAGAGAACAAATATTTGTGATCCAATCAAAGGGACTCCCAGAATAGCAGAGAGCCTGATAACCACATCTGGGAACCACGTGAGGAATGTGACACACTGACCCCACCATGGGGACCATTCTGTTTAGAGATACCCTTAGCAAAAGAGGCCCTCGCCCTCACAGCCATCACTGCTGCCCATAAATCAGTTGGCCACAGGCAAAGCACTCTCAGATATGAATTCCCATTTCCTGCTGTGAGGCGGGCAGGGGAGAAAAAATCTTCCTGACCAGGGAGGAGACAGGGTCTCACGGGAAAAAGTGAATGGTCTACAGCAGAGAGGCAGGAGGGGGTCGAGGCAGGCTTCATGTATTCTCTGATCTGTGGTCCACTTGTCTTATTTTTGATTTTATAAAATTCTGAAAAGCACCATTCAATAGAAGCATGCACGAAACACACACGTGTTAGAGAGTGATGATAAAGTGAATGCCAGGTACCCGCTGCCTGGGCTAACCGGAACGTTCTCAATCCCAGGCCAGCGGAAGCCTGTTTCATCTTCTCCTGGCGCATAGCTTTCCTTTCCCCAGAGTTAACTAGAACCCTGACGCTGCTTGGATCATTCTCTGCTTTTTCTTACAGTGATAAAGAGGAAGTATGTAGTCTTAGCAGTACATTCTTGATTTTGAACAACCAGGTAAGAAGCACAGCCCTAGCTGCGTAAGGAAAGAGTGACAGTGTCTCTGACAAAAGCTCCAGGGAGAGACCAAGCTGGCCTAGCAGTCGCAGCTGGGCCTCCATTCTTCTAAGAGCTGCCAAGAGCTTTCTGGGGAGGTGCTGAGCTCAGGGAATGTGGGGACAGGCAGGCACCTGACGGGCCGGTTCTGCGTGGCAGGTATGAGGTCTCTGGCAGAAAAAGCTTTGGAGGCTTCTGATGCCCCGTGTTCTCTGCCTCTCAGCTGGTGGGTGCCGGAGCAGGATGTGTCTGGGGGGTGGGTGCATGTCCCCATTGACCCAGCTCAGCAGCTACTGCAGAGAGCGGGTACCCAAGGAGAATTCACAGCGCGGGTTCTGTCGTATCCTCTCATTTGTAGCAAAATGGGTGGAATGGAGAATGTTAAGTTAAACAAGATAAGCCACGGGAAGGCCCCACATGGAAGCTACAAAAGTCAACCTGAATATAGAATAGTTGTTAGTACAGGCCAAGGAGGGGAGTGGGGGTGTGTGAGAGGAGGGAGGATGACAGGTACCCAAATACAGATGGAAGGAATAAGTCCTGGTGTTCTGCCACACAGTAGATGAGGAGAGTGCGAATAGCTTGTTAAGCAGTTTAAGAAAGACCAGAAAAGAGGAGCTAGAAGGTCCCAAACCAAAGTAGCAAAGTAACAAAGTAACAGTCACATGGAAACATTGTAACTGCCCTGTTTTGATAACACATTAGACACATATTGAATCACCACAAGTAACCCATATGTATGCACCATTAAAATAATAATAATACATTAATAAGACATATAAAAGTGAAACTTGTGATTTCTTTTTTTAAGAGTTTGGATTCCAGAGCCAGTTTACCTGGGTTTGAGCATCTTTTCTTTTTTTTTTTTTTTTCTTTTTTTTTTTTTTCTTTTCAAAGTTTTATTAATAAACATATAGCAATGAGACAGTTTCAAATCAAATCGAAAGTACAGTTTCAACAAATAATACACTGCATATATTCTTCTTAGTGGTTAATTGCTGTACAAGATGCAGACTTGTGATCCTACTTACAAACACCATTAGAACAAATCATTCTATTCATTAAGAGAATGCAACTATATATCTATCCCAACCACTTTGAATACACAGATACAAAATGGACATTCATAGTTATACCCCAATTTTTTTTTAAGTTCCGTTGTTGATTATTATAGGTGTGTAAACTCAGCAAAATATTCTAAAAGAGTACAGAAGCCCATAATAGCATTGGGTCTTCTGTTTAATTGGCAATGTCAGAAATTATTGACGTGAGTCCCCCACAGCTCAACATAACAACATGGCTTTACTTCCTATATTTCATCTTCATACTTTTCTACTGGATGGTTAAGACCAAGGTAAAGCAGAACCTATGCAACAAGAGTTGTAGCTTTTTGGTTTGAGAAGGTCAGTGAAATGCCCTCAGGATTTATCCTGAGATCCTGTACCTCAGATTGTAGAACCTTTGTCAGTGCAGCCATGTGGATGAGTCACGGCCATTGCTTGGCCAATGTGCTCTCTGTGAAAGCCTGAGAGAGTGTCTTCTCCTCATGTGACTCTCCTTTTACCTGGGTTTGAAATTCAGCCTCTCCATCACTGTAGTGCTACTAAACCTCTCCTGTGCCTATTTTCCTTATCTGTAAAAGGAAGATAAGAATAATGCTTACCTAGTAGGGCTACTTAAAGAATACCTGAATTAATATAGGTACATTGTCTTACCTATAGGACCGGCTCCCCACGTGGGCTGGTGAGTGGGCGTGCACATGCGCACAAGCACACTAGCCTGGTCCAGTTGCCCAGCGAGAGGCGCTTCGGTTGTCTCCAGGCTTCCCTTTTTGTCACCTTCTGGGTGATTCCTGTAACCTCTTCATGTTTTCCTTCTTCCGGGCTTAATTCTTTGTTTTATTGGACTCCAGCCTCCAGGAACTTCCCACGGAGAGTGATGGCATATAAAGATTTCGAGACATTGCATTTGTGAAAATGCATTTTATTGCTAGCTAACTGATAGTGTAGCTCTAGAAGCTTCTAAATTAAAAATCTTAGAAATTATTTTTCTTTCAAAGTTTGAAGGCACCCTTACTCCATTGCTGCTCGCCTGCTGTGTCGCTGGAGAGAATTCTGAGGCCAGCTGACTTCCGATCTTTTGCATGCGATCTTTTTTCCCCCCTCGCTGTAGATTTTGGAGTCTCCTGTTATCCTCATGTTTTGGAATTTCTCAGTGGTGCGCTTTCTGGTAGCTATATTTTTATCCGTGGTTCTTGGTAGTCGATGGTGGGTCACAACAACCTGAAAATTCATACCGTGAGTTCTGGTCTTTTTCTGGCACTGTTTTGTTGCTACTTTCCTCTCTGTTGTCATCCTTGAAATTTCCTCTTATTTAAAGCTAAACTTCTGGACCGGCCTGTGAAGTTCCCTTTTCTTTCCTCTTTTCTACGCTATTGGGGGACACTTCCTCAGTCTTACCCCCCATCGCATCTGTTGAGTTTTGAGTCATGATTTTAATTTATAAGAGCTATTTTCCTTTGTTTCCTGCACCTTCCTTTTCTGTTTCAAAAATAGCATTCTGCCATTTTCCCCCCGGATCACTCTAAGGAGATTAAATCTATTTTAAATTCCTTTCTGTCCTCCTCAGTAGTGTCAGGGGGTCCCACAGTTCCACGCTTTGGATTCTGCATTCAAACCCTGGCAGCCTGACCTGAGAGTACACGCTCTTGACCACTGACTAAAATGCCTTCCCGGGCATGCACGTTGGATTCTGGCCAGCGAACGAAGCTGACTCAACACAAACAACATTTTTTTTTTCCTTCCTGAAACTCCAAAATATAAATGAAAGAATTAAAAAAAGACAAGTTCACAAAAGAGAACAACGTAGGTAATAATAGCAGTGAACCATAGAAAAGTGGACTTGTGTAAGAAATTGAGATAATTCATATAAAAATCTTAATGCAATGTGTGATACACAATAAGACATAAAATGTTTGCTTTTATGAATATTAATAGACTTTTCAAAATTACTTACTTTGTATATAATTTAAGAGCTTCCTTATATTTATGCAAGTTCTTGTTTTCAAATTCAAATGTTAAAGAGAAAAAAGTAATTTATATTATTTTACTAATATTATAGTTTCTGGACTGATTTATTTTATTCTCTCCAGAAAAAAGCTGATATATCATAGAGGAAAATAATACATTATATCAAATCTGGATATTATGTAATTTAATGCTGGATGATGCATTAGAATTTGATGTATCTTATTTCAACTGGAAAACTCCCATTGAAAATTTTAAACTTACATGAAACAACACAAAAATCATTATATAAAAGTATAGTGTCTATGTTATAACAAAATGTAATAATGTCAACAAATGTCTGCTCAATATTGATACACCCACAACAATGAAGTATATACTACTTTGGGGGAATATTAAGGTAAAGTCTTAACCTATGACTTCAAGAAACTTGTAAGAGTGATAACAAGGTACTTACCAGTTAGGCATTCAATAATGAGCCACAAATTAAAGCAGAATTAACTAGTGATTTTAATAGAAGTACAAGAAAAAGGCAATCTAGGAATTTGGAGAAGGGAACAATTAAAGCTAGTGAAGGGAACGAGAAAGACTTCAGGTGAGGAGCATTTGAACTTAATTTTGAGACTGGGCCAGGGGTGGGTTCTGAGGTTGAAGTGCTACAAATGCAAAGCCCTTGAGGAGATAGCGCAGTGGCACAAGTGCCTTCCTGGTAAGCGCAAGGTCTGGAGCTTGATTTCTGAAAGCAAAAAGAAGCAAAACCCTAAAATGGAGAAATTAATGGCCTTACTGGCTTTCGTTGTACTGTCCATTTTTACCTCTTACTGTGTCTGTGACAGGAGCGAGCAATTTCAATGGCAAGTGTTCTCACATGAGCTCATTGGTGGATGTCAATTCACATGCACACAGTAGTTTTATTAGGGACAGGTCATGCCAATCAGTTTTTAAAAATTTCCCTCAAACTAATCTCATAATGTTGTTGGTACAGGGCAAGTGATATAAAATAGGAAATAAGGAAACAATCAGGAAACCAGCACAATAGCCAGGAAGATACTAAGCTCTAGGTCTATCAAATTGTTTCAAAAATATTTTTGAGCTTGGCTGTGAATATATACCTATCTTTTTATTTTTATTTTTATTTTTTATTTTAAGTTATTTTTTTTTTTTTAAACTGAGTCTTGCTGTGAGATGCAGGCTGGCCTCAAACTCATAGATGGGCTGGAACTCATGGTTATTCTTCTGCTTCAGCCTCCTGAATGCTGGGCTTACAATCGTGTGTCACTATGCCCGGTTTATAGTTCCCTTTTTTCATGGATGAGTCTAGACATTAGTCACAAAGCAAAGCTCTAGAGTCTTTAAGGAGTTTATTTATATCTGGCACTGATTGAAAAAAAAAAAAGAAACCAAAACCAAACAATGCAAAACCAAATCCAAGTTATCCAAAAAGTACTTTCCTCCTGGCGAAAGTCCCCCCAAGACATTCACGAGATGCCCTAGTAGTGCTAGGTTGTATGTGAGACATATTGCTATTGTTCTTCAAGGCCATTGATCTCAGTAGCCTATATCGAGTGATGCAGGAGTCTACAGTGTGTGCTTGGAAATCACCTCAGCCACCCGCCTGATGCCTAGAGAGATTCCTGCCCTCAGGATCGGGCTTGTTTTAACATATCCAGCAATACTTTATTCATCTGGAAGCCCCTCAAGAAGAAAAGGGCCCAGGGCAATAAAATGAAACCTCATAAAGTACAAATCCTGGCAGAGCAATTTAATTTTTCAGGGACATTGTGGCAAGCCTGATCGATGGAGAGGCAGCCGAGGATGTCATTCTGTCCCACCTCACAGAGACTTGAGGTCTGTGCTTACAAGCACACTCATCAAGACATGGCAGATAAGTCGCTTCAGGGGCACACAAGCTCAGGCAGGGCTGAGATTAAGGCGAAGCGCCTTTGCTGGCGTCTGGCTGTAGTTCTTCCTGGGGTGCTGCTCTCACTTCCAGGGCGGTGTGGGGAGCTGAAGGGTAGGGGATATGCAGCACAGGATTCTGGATGTCAGGTTGTCTTTGTCCCGATGGAACAGAAGGGAAACGGAACAGCCGTACCTATTGTTTGTGCATTTCTCTTGACATTTAAAAGGTGCAATGCATGAAAAATGGCAGCTGGAAAGGCTGTGTGATAATTGTTAAATCTCTGTCTCTGTCTCTCTGTCTCTCTGTCTCTCTGTCTCTCTGTCTCTCTGTCTCTCTCTGTCTCTCTCTGTCTCTCT
>NW_004524615.1:14363859-14413178 GCF_000260255.1 Octodon degus
TCTCTCTCTCTCTCTCTCTCTCTCTCTCTCTCTCTCTCTCTCTCTCTCTCTCTAGTGAAAGCTGGGGAAGACAGACACACTAGCTCTTTCATCCTGACATCTCTATTGAGCAAGTTTTCTGTGTCTAGCAATGCCCTATACTAAGAAACTTGCGGTCCTTTGGATGGATTTATAGTGACTGCATTCAGCTAGCAGGAGGCTTTTCACCTCAGGGAGCTGCGCCAAATTCATTTGAGATGAACTGAGAACTTAGTTGTTGCTGTTCATGCAGTACCCACCCTAGAGAACCAAGTTGCCTGCTAGCTCACTGGGACTTAGGGCTCTGTCCCCTGTCACAGGGGCAGTCTCTCAAGGACAGGGGCAATGCTTCTCTCTTTCTGTCTTTGTGTTCCCAGTGCTTAGTGGCATGGAGACTTACAGAATGCAGGGGATCTGTGCAGGTTTGGGGGGGGGGAACTGTAAGGCAGAGTGTGGTGACATGTTGGGGTCAGGCACTTCATGTGTGCTAGCCAGCTCTAAAGCTGGGTGTGGTACAGGGAGAAGAAACTGGGGAGTGACAACACAGGCCAATTCCAGCAGGGAGGAGGACAGTGAGAACAAGAATGCAGGCCCTCAGGTAATCCTGAGGTCAGGACTCCAAGGGATCACCCTGGGGACATGTGGTGGGGTCAGGAGAAAGAGTCCTTGGGCAGTGAGACAGGGTCCCTGATGAAAGCAGCTCTGCCCCCTGCTGGTCAGGGAGAGTGCTGCCTGGACCCTGGGGTTAACGCAGGCAAGTTAAGTGACACACAGGGAAGTGTCCAGATTCCTGAGTTTATTTGGGAATATCGCTACTGTAGTAAGTTACGAGTGGCTTCAAAGAGGTTGAAGCTCAGGGAGTTCTGAAAGACAAAATGAGAAAAACTGGGGCTGGGGAGATAGCTCAGCAGTCTAAGCACCTGCCTGGCAAGCTCCAGGACCAGGGTTCGATCCCCAGTACTACATGCCAGCTGGTTCTGCTCTGGACGTGCCCAACCAGCCCAGTGGTGGTACATGCCTGTAATCCCAGAGCTCGGGAGGCTGAAACTGGAGGGTCACTACAAGTCTGAGCATTGTAGAGACCCTGTACCAAATAAAGAAATAAATAAAAGAATTTGAGAGAGAGAGAGAGAGAGAGAGAGAGAGAGAGAGAGAGAGAGAGACAGAGACCGGTTATGTTAGTTGATACAGTAATCCCTGGCCACAAGGATTAACAACAGGGTTGGTGCCAATGGCTCTTGGGCAGAGGTTCTCACAGAATGACTTCATGGAAGGTTGCAGCAACCTTTGTGTGGGGGAGGGGCTCTGGCAGAGCACCTTTGAATGGTCTTATCAGGCATACATCCGGGGATTGCATCCTCCATAACTTCCAGCTTAATTAGTTATCATTATTACTATTATTACTTTGGTTAGCATTTGACAAAAGTGACTCCATTTTGATTCTGACAACTCTCGTAGCACCCAGTGGCCTGAATTCATCTCCAAAATTATCACCTGCCTCTCATCCTGGTCTCCTTCTCTCTTGTATTTTAATAAAGCTAAGACAGGGTGAGCAGAACAGGCTGTGCTGCCTTCCTTTGTGACAGCGGTTACTTCCCCAAGAGCCATACCATCTCTTTTTAGGTGTTTTTTGGAGCTCTGAACATCTGGTAGGGTAGGTGCTTCGGAATCTTTAGTTGGAGAGGCTTTCTCTATCCCTGGTGGAAATTTGTGAAGATCTTTGGGTTGGTTAAGCGCAAGTGTGGCTGACTGGCTTGGGAGCTGCATGGGATTAGTAATCCACAGTGGTGAAGGATGAGCTTGGGTGCTGGTCTCCTCCCAGGATCCTTCCTCACTGGCACTGCTCCCTGCTGTACTCTGGCTCTTGTGAACTAGGTAGCTTTGTTCTACTGCGTCTTTCCACCACGATGTCTCTGCCTGTAACCCAGTGGATCACGAACTAAACTGAAACTATGAGCCAAATGAAACTTTTCTTCTTTTAAGCTGTGGGTTTTGAGTATTGTGTGTCAGTCAGGAAAGGTAAGGAAGGCAAGCATCCTACTTCCTGGTTCCTTTCAGGGCAAACACTGTGTGTGTCAGGCAGCCGTGCTTTGGACAGCGCTGCCTACGGTGCATTCACGATCCGCTGCCAGGGAAGCTGCCCTGCGTTTGGAGCTGGGAGAGAACAAAAAGCGTGAGGCTCACAATACTGGTGATCTTGATTCAGGGAATAGATCTTGGGAGAGGGACAGTCTAGAGAAGATGAAGCCACGCTGACATGGGTAATGGAACACAAGAGGCTATGGGGCTCAGGGGGCTGGTGGGCGGTACTGCGGTGTAGTTTGTTCCAGAGATGTATTCTTTGTCTATTGTTAGCTTTGGTTTTGGTTCACATTTAAGTGTGTGCATGCTTTGAACAAACTGGCCCAGAGGCAAAGCATCCATTTCTCAGAAAGGGCCGGGGAAGAGGAGGATGCGCCTTTAGCTTACCCAGCTTGATATCCAGACAAAGGCGATCTCATCCTGAGCCAGACCTAGATAGCCCCCTCCGCTCTTCGGGACAGGATAGCAGACGAATGCAAAAGCCTCACTTCCATTTCCATTACTACCAAAAGATAAGGATCTCACCTCTTTGTGTAGAGGAAAGAACGTTTCAGAACAGGAAGCATCGTCCTGTGAACAGAGGCTGGCTCGTTGGAAATCTGAATTGTTTGTTGCGCTCAGTAAGTTGTTTCCAGGAAAAAATTTATTTGGTACATATTGATGTCACAACCAAATAGATGCCTGTCACTAAGTACTTTGTAATTTCTTTCCATGAATATGGAGAGAACACTCATAATGGCAAAGAAAGAGCTTTGCACGGGTGTTGCCTGGCAACCACTAACTCATTGCTCCCCCAATTTGTTGCTTTTCAACGTTCTGCACTATGTTAAATTAATCAGGTCTGAGGCACAAGTTTCCTGTTTTTGTTGGATGGGTGCTGTACACAAAAAAGAAGGCAGAAACACTTCCTTTGGGGTTGGAGTCCTAACCGGGCTGAGGAATCTAGGAGGAATTGTCATCCATTTGAGGAATATGTGTAGCTTGGGAGACAAGAGGCCATCCGGGGCCATGCGAAGCTTTGCCCTCCCAGGTGGTGACCTGCTTCCGCGGTCTCTGCTGAGAGCCAAGCACTGGGGGTCAACTGTGCTTTTCTCCTTGACTTTCCTTGATTTGGACCCCAATTCAGGAGGGCCACCTCTTTGCAAACAAGCCCATATCAGTCTCTGTTTTATTTTCAACAGGCTGATTCTGTTACTTAAGATCTGGCTTGGTGGTGCCTGGCCTGACTCTTTTGTGAGTAATGAAATATGGTCCTGATTGGCGAGCCAGGAGCCACGGGTTTCATTCTAGCTCTGCCACTAACTTGCTGACCGAACCTGCCCAGTTTATTAGTAAGGGTAGCTGATACTGTGCTGCAGGCATAAACAACTCCCGAAATATTTGTGGCTGTTACTTCACAAATGTTAATCTTGTGTATTTAAAATCCGATGAGTGTTTGGCCGCTCTCTGGAGTAGCTTTCTTGCAGTGAATGCTGCAGTGGTCCAGGCAGCTTTCGTGTGGTGGTTCTGCCATCTCAACATGGGGGCCCCGGGGAGAAGGAGGGTGAGGGGCGGCACGCTAGCTGTTCACTGTTCTAGCCAAGAGGGGATGGGCCACTTCTGTTCATAGTGGGAGGACCAGGGTGCGTCCCAGGACTCCATCTAACTGCAGGAAGGAGCAGGGGACCTGGGGAGGAGAAGGGGGACCCCTAGCACATTTAATGAGCTTCATCTTTCTCTGCCACTCTTGGCATCTTTGAGCCTCAGTGTGATCATCTGCAGAGTGACGGGTTGGGCCAGCTACGCCTGGGGCTGGTATGCAGTGTGAGTGTCCAGGGGGCTTTGGTGCATCACACCCCGATAAGCACTTGAACTTCTCCTCTGAGAACAGGTCTCTTTGTAAAAGGACTCGATGCCCGTTGTCCTAACCATACCCGCTGTATTGTCCTATTGGAGAAACTCACTTCTTCTTTTTACATAAAACTATTCCTTATTTTTATTTGTATTTTTTAAATGAATTTAGGGCAGGGTCTACAGGGTCTACAGGGTCTCACTTCCATAGATTGGACTTATAGTGATTCTCCTGTGTTCAGCCTCCTAAATGTTGGGCGTAACCCACCATGCTAGTCCCAATTGCCATTTCAGCGTGCCCCAGGGCGGGGCCAGCACGGCATTCTGGAGCTCGAACCCAATCCCTGTGTCTGCCTACGTGGACACTTTAATCCGTTGAGCTACCTGGCCAGCCCTATTTCTTATTTTTAGAAAAATCGCATGCAATAGGAACAGGAGCCTTTCTGTAGGTTAAACCCCTTTCAAAACAAGTTCTTTGACTGGAAGGATGCAAATTACCTGTTATCCTGCTACCTCTTAGGCGGATGCATTCACAACTCATTCTTTACTGGGAAATGTCCACTTGGTCTTCTATATGAAATCATCATAAAATTATATATTAATTGGAACTTAATTATTATATAAGCAATTTAACTTTAATTTTAAAATTGTTGTCATTATTACTATTTACAGTGTTAGGGGTTTGAGCCCAGGGCCTTGTACATGTTGGACCAGCACTACCACTGAGCTATATCCCCAGCCCAAGTAAGATTTTTTTTTTTTTTTTTTTTGAGACAGTGTCTCTCTACATAGTGCAGGCCTTGAACTTGCTTGTGTATCTCAGTTGGCCTCAAACTCATGGTGATCCTCCTGCCTCAGCTTCCCAAGTGCTGGGATTATAGGCCTTGTTATTATGCCTTTTTTTTCTTTGTTTGGTATTTTTTGTTTATTTTTCTAAGTAAACAATTTTTAAATGAGGTACAAACACAAGGAATGTAAAATTAAAATTTGCTTTTTTTTTTTTTTAAACATGGCTCCCCTGGCCCTAATCTACAAATACTTTTAATCTCATTTTTGTTTTTTCCGCAGTGGGATTTATGGTGGCCTGATACAGGACTGAGAAATTTATCTTTGTTGGATAGCCAGTCACCTTGTATCAATATTTGATAAGCTCATATTCTACATGGCATTCATTTCTGTGCAACATCTCTAGTTGTTTTTATTCCAAGGACAGATGGAAAAATTTGCTAAATTTCTCTTTTGGAGGATCACTCTGCAATGAGCACATCCAAACTCAATGATTTCCAGACATATTCTTCCATTTTAGAATTTTAGGAAAGTTGGATTTCATTAGTGTATTCCGTACATTAAAGATTTTTGTTTCATAGAGCTTCTTTACTCTGGCATGGGCTACTTTGCCATTGTTGAGTTCTCTGCTTTGTGTTTTAAAACTTGGTTGAAAGGGATTTGACTCCCCAGATGTCCAGAGGTTGTGTCTATGCTCTGTGCTCTTGAATCCGGGTGGGCTTACATTCCTTGGTCAACAGAATATGGGAAAATGAGGTAGAGTGATTTCTAAGGTTTGAGCACAAGAGCCCATGATGCGTTTGTCTAGCTCATTGGAAGATTTGGTGTTAGATCCTATGCTCCCATGTAAGAAGTGTGACTGCTGAGGCTCTGGTGCAAGGAGGAGCCACAGTTCAGATGACCAGAGGCCACACCCAGGGACTCCCGCCCATCACCCCAGTCTGCTTAGTCTTCTAGTCATTTCAGCCTGGGTATCAGACATATGACTGGAGAAGCTCCAGAAGATTCTGTTGTCTGGCCACCTCCGCCTACCCAGAAAAGTTTTCAGACAGTGGGGAACAGATATGAACACCCCAAAACTGTCCTATCTGAGGTTCTGGTCCACCAAATGTGGGAGTCCAATAAAATGGTGGTTACCAGAACTGTTCCCACTTCTCCTCCTTTGAATTTGCAGTGTGCATTACCATGCTTCTTGTCCATTTATCAATGGAAAATCTAAACACATTCAGTAGTGAAATCCACACATGGATGTGGGCATTTCTCCAACAAGACCACATTCAAAAGCAATATAATTTTGTCTGATTATTTGCTTCTCTGCTGCATGAGACTCTTATCCTTGAGGCCTGGATTGACTTTTTCAGGTTGTAGCCCCACACTCTGGCACTCTAGAGCAATTTAACACATGTTAAAGGTTTGAGAAAAGACAGCTGTTGACACCAACATTGACAGATGCCTTTAGTTGCCAAGTGATTTTGATATTAACCAGAATGGATGAGAAGTTAAATGGTCTTGGAGTTAGAGGACCTATTCCAGTTAGTAGGGGTTGAAAGCTGTGGCCCATTGGCCAAATGCACCCCATTGCCTCATGTGATGAAGGAATAAAGTTTTATTGCAACACAGTCATGCCTGTTTGTCTCAGTTACTCTTCTCTCCTTGCTGGGACAAAATATCCAACACCCAAAGTGAAGGAAGGAAAGGTTTATTCATCTCACAGTTACTGGAGGTTTCAGTCCATACTCAGCTGGCTCCAAGGCAGAGCGACACATGGCAGAGGACAACCTTCATGGTGGTGGCAAAGAGCAGAGAGCAAAAGGGAGGAGTAGCACCAACAATGGTAGCAGAGAGGAAGTCTGCCTCTCTGTCTCTCTTATGTTACATTCAGGATATCTGCCTCAGGCTGGGTGTAGCACTCACACCCATAATCCTAGCAGTAGTCAGACCCATAATCCTAGTGGATTATGAGTTAATCTCAAACTCTAGAAGTCCCCTCTCCATGACTGCATGAGGCTTTGTGGGGGGAAAATTAGACACAAACCATAACACTGTTCATTTATTTAGCACCTAGAACTGATTTTGTGCTTATATAGCTGAGTTAAGTAGCTGTGACAGAGACCTGATGTCCTGCAGAGACTAAAATATTGAATATCAGGCAAAAAGCTATGTCACCCCTCAAGTTAGGCAGGCTGAACGTTAGCATAGGCAGCTTATGAAGCACTAGGAGGCAGTACAGATGATAAGAGAAGGTTTTGAATTTGAATTTCAGGGCTCCTTGAGAACACTGTGCTGGCCTCAACGCAGAGAGATTCAGGAAGGATCTGAGACTTTGCACATGAACAGAGCTCAGGTGCTGGCAGTACTTCTGCCTGGGCATAATAGCTGGAGAGCCCTGGGGGATAGGATGGCTCAAGAGCTACCTGACTCCAGCTTTGTGCTGACCTTCTAGCTGTGTGATCCTGGTCAGGTTCAGTTTCCCCTGCCAAGTGAGGAGACTGGCCTAAAGTAGGCTGTCCCAACTGTGTCTTAAGACATGACTGCCTCAGTCCTAGGGCAGCTGGCGGGGCCTTGAGCCAGAGGCTTCCTGCTGTTAGCAACCTCCAGCGTCGATCCAGTACTTTATAACTAGTCATTTTCTGTTTGCTGTGACCCCCAAAAGACTGGGGAGTGTTGGACTGCAGGATTTTAAAGTTTTTCTTTCTTTCTTTCTTTTTGTGGTACCAGGGATTGAACTCAGGACCTTGCACTTGCCAAGTAAGCACTTATTCCACTGAGCTATCTCCCCAGCTAAAGTTGTTTTAAACTCTGAAATATTATGGGCTTAGGTGCTTTGGGAAACACCTCCCATCTCCATCACATATGTATTGGCCATTGTCCGCTGGACATGGCTGCTCTCCTTCATCGTGAACTTGCGATGCTTGTTCCCTTTCTGATCAGATCCTATAGATGCTTTTCTACCTAGTTGCTGACTTGTCTGCAGTCTGAGATGAATTTTCTGATAATCCGGGCTGAAACATATGGAATTGAGGTCCATTCTACTATCCAACACTTTTGTGGCGCTTCCTGTACTGAGTTCACGCCTTCTACCCTTCGAGCAGCATCTATATCCTCCCAGAGAGATGTGGCTCGAGAGTGAAGCACTCTCCCTGCCTCCTACTGCCTTCTGCCCCAGTGGAGAGAAAAGGAGACAAATGTAACAGGAATCCTTTCTTTCCCATCTAAGGAGTTCTTCCTGGTGTGTTATAACTTTAGTGTGTTGATTAAATAAACAAATGGCATTGTGTGGTGCACTTTGAAGTGGGTGATAAATAATCAAACATACTCCTTCACTATTTCCTGTTACAGGTGTGCTCTCTCTTTACATATTCATGAATATATGTGCATGTATGTATATAGAGATGCATGTACTCACTTGTATACATATTTTGTTAGCAAGTTCATGGTTATTTCTACATAATTCTGTATATATTGAATGTCTACTAGGCTTAAATTAATGCAAGATGTTATATAATGCAAACCTAGACCTAGCCCTTATTTTCTGTGAGCTTAGGATTTTGCTTGGCAATTTACTGAGGGAGCAGGTGGGCACAAACTCTTTCCTGAGAGACCATCTTTTGTTGTAGAGTTGGTGTATAGGCTTTCTGCTTAGTGCCTTTGAAGGATATCAAAATGGAAATAATTTGTTACATGCTGAGTATGAGTCATTGTCTAGTGGAGTGGGCGCCTTGAATTCCAGAGGCAGCACAGCTAGAACAAATTCATGAAAGTAGAAATTCAAGGTTGGAAGGGAGCCTGCCTCCAGCACAAGCTGAGTGATCAAAAGTACATGGTGTACCTTTCTGCACTGAAGAGCTCTCTGCTTTTGTTGTCTACATGGGCTGAAAAGGCCTTTTCTAACTATGGGCATTACAGCTTCACTTTTTAGAGGTTTTTGCATATTTGTTGTCTGGAGCCAAATGATTTGCTGTCAAATCGTACCCAGATCTAATTGGCATCAAGTAATTGGTCTCATAAATACTCACTGAATGCCTGTTAGAAGATAAACGCTGTTGTAGTTACACAGATTGGTGGAAGAGAAAAATCCCATAAGCACAGTGACAAGATCCATCCTGAGAAAAGGTAGAAAGAGCAGCTAATTACCTAGGCAGTCCAAGAAACCTTGGGAAAATGCATGTGAGACTTGACATCGGAAAGGTTTTTAGTATTGTCTGCTCCATTAGAGTGGCTCCCAGTGCACTCAGTGAAATTTTGGATTCAAGTCAAAGCCTGGTATATAGGAAGGGGACTAGCACTTGCTATTTACAAATACTACGTGTTAAGAAAGATACTCTTCTTACTGTGAAAAGAGTGTGTTGTTGAGTATGTATTTCTTCTCTCTTTTGGTGGTACTGGGGATTGAACCCAGGGCCTTTGCACTGAGTTCCATTCCCCAGCTCTTTGGGATTTTTATTCTGAGTACCTTTTTGAGTGAAGGTAAGTGAAGACTGAAGCAGTGCCTGGGTGCCTGGGAATAAAAGTGGAGAGATTGAATTGCTCTGCATGGTTTAGGGGGAAGAACTGAGAGCTGGGGAGAGTAGTGAGTAAGAGTGGTGAAAGAGACAGGGGCAGTGAGGCCCCAACTTGAGATGGATATCAGAACTCTATCGTGGCCTAAGGTGGGCCTTGGGAAAGAGCCTGTAGTAGTCCAGTGGTCTAGTGGTACAAGGTATGGTTGTCCAGTGTTCCATTTGAAGTTGCCTGCAATAGTAAGGTGTAACTCTAGATCTTCCGAAGGCTTCATTAAACCTAACGCATGCGTAGAAATGCTTTGTAGACATGGCAACCATGGAAAACCACCTAAGTGCTCCTTCCGTAGTTCTTTGCAGAACACAGAACATGAGAAAGTGGGCCAGAAGTTTCAAGATGAAAATCATTCACCAGGAAGGGTCTCCAGACCAGGGATAGATGCAAGAGGATACATTTTCCTGGGATTTACTAAAGCTTTGGCAAGAGATTTAAACTTTAATTAGGAATGAGCACACATAGCAGTATTATCCACCATCGCCATTGCTGACTATGTGTTCAGACTGTGGACTCAATTTCATCTTTTATTTTTTTATTTCTTTATGATATTTTTTTATTAGTGCATGTTTGGAGTACAGAATGATTACATGCATTGTGGTGTTGTTTCTCCCATCTTTTCTATGCTGGTGACTATGTAATAATTATTACTTAGTGGTACTGTATCAGATTAAAATAAAAATCTTGACATAAATGATCAATTTTGTGAAACACCAAGGTATTCTGGGCCACATGGACTCTGGAGTACCACTTTTGTTTTATTTTTCTCCTACAGATTTTGGAATGGTTGAAGCATAAATAAATGAATGAGCAGACTCCTAAGAACATTTACAAATTAGCTCCTTTTGCGACATCTATCTTGGCACTGCTGGTTAATTGTATGGCTTATGTTGTGAATTTTTCTAATCTTTGTCCAAAACACTGATTTTGTCACACATGATTTATCGCAGCTTTTAGATTCTTTGATATCTTCCACACTGGAAATTGCTGGGTTTGGCAATGGGTTACTTAAGTATAAGTTTAAAAATTTGTTTCTATCAGCTTAATCAAGAATTGGAGGAAGTCCCATAATTTGTCTTCTGGAAAACAACATAAAATATTTTTCTCTAAAGGTGTGCTATGAATTTTCGACAGAGTATTTGCTAAGGGGCCGTCTAGGGGCAAGGCATCGTTCCAGAGGCTCAGGGGCAAGCAGTGGGATTCTGCTCATGAGGGGTGGCTCGGAAACATGTCTAGGATATGACAGCAACCCAGACGGGGGACGTTAGGAGTCAGACAAACAGTAGAAGCATTAAGCACTCAGGGATTTCGGGCGAAATCAGGAACTTAGTAGCTGGGGGCTCAGAGATAGCTCTTAGAAATTTTGAGTTATGGACTGCACTTTGAAAATACTTTCTATTTTAGCAGCTTTATTGATTTAGAATTGGCCATACGAAGTTAAGGTGTAATTTTGTTTTTTTTGTACAGGGTCCGTAGATCGGACTCTTTGTGATCCGCCTGTGTTCAGCCTCCCAAGTGCTGGGATTACACGTGTGCCGCGCCACCAAGGCCAGTCTCAATCGCCATCTCAGCGCGCCTGGGGAGCGGGGTGGGCACGGCACACCTGGCTGCTGTGCTCTGCCTAAGCAGGCGCTTTAATCCGCTGAGCTATTTGGCCGGCCCTTTAAAGTGCAAAATTATGTATAGTGTGACCTATCTACTCATTCATGAAACTCTCACAAGGTTAAGATAATGAATGCGTTCATCATCTCTACAAGTTTCCGTGCACCCTCGGAGCTCAGCCCAACGTACCGTCATTTGTTTCTTCACCCACCTGCTGACGGACATTGGGTTGTTTTGAGATTTTGACTGTTGCAAGTACAGATGCTGTGAACATTCGTGTGGAACTTTTTTTTTTTTTTTTTTTTTTTCTCAAAGTTTTATTGACAAACAGATAGCAATGAGACAGTTTCGTGTGGAACTTTTTATGTTTTAAATCTTTTAATCTTTCAGATACACGTGTGCAAGTTTTGGATGGACATGTGATTTTATTTTTCCTGTGTAACTACCTATCAGGGCAGTATCTGGGTCTTAAAGTCAATGTCTGCTTACAACACTGTAACTATTTTCCCTTTCTAGGAAGACCATAGCATTTCAGATTCACTTGCTCCTATGGACACCACTACTTGGCACCGACAGTTGTGCTCATTTTAGCCATCCTAATTTTTTCCATTTTAGTACCATTCTAGTGGTATTAATATCTCATTATGATTTTACTTTGCATTTCTTTAGAGACTAAGCATATTGGGCATTTTTGTCTTGCTTAATTACCATCCAAATGTCTTCTTTCATGAAATATCTATTAAAATCTTTTGTTTACTTTTTGCCAGGTTGTTTGTTTCATTGTTGAGCTTGGGGATTTGTTTTAGGCATTTTAGATTCTATTAACTTATGATTTATGCAAATTTCTCCTGAGTTCTCCCAGTGGCCTATCTTTTCATCCTTTAAATGTAGATTTTTGAAGAACAAATGAGTCTAATTTTGATGAGGTCCATTTCTAAACATTCAAAAGTCATGCTTACAGAAAAAAAAGTCATGGTTGCATAGCATGCTTTTTTTTTTTTTTAATATTTATTTATTTATTTGTTTATTTAGTGTGTGTGTGGCCAGCTCAGCCCACCAGGGGGCGGGCCTGGCTGGCATGTGGTGCTGGGGATTGAACGGCGGTCCCTGTGTTTTGCTTAGCTTAGCTTGTTCTAAGTAGGTGCTTTAGACCACTGAGCCATCTCACCAGCCCCGCATAGCATGCTTTTGGTACGATGTCTAAACAATTTTTGGCTAGCTGAAGTTAATGAAAGTCTTTCTTCTACATTTTCTTCCATGATTTTTATGGTTTTAAGTTTTGCTTTAATAGTTATGATCCATTTGAGCCATGAATTAAATTTTGATGAAGGAGGAGGACTGTAAAATATGTGAAAGGCAGCAAAGCTGGCTGGTCCAGGGAGTGGTCCAGGCACAGTTAAGTGACCGTCACAGGTGGAATTAAGAGACTGAGTGCTCTGTGCTCCAGCCCCGCAGCTCCTCTCGGTGCCATGAACGTGTGAAGCTCCTCCCTGCTTCATTGTCCAGTGCATACTAATTCTCTGGGCCTGGAATGAATGACCTTCCATTTAGCCACGCCAACCCCAATGGATCCTTTGGCTTGAAATATCAAGAATCCTTTCCTTGGTTCTTACTGTCCATCAAGCTGCTATGTGGCATGATTCCATTTTGTATGAAAGTTGCTCCAGGAGTAGAGAAAAGTTATGTCCTTTTTAATTAACTCAAGAATCTTGTTATATACTTATGTAATCCACACACCTTTTGTCTACAGTGCTTTTTCCATTTATATAGTTAGAAATATATATGATTAAAATCTCTTCTGTGAGAGGCTATAGATTTATTTTCAGTATTGAGGATTGAACACAGGGCCTTCATGTTGAGTTATATCCCTTTTGTTTTTATTTGTTATTTTGAGACAGGGTCACAGTAAGTTGCCCAGGCTGGCCTTAACCTTATGATCTTCTTGCCCCCATTTCCCAGAGTGCTGGAATTACAAGTGTGCCTGTCCCCACTATAGATTCTTGAGGTCAGAATCCATGTCTTCTTTGTGGAGAAGAGTCTTCATGACTAGCACAATAACTTGTCACAGGAGGCTCTTGGTGTTACTCTGCAAGTCCGAAGCCTGCAGAATCTGGAGTTCTTTAAGGGCAGGAGGAAAAGGGCACCCCATTCTGGTAGGTGGTGAGAGCACGTGGCTCCTTTTAGTCTGTCTTTTTGTTCTCCATCTGCACAAGCAGCAGGGTTGTGTCACCCCACCTGCAGATGGCGCTGCCTGCAGGGAGGGTCGATCTGCCCCACTCAGTCCACTCACCAGAGCTTCGCCACTCTTGCCTGGAAATGTCCATGCAGGCAAACCCAGAATCTAGTCCTCTCCCCACCTGGGCATCTCTCGATCTAGTTAAGTTGGCACCTTAAATTACTCTTCACAATTCAGGACCTGAAGAATTTCAGAGCCCTGGCAGCAGCATAAACATTAAACTTTTATAGGCTGAAGAACAAAGGCAAAGGAGAGAAATCACTTGCTTTGCCATAGCTAGGCATTTGTCTGATTGGGGTATAATCTGATCAGTTGGCTGTTTGTGGTTGGCTGAAACTAGGCTATTTGTGATTGGCTGAAACATACCTATGTGTTAAAAAGAAACACTACTTGGTTCTGTTTAAGTATAAGTAGATTATGATGTCATTACTAAGCTAGGTTACGGTTTGTTATGTAGGAACCAACAATACAGACATAGTTTCTACTGAATGCCTATCTCTTATACCACTATAAAGTCAGAAAATTGTAACTCAAGCTATTACTAGTCAGCAATCATTTGTATAGGCTTAGAAGGAAAAGTATGGGTGAAAATGCCTGACACAGTGTCCAATACTATGACTATTAGTTTTGAACAAAAAACTTAAGTGTACAGTGGGAATGAAAAAATTCAATTGCATAAAATTTATGAGATGTGTCAATAAGATTTATTTCATCATATTAAGAAAGTATCTTCATTTCATTGAAAGTGTTCTCAGTTGATCCTTTCATCTGCATAAAATGGCTCCTACAAAGTCGTTGGGTATAGTCTTTTGATTTCTTACCAGCTCCTATAATTAGTTCTATAGACAGAAGTAATCTCAAAAAGAAGTATGGCTATCAGCATAGTTGGCAAGGTTTTGAGAGTCTTGGATTCAGGCTTATGCTCCGTGACTTTGCATTTTGCTTTGGCATGTAAATATTAAAAATAATTGGTTTCTCTCTCTCTCTCTCTCTCTCTCTCTCTCTCTCTCTCTCTCTCTCTCTTTTTCTCTCCCAGGGATTGAACTCACATGTACGTTCCCTTTAGGCAGCTGTCCTTTTCTCAGTACTTTTCCCCAAAATTCAGTCTTGTACAGAGTTACAGTTGTGACCCTGTCCCTCTTTTCTTCCACTCATGCATTTTCTTGATCTTTCGTTTGTCCATTAATTTGCAGACTTTCTGAATCACTTTATAGTGCATTTCAGTTGAGTTTTGCCTGAGTTCCAATAGGAAAGCTTTTTTTTTAATGTGAGTTTTCCCACTTACATTTCTTAAGTGGCAGATTTATTTCATCTCAATGTGCTCTTTTAGCCATGTCCCACACACTTGGATGTGCTTTGGTTTTATTTTTATTTTAATTAATTAATTTTTTGTGTGGCCGGCTCAGCCCACCCTGGGGGTGGGGATGGTGCAGGCTGTGGTGCTTGGGTCGAACCATGGTCCTTATGCTCTTGCCTAAACTTGCCTATGTAGGCACTTTAGACCACAGAGCTATCTCGCTGGCCCAAGGTTTTATTTTTGCTTAATTAAATTTTCTCTCTTCTCTTATGTCTTCTCATTGATTTAGGGATTAAGTGTATGTTGTTCAACTTCCAAATACTCGGGAATTGCCCAGCTCATCCCTGAGTCTTACGAGCTCTACAAAAGCAGTCTTCACCTCTATTACTGTGTCTTAGATGCATGAACTTGAGGGGCCTCCGCCTTCCTTTGCCTTTTCCCTTTTAATTTTTGTACGATGTGTACTTTCTACATTGTCAGGATTTATAGCATTCAGTTGTGGTTCTGCCTCTGGATTTTCTAGTTGCAGTTCTGCAACCAGTTCTCACGTTTGGCTGCTTACTCAGTCATCTTGTGGTCTATTTCTCAAGAGCACTCCCAAGAAGATTGATTGTGGTAATCTTTCCTGAGCTCATTACATATCACAGTTTTGTGACTATTGTCTTTATGTTTTACAGTCTTTGTGAAATTCTTGTTCACATTCTTCTTCTTCTTCTTCTTTTTTTTTTTCTTTGACAGTTTCAATGTTGTTCTAGCATCTGTGAAAACTGCATGCCACCGGGGAACAGTCCCATATTAGTTGGAATATTTTTCTTCTCTGGATGACTTGATTATTTACCTGCTCTTCTGAGCATTAGTTATTCTTGAAATTCAGTATGTTTGGAATGGAGTTGAACACACTAGGTCAGTTTTCCTCAAATATGCAAATCTTTTATTTTTGGAAACAATTTGCTTTTATGTGCTTTTTCATTTCACCCTCTAAAGCTCTTTTAGATGCTTATCATTTTTAATATTTTAAAAGCTTTCAGTTTATGTTTTTCCCCATTTCTGCTTTCAGTATCCTACACCGTGTCCACCCTGGTGTCCACTTCTTTCATCTGGGATGATGTTGCTTTTTCTTCCATTTGTTCTTTTCTGAAGTTTGTTATCAGTGCTTCATTTTCTCCTGAATTTTCAACCTCTTCAGAGGAACATTTGTGCCATTAAAATTTTACATCAGCTGCACGGTGTTTGCTCGCTGTTTTTATTGCAACAGAACAGCAAATATTCATTGTCTGTCTCTTTTCTTTTTCTTTTGCTCTCTCCTCATTCTCACCGTGTCCTATAGTTTGGATAGTTTCTGTGATGGTTCATTTTGATATTTTATATTTGATGGTGGTAACTTTTCCTCAGGCTAGCAATTTTCAGATTTATTTTATATTTATTTATTTACTTATTTATTTTTTATTTTTATTTTTATTTTTTTTTTAAATATTTTCTTTTTTAAACATTTATTTATTTATTTTGTGTGTGTGTGGCCAGCTCAGCCCACCAGGGGGCGGGACTGGCTGGCATGTGGTGCTGGAGGATTGAACTGTGGACCTTGTGCTTTACTTGGCTTAGCTTGTTCTAAGGTGCTTTAGACCACTGAGCCATCTCACCAGCCCCTATTTATTTTTTAAAGACTAAAAAATAGTTTAAAAAAGGCATTAGAAATGATACAAAATTTCGCCAAAGTAATAGAAATTCAACAATGGTTGCTGTATTGCATGATGTTATCTTCAAATTAGTTGTTTAGGTTACTAGATATAAACATGCAAAACTGCTTAAAAAACAACAGCAACAGCAAAAGTTATATGAAGTTAAAAAGAAAAAAAAAAATTAAGCATTAACTACACCTTTCAAAAGACCAGCAGAGATTGGCAGTACAATTATTCAAATTATCCTGCATATATTCTTTTCCTGTTTTTCTTTTGTCCTTTTTCTCATCCCAGTTTTTCCTTCCCTCTGAACAAATTCTTTCCCTTTCACAGTAGTTGCTGTATCTTTTAGATTTTGATTGCTCTTTCAGGTTTTCACACTAGCGAGATAATGCGATGTTTGCACATGTGGGTCAGATTGGTTTCACTTACCAACACAGTCTCTAGTTGTGTCCATTTATCTACAAAAGCCTCAAATTTATCCATTTTTTATAGCTGAGTAATACTCCATTGTGTAAAAATGCCATATCTTTTTTTTCCACTCCTTACATGATGGGCATTTGGGTTGTTTCCAAGATTTAGCTGTGACAAATTGTGCTGCTATAACACGGGGGCACATACATGGTATGATGAGTTCAGTTCTTTGGGAAAAAATACCTAAGAGGGGAATAGCCAGTTTGAATGGTTAATCTTTCAGAAGACTTATGATGAAGAGGGCCGAGGCTGGGAGCTTTCCTGATGGCCCAGGGTTCGTGGGTCAGGCTCCCCAGCCCTCTCCTTCCAGCCCGTGGAGATAGCTCCACAGAGTTTTCACAGAGCACGATTTCTGTTTTCCCCCGTTGCTACAGAGACTGGCTGTAAATAGGCTTGTTTGTGTGATTTCTCATGCAGCCTCACATTCTCTATTTCCTAATTTCTGGGAAGCTCTTGAAGCAAGTGTGTGCACTTTGCCCCTACCGCTGCAGATAAACATTTTTAATTTTGTTCACCAGGGCGTTTCTCATCATCAAGGAATATATTTTGTTGGGTCTCCCAAGAGCCAAGGCCATAGCACACGCTTTCCTTCTCTTCTGACCCCTCAGATCCTCGCTTCACCTCCGCCTGTGGCATCTTTCCATCATTTGGTGGCGTGGGGCTTCCTCTGGCCTGGTTGTGCCACAAGTGAAGTTAGCATTTTAAAAATTTCTCATCTTCCTTCTGCCTGTCAGATGTTTCCTGAGAAAATAAGGATGACAGTCTGACTTCGAAACCACAGTTTAACTTGAAGCTCAGCTTATGAATTCCAGAGACAAGTGGTTTTTTTTTTTCCTGACTCTGTGTTGCATTGTGTTCATGCTATTTTTGATAACAAAAACATTTTCGAGGGCAGTATAATGACCAATATTTCAGTATTACTTAGAAATAAGAGGGTAACAAAATTACCATTGTGGATGAATTTTCAAAACAAGTCTGCCAAATAATATCAAAGTTGTGTAAGTTACACCCCCAAGAGGTTTTTCTGACATCTTTAATTAGTACACAAATGTTTATTCATTTTGTGACTTTTTTTGTGGTGCTGGGGTTGAACGCAGGACCTCATGCAGACTAAGCAAATGCTTAACCACTGAGCTACACTCGCAGCCAGTCCCATGAAACTTTGGAAACAAATTATATAAAAGGAAGACAACGTAAATGTGGTGCGGAAAAATTTCCACAAAACTGAAGTAGAACTGAAGCCAATTTCATGTAATCAGGTCCTGGCCTGATTTGTTTAATCAACCCATATAGACCTCAAAAGTTTTAAACCATGAACATCCATTTATATCATGAATGTTAGTTGATTAAGTGAGAAATCTGTGGCAACTTTTTATGAAAGTACAGGCATTAGGTTTTCATCAAGTATTGCCCCCTTGATTAAACTATTGTTACTATGGAGAAAATAAGATTGGGCCTGAGTCATTTCGAGTGTAGGACTATAACTCTCTGTAGACATTAGTAATTTCTTTAGTTGATGCTGCTTTATTGAAGTCTTACATTTTGCACCAGAAAAAAGAAAACAGGTGGAGGAATTTTTGTCTTAAAATGTTCTTATTTTTGCCTGAAACTTCAGCATGCACATGTTTAAGAGTTTTTTCCTTACTCTTCAAAGGAGAAAAATTGGTTTGCTGAGAATAAAGAGCATCATTTTATATTGGTTCAAAACAATTCTCTACAATGGACATCCATAATAGCTTCACTGAGGTTACTCCTCTTTATTCTGAGTATAAATATAAAACAAATACATAAAGCCACAACCACCATCTCCACACCTTAATGCAGTGGCTTTAAGCTGCAGCCATAAATGTTTTGATTCTGTTCCTCCAGGAATAAAGCCTAGTGCTACCCCTGCTCCTGATGCCAGCTGGAAGTGGTGATGTCCTTCAAATGATGCAATAGGGTTGATGTGATGGGGCATAGAACGGGTAAAACAAGTTGTTGTGGCTTTCCTTTTGATCATATTTTGGGACCATTCACTGTGAGGGTGGTCCCTTGCCATACTGTGAAGATGCTCCAGGGTCCCATAGAGGGTTGGAGTGACAAGATGCAAGGGTCTCCTGGCCACAGCGAGGCACTGAGGTCTTGCATTGTGGTAAGTATCAGCCACACTGGCAGCGGATGCTCTGGGCCAGTAATGTCTTGAGATGCAGCCGCTGTCCTGACTGCACCCTTGGGTGGAAACCACACCAGGAAGACAGCGCTAGATTCCTGGCCCACAGCAACTATTGCCTGATAAATTCCTGTGTCAAGTGAGCAAGTTTTCTGATAATCTGTTACGTAGCAGCAGAGCGCCAAAACAGTGGGGCCAGTTCCATGCTGTCTGGAAGAGCACATCAACACAGACCTCGCACCCAGGTTCTGCAAATCCCAAAGCAGAAACAGAGAACTCGTCACTAATGGACTGATTCTGTATTTAAAATCTTACTACATCTACAAGTCTTTAGCCAATGAGCCAGTAAGAATCGAAAGTACGAAAGTTCCAGTATTGTCTGGATTCAAAGGAAGAAAAAAACTAAATATTTTTGTCAGTTGAAATGGGTCTGCTCTTCAAATAAAGAATAGTGAAGCCTTACATAGCTTTTGGCAAGAATTTCCAGAAAGGGAGAGAGCAAATGGAAACCTCTCTGTTCTTCACTTTCCAAAGCTGCTAGTATTAAGTAGAAAAAAAGAACAACAACAATTAGTCTTACTAACTTATCTCACGTATGACTCCATGTATGCTGTAATGGAAGCGAATTATTAGGGAACAGCTAGAACATTTTTTTTTTTTTTTTTTTTTTGTAAGAAGACCAGGGGCAGCCTCAGGACATGAGACAATGGGAAAAGAAAATGAGAAATAAATAGAAACACATGGGCACAGTTGGTTTGTGATTGCTTTACAAAGTATCAGGAGCGAAGGTAGATGAGTATTCCTGGGGCTTCCTGAATTTATTTACCAAGTGAGAGCTAAACCTATTTTCTGCCATAAGGATGTAGGTTAGAGGTGATGAATGTCTAGTCATCAAATAATGCCTTCCCTCGTTTCCACCTTGAGGCCAACTGATTGCTTTTAAAGTGCCTTATCAGGGGCTAGAAAACTTTTCCTCTTCCTGAATATCTCCCCTGCTTGACTCATGCCATTTGGAACTTTACCTCAACAGGGATTTTAAGGGAGGTGTGTTCCAAAAAGAGCCATACACAAGATAGTAAATGAAACTTGATTTATTCTGATGGAAGCTCAAAATACATTATTTAAAAGCAGTTTATTTTTTCAGTGATGGTCTCTTACCATATCATTTCATATAACTGTTGTAAGGATAAAGTAGTGTATGTAACTTAAGAAACACTTTCTCTAGTGGGAGTAAATGATAAAATGATAAAAGCTCTGTGCTTTCTCCTGCCACTGTTTTCTACCAGCACTGTTTTGAATATCCCTCTCCAGTATTTTAGCCAGATTTTGAGCTAACCTCCTTTTCTCCTGGTTACTTTAAGGTTTTATTTTTTGTTTTTACACTTTATTTTTTATTTTTTTTAATAAGAAAAAAGATGAAATAGCAATGAAATAATTTCAAAACAGGTTAGTAGGACAGTTATAATGATTAATACATGGGCTGGGATATAGCTCAGTGGCATAAGGACCTGCCTGGCAATCTCAAGGTCAAGAGTTCAATCCCAGATACCAAAAAAAAAAAAAAAAAAAAAAAAAAAAAAAAAGTTTTTAAGGCTGTACTTTCAGGGATCATTTCTATAGCAAGGTTTTATTTTTACTGAGTAAAATTTCAGCTTTATTTTACCTATGAAAATGTTGAGCCTCATCTGTCTAAATGTCAAAAGAAGCTGTATTCATCCAATGTGAATACAAAACTTTGGCTAGTTTTGATACATGCTTGGAAACCTGTTAATGGGGAAATAAGGGCGAGGGCATGTTTGGCTCATTTGTTTTTTGCTATGGTTTGAATGGAATTAGCATCTATTTAAAAGGAACCTGAGAGAGGCCCTCACCTCCTCCACCATGTGAGGGAGCGGAGGGGAGAAGGCGCCATCTATGGAGTAGAGAGAACCCTCACAGAACTGACCCCGCTGGCCCCTTTATCCTAGACTTCCTGGTCTCTAGATCCATGATAAATGTGTGTATGCTGTGCATAAACCAACCAGTTTATAGGATAGTATTACAGTAAAATGTTGCTAAATTTGGCTGTAGAACTAAGATACTCCCTTCTCTCACTTTCTCCTTTTTTTCCTTTCTGCTCTTTCTGGCCCTCTTGGATTAAGCTGAGAGCACCGTGGGCTGGTGTAAAGGGCAGAATCTTATGTGATCAGAGCAGCTGTATGGCTGAACCTAGAGGGGAGTCTACCTTTGAGCAAGGCAAGCCCTGGCCCCAAGGCGTGCAGGGGGGCGGGTTCCTGTAGCGCTCCTCTAGCGCAGGCTTCGCCTGAGCCCTTGGGTAGCTGGGTCCCTCCTCCGGAGATCTGCCCCATGGGGCTAGGAAATCCTGCTGAGGGGCAGTCCTACAGGGTGTTCTGTTACAAGTAGGAGCTCTCATATGAGGCTTGATGCCATGTAGCAGTCGACAGGAAGTCCCCAGAGTCACCCACATGCTGCAGAAGCTCGACTCAGCACGTGAGCACCTGGACACCTACACGGTGACGCTGTCCCTTTTTTTTTTTTTTTTTTTTTTGTGGAACAGGGGATTGAACTCAGGCCCTTGCGCTGCCAGGGAAGGGCTTACTCTGCTGAGCCATCTCCCCGGCCCCAACAATGTCCTGAGTCGGATAAGGTCTGGTTTGCCCCTTCTGGGTTCTCTCTTCCGGCCACCTGTAGATACAGGTGGTGAACAAAGGAGTCCGCTATGGGGCGATAGCACTGAAGCTCCGGCCTTCGCCTCTTGCCTGGGGCACGTCTTTTCAGATTGAGTCGCACTTGAGATTCAGTAGGAGGGGAAACTTCCAGTTGGTTGAAAGTCTGAAGCTTGGTTACACCCGACTGGATATTTTAGCCCTTCCCCGTGACAGTGTGCTTTGGTATATGACGGTGGCTTGCAAAACATTTGCTTTATGTGGGTTTAGGTGAATGTGAAAGGCAAGGGCAAGAGGAAAGTAGTTATTTTAGGCACCTTTTTATTTTTCTTTCTTTCCTTTCTTCCTTCCTTTCTTTTTTCTTTTCTTTTTCTTTTTTTTGTATTTTAGGCTAGGGTCTACAGGGTGTTCAGGGTCTCACTACTAGATCGGACTAGTAGTGATCTCCCTGTTTACAGCCTCCGAAGAGCTGGGATTACAGACCTGCCACCATGCCCAGTCTCTGCCAGCGCAGTGTGCCTCGGGGGCACGGCTGGCAGGGCAGGCCTGGGATGGAAACCCCTGCCCCTGCGCCTGCGGGGAGGTGCTTTAATCCACTGAGCTATTTGGCTGGCCCTAGGTGCCCTTTTCTGAGTCTAGCTTATTCTTAAAAAAATTAGCATCTAGTACATAATAAGTACTCAAGAAATGTTTGGTATACTTATTGTTATCATCAATATTCTTATTAAAATACCCAATTCTTTCATGCACAGACCCTGTGACGAAAAACTTCAGGGTAAAATACATAGTACCTGTAATGACATAGTTTGAGTTCCTTTATTAGGGTGCACGTAAGTACCAGGAAATTTCCATTTTCTGTTTAATAGAACATACTCAATTAAGATTTAATGAGGTCTCAGTGCTGATTTCCTCTTGGCTAGGCTGATATAATGAGGGGAAATGAGGAGGTTCAGGTATGTCACCGAGTCACATCCTAGAGGTGTGGTGCAGGGAGCAGGGAAGGGGCCCCTGGAATAAGACGCTCTACTTTTAAGCTGCAAGAGACGATTGTGACGGGGGTGTAAGAAGGCACGAGTTGAGTGGACTTCCTCACCCTCTACAAATCAGATTGCAGCAGCGTGCTATCACCGGGCCAAGGTTCATTGCTGGCCTATGAGACACGCTTGTTCCAATCTGGATATGGCTGTCGGAAGTGACTCTTTCTACCAAAATGAAAATAGATAGCAGATGAAACGGTTATTAGCTATCTTTTGCGGAAAGTACTTAACACCGAGGACTGCATTTTGTCATTGATGATGCACTTTTTAATTTTATTACAACAGATGTTGATTTATAGAATTGTTGGGCTAGCAACACAGAGGCTTCGTGACCCTACATTCAGTTTGTCTTATTACTGACATCCTAACTTTGGCATCGTTAATGAACCAGTATTGGAATGACATCGCTAAGTAAAGTCCACACTTTATTCTTTTCTTCTTCTTCCTCTAGCTCCATTTTCTGTTTCAGAATTACATCTAGGCTACTACACTGTATTTAGAAGCTATATACCCTTAGCTCCTATTGGCCATAACAGGTTTTCTTTTTAGAATTTCCTTGGTTTCAATGACCTTGGCAGTTTTGAGGATTGAAATACCAGTCAGGTATTTTGTAGAATGCATGTCCTCTGGGATTCATCTTATGTTTTTTTCATGAGTAGAATGGGGTTGGGAGTGCCTGGGAAGACAACGACAGAAGCAGAGGGACATTCTTAGCACATCCTGCTGAGGATGTATATTATTAGCATGACTCATGGCTGTTGATGCTGACCTTAGTTACCTGGCTAGGTGACTGTTTACAGGTTTCTCATGGAAAACCCAGTCACTTGGTATAGTGTACACTTCAGGAGTCGCAGCTATGTTTCACTTTGTAGAGACCTGAGCATTCACATAAGTTCTTTGGAATTCTTCTGTGTGGAAAATAATAGGTATTATCCTCTCTCATATTTATTCAATCACTTATTTTTAAAATCAGTTTGGATTTGATTTTGATATTTATTTTATATATTAGATTATAGTCTAATATAGTACATTAATTATAGTACATTAATTATAGTCTAATTATAGTACATTATTTTGTTACCCAAATTGTCCCAGGCTCTGGTTGCTCTTTGACATATTAGCGTCATTTGAGGTTTTTGCTTTTGTTTATTTGTTCAAATTTGTCTTCTTTTATTTTTTAAGTTTGTTAGCACTTTCTTGCCTCCGCACGGTATGACACCCCCAGGCTCGATTCAGATACTTCCTGCCCCAGTTCTAGGGTCAGATATTTCCCAAGAAGCCACGTGTTCCCTTCATTGGAGATGCTATGGGAAACAAAGAGCGGGCACTAGGAGTACTTGTGCATACCTATGTGCACCTTTGCTTCTTGGTCCTCTCAGCACAGAGCAAAGAGTTATGTTTGTGTATTCTAATCACAGCACGTCTCAGTTTGTGTTGTGTCATAACAAAATACCAGATGTTGAATGGTATATAAACAAAAGAAGGTTATGTGGCTGGTAATTCTGGTGACTAGAAAGTTTAAGTAGCCTCTTGCTGGAGCTGCTGAGGGGTCCAGGCGACATCACAGCATGGCAACGCGGGCGAGGGAGTGGCTTCCCCAGAAGTTGCCGAGTGTGTGCAATGGCCTCGCTGTGTAACAGCTGCGCTTGTGAGCACTAGTCCAGTTCCTTGGGAACTACATCTGTCCCTCCGAGGAGTGGGGCACCACGACCTGCTCACCTTCTGCTAAGCCCCTCTCTTAAAGGCACTGCACCTCATAGCACATGGCAAACTGGGCTTTCAGCACCTGAACCTTTAGGTGACACACAATCCCTATCCAAGCCATAGCAGGGTTTATACATCTTTCTTTCTTTTTCTTTTTCTGGAGGTTATACTTGTTTTAATTTTTAATGTATTTTCCTTCTTATATTCTAATTCACAAAGCAGTCTTGAGTATAAGACTTATTAATAGCTTTTACTGCTTTCTCTTTGCAACTGAACTGAATCTCTATAAATTTATAATCTCTATAAAATCAATGATTTTATTCCTATCCAAGATGTGAGTTCTTTTCTCAATTTCTACAAAGCTATACAGCACCAAAATAGTAATCTATGAAAACTACAATGAATGCAGAAATGACTAATATTTAAAAAAATTTTGTGTGCACAGTTTTTCCAGAATCTTTATAATCAAATTTCTGACTCATACAGTAGTATACTACTCTTGGGGTTACATAATATATGTTAATGAAATATTTCTGATGTGGTCTAAATGTGCATATCGAGAATCAAGAGTGAGCACATAAGGGTTTTGCCATACATTTAAACTCAGTATTTGCCCAATATCATGTGAGGGACATGTAAGTTTTCATGTACTGACATTTAAAACCTACTCTTTGGCTTCAAGGCAAAATTTTTTTCTCTTCTTTTTTATTTTTTTTAACGTTTTTAGTACAGGGTGTACAGGGTCTCACTATGCAGATCAGACTCATGTGATCCTCCTATTTTCAGCCTCCCAAGCACTGGGATTACAAGTGCATGCCACCACGCCCAGTCTCATGTGTCGTCTCAGCGCACCCAGGGGTGGGCCCAGCATGGCCTGTGGTGCCAGGGATTGAACCCTGGTCCCTGTGCTTTGCCCGAGCAGGCACTTTAGTCCACTGAACTATCTGGCCAGTCCCAGAATTTCTTAATCTGAAACTCATACTTTTGGTAAAGTAACTTTCCATTATCTTCCTTACTGCATAAGAGCCAGCTAATTCAGAATGGAAACCTTCACTTTATCGTCAGTTTTTATTATTTCTTTTTTTAAAATGATGTTCAATTCAAGCTTAACTCCCGGATATGACATGGCTGCCAATTAGTAGCATGGTATTAATCAAAACTTATAGAGGCTCCAAGACAGTAGACAAGTGACAGGTCTAGAAGAATCCCTGACGGGCACCACAGAGAGAACTTCCTTTTGCTTTCTGGTTTGGTAAGAGTACTCATAATTGCGTGGCTGGCTTACTTTTTCTGTGGAATCGTAGTAAGTCTCCACTCATAATATGAAAATGTTTTGATTTCAATGAGAAGAAATAAGAAAAAAATCGTTGGTCTTTGCTTTTCCACTAAACTCTTCCAACAATTCTATATTCCCCTTAGAATGAAAGGTAAAGACTATAGGGAGGTACTTATTGACTCAGTTGTGTCCCTTCAGAATCTATGTGTTAAAAAGAAAAAAAAAAGCATTACCTATTTCTTTCAATACACCAATAAGAATCGTCAGTACAATTATCCTAACTATCTACTATCTACCTACCTGTGTCCATGTAGGGTAAGCATGTGTTGGTACTGATTTTAGTCCATTACTATGCAGGTCATCCTCACTCTGCTCTTTACTGGTCTGTAGCTGCCTGCAACAATGAAAAATGTGGTTCATGTCAGCCTTCATGCATTCACCTTATTTTTTAAGTTCTGTGTACGTATACAGTGGTTTCAGAACTGTTAATCTGTGCTGTTACGAAAATCAACTAGATCACAGCACCTATGACAGTTTGTTTTGCCTTTTGTATTACAGATTTTATTTCCAAAGTTATATAGGTCAGCACCTTATCCTTTTGCCCTACCAGCTATATTGTTTCATTTATTTATAATATAGTTGGACTCTTTGTCATATCTGCTCCATCTTATTTCAGTGCAGAGGCCCAATCAAGGCTGTCTATTGCTAACATTTTTGAAAAATATTTGTGTAATATTAATGGTTCAGTAGCCCATAATCTACTCAGAGAACTTCCCATTATTAAACTTTTAGCCAATTGTCTCTTGTTGGGCAATTGCCTATTATTGGACCGTTATAAATACCATGACTAAGCACATTCTTATATTTTAATAGTGTGTACACAATTATATCATTATGAGGAATTCCCATAGATGATTAAATCACTAAATTAGAGTGCGAACATTTTAAGGGCCCATATATTTCAAATTACCCTCTAAAAATGCAAACTCTACCAGAACTAAATGAGGACCCTGGAAAGACTTGAAAGTTTTATTTTTTTATTTAAATGTATTTAATACAGGGTTTACAGGGTCTCACTACACAGACCTGACTTGTAGTGATCCTTCCTGTTTTTCAGCCTCCCAAGGCCTGGGGTTGCAGGTACGTGCCCCCATGCCCAGTCTCAATTACTATCTCACTGCACCCCAGGGGCGGGGCTGGCACAGCAGGCAGGGGATCGAACCCTGCCCCTGTGTCTGCCTAAGCAGGTGCTTTAATCTGCTGAGCTATCTGGCCAGCCCTCTTGAAAGTTATTATTTAAAAGTGATTTCTCTGTATGACTCATTAAAACATTATTACGTAAGGCTGAGGTTTATTTCACCATTTGTATTTCTCCATTCTTATCTTTCATGACAGTTACCTGTTTTTGTTTTAGTGTAGGTTTTGTTTTTCAGATAAACTTGAAATCTGATGCTTCATTTGTAGCAAATCACTAGTCTCTCCCTGTTGTTAGTAGCTTCGAACATTTCTGTTTTATAGATCTTCCAGAAAGGTCAGTGGGTTGGTCAGTTGGTTGGTTGGTCTGTCTGTCTGTCTGTCTGTCTGTCTGTCTGTCTGTCTCTCCCTTCCTCTCCCTCCCCTTCTTCCTTCCTTCCTTCCTTCCTTCCTTCCTTCCTTCCTTCCTTTCTTTCTCTCTTTCTACTTTCTTTTTTTGTACTGGGAATGAACTCAGCACCTTGCGCTTGCCATGCAGCTGCTGTGTCGCTGAGCTGCATCCCCGGCCCAGGTCTTGCTTTCTGAACTCTGAAAATAGTCCAAAGGGACAATTTTCTGAGAACCCAGCCCAAGAGTCTTCTTTATCATCTCATAAACACAGGATTCAATTCCTCTATAACTGTAATTATTAAGCCATTTAGCAGCTGTCTCTTTCTCTTCCATGTGCTATTAACATTGGAAGAATCTTCTTATTTCGCTCACTCTGCTGGAGTAGAGCCTCAGGTCTCTTTGGGTGGAGTGAGGGGTTGAAGTTTGCCACCTAGAATGCATCTGTGTGCATGAGGAGGTTGCTTCTGTGCCCGCCTATCACAGACGCTTGCATCCTTGGAAAGCTTGCTCACCTCAAGGAATGCTGCTAAGTCGGAAGCTCTCAACCCACTGCGTTGGGCTGAGTCAGGACTGTCTTTTGCACAGTCATAAGATGTAGCCTCCAGTTTGGGGCTCCTCCTGGTCTGACCATAGTGGCTTTGGGCTTCAGCTAGAGCCTCGAACATTGTACTGGTCAATGTGAAATAATGTCAGAGAGCGTATAGACAGCCAGGCTGTGTAGTAGCCTGGCTGCTGCCGCCCAGTACAGTTCTGGATGAGTTACTTGACATTTCTGAACTTCAATTAAACTGGCTGGTGAGTGGATAAGTTAATTGGACAAAATATTTCTTCAAGCTCTAAAGACTCGCTTCACATGCTATTGGGATTGGTTTGAAAATCCTGTATCACAGACTTGGAAGGTGCTAGAAAGACCTAACCCGCAGGCCTTGCTTCGATGGTATTGTTAACCCTCTTCAGCTCCTAAGAAAGTCATTTCCACACTCCCTATCCCTTTTCCATTTGTGGAGTTGGAGGGCCCAGCCACACCCAGCTGCGGTAGGTTAGCCTCTTCACCCCTTTGCACTCTTTCTTGCTAAATTTAGCCATCCTTTCTTCTTTCCTCAAAGGCAGCTATAAAAATCACTTCTCCTCCAACTGAAATGATGCTTTGAACCAAAAAAGTTCAGAACTTGGAAATGCAATGTTTTTCAAGGATTCAAATGCAAAACAGAGTCATCCAAAGGCTACTTCATCATATTTTAATTCTGTTTCATTTAGTGCTAATTTAAAACAGAAACCTGTGGAGTGGAGCAGAGAGGGTGGCTGGGAAGCCAGAAGGTACAAGGCTGGGGAAGCAGATAACATGGCTCTCTCTCTCCCTCTCCCCTCAGCCCTCCTCACCCAATGTCAGGCCTTGGCTTTTTTGCACTCAATTTAATAAGTGCAAGAGATTTACTTGGCTAAATTCATCCTCTCTTCCTAAGAAAAACATGCCACTCCTCATGATGCTGCTGCTGTGCCTTTACAACATGCAGGTTCAGTGCAATTGGTCTTCTCCACAAGTTCAATAAAATGCACAGGGTGGGGGTGGGGGGAGAGCTGCAGAAGGACAGAGGAAGTGCTGGTCAGCAGTGTCAGAGCCCAGGAGATGTATCTGCATCCTCAGCCATACGCTTCTTCACTTGGCTCCCTGGTTGCAGCATTTTTGTTTTCTGTTTGCTCCCACCTCAGCAGAGCTTTGGAGAGCACTGGACTGTGTGGGAGTGTTGGGCTTTACTGAGAGCTTCTGGCGGGAGTGTGTGAATTGGGTCTGGCTGTGGGGCCCATGTGCTCCAGGGGCTGGTGCCAAAGGACGCCGTGTACTCCCTAATGAAAATCTGGATTGTGCACAAGGGCAAGAGTTTGAAATCTCTAGCAGCTAACCATATCACCATAAGCAAGGAAGAGCTCAAAAAGCAAGAGGACAGAATCGCTCCATTTGCTGTCTCTCAAAAATTCAGAGTGGATGAGATTATACCAGGAAGGGCTCAAGGTCCAGCTGTCTAGCAGGACACTGTCCAGCATTCTTCCCAGGAAGTGGAGAGCAAGGATAGTGACATCTTTAATTTCCTCTCCTGTGATATTAAGATGGGAACCAGGAAAGCGAGAGAGGAGCAAACCTCCATGGCCCAGGATGAGTGAGAAACACTGCCAGCTTGGTGTGAATGGAGCGATCCTGCGTCTCTGCTTTCTGAGATCTTCCTTGCTTAGGATGTTATGGTTAGCTGCTACAGATCTCAAACTCTTGACCTTGTGCACTATGCAATTTTCATTAGGTAGACGTGATTGAAAAAGTCAAAACAGAAGCCAGAATCGTCAGAAGCTCCTGTCTGTCCTTCAGTGGATCTGCAATGATTGGGATAAGTGGGGGTGGAATGGGATCCTTAATAGAAACATGGAGATCTTTTTGGGAGGAGCTGGGTACTGACAGCTTAATCCAGGGTTTTGCACTGAGCTATTTATCTCCAGCTCACCCTATTCCCCTTTTTTAAGACAGGGCCTTGCTAAGTTTCTCAGGACAGGCTCCAGTGTAGCATCCTCCTGTCTCAGCCATCCTGAGAGGATGCACCCCGTGCCCCGCTCCACATGGTCCTCTTTGTGACCAACTTGGACCAAATGAGATCCTCAAGGGGTGACCAAACATAGTGTGATAGAAGTCCACGTGGGCAGAAGTTGTACAAACTTCTGTCACCAATGAGCTGGACCTTCTCTGTTGGCTGGTAAAAAGTCAACTCTGAAAGCCTGACTTAGGGGGAGATTATTTTAGGGTGTTGAAGAAGGTTTCTCTCAACCTGTGGGAGGAGGCACAGGAAGTCAAAGAGATCAACTTATTGGCTTGTACTACACTCAGGCCTGCAAAGAAGCACATTTCATGTCTCAACCTACAGTGAACAAGATAGATTATCTTTTAAGACAGGAATAAATAGAGAGGTTTGCAAACCAGAGCTTTGTATTCCAGAGTGAAGATAAATCCACAAAGAGGTACATTTCTGATGAACAAAGTATCTGTTCTGGCTTTGGAGAACAAAGCCTCCCAAAGGCCTGAGGATGTGGTCAGCTCTGTGAGATGGGCAGGAGGTTGGTGCAAGCCAGACCGAGCCTGCTGGGCCCTGCATTGCCAGAGTAAGATGCTGAAGTAGATAGAAAATCAGATACATGCTTTTAAGCACTGTTCACCTGAATGGAGATTTCCCTGCTTACTGGAAATTGCCCTTTGTGAAACCTTTTCAGGTGTAGAGAAATTATTTTTGGGGACCCGCTTGCATGCAAACCCCTAGAAGCCCTAGATCCCATGACCCTTTGCCCACCTTAGCAACAGCTCACCCTAGCAATGTCTCTCTATAGCAACAGCACACCCTAGCAACAGCTCATCCCAACAACAAAGACTGATCCTCAATGGCTTAAAGTATACTTATCAGTGAAGAGCCCACAACCCTTAACTCACTGCAGACTGGTTTACCCCTATAAATTTTGGCGAACAAAGACACCAGATTGAGAAGCTCATTGGAGCTCCCCTTGCCGTGTAGCTGGCTGCCTGGTAGTTTTGTCTTCACTTTATGTCAGCTTATAAATAAACCTTTGCTTCACACTATTTTCATTTCTGACCTCCTCATTTGTGCCTGATGACCTGAGTTCCTCTTTCTCTGCTTAGGCGATCTTTGGCTTTAAGTCAGCCTGGCCCACCATCCTGCATTCCTCACTGGAGTGGAGGCATGAACCCAGAAAGGTGGAGGGTCTTTCCAAGGAAGGACCCCTGGCTTCCCAGACTACTGCCTAGTGTTACAAAAAGTATAAAGGAAAAGTTAATGGAACCTGACTATAAGTGTGGCCACATCCTGTTACAAAGAACAGAGTATTGCAGGAGATCTGGTGAGTCTTAGCCTCTAGATGTAACTTGTAGCAGAAGCCTAGGACAGTAGGGGAAGCCATGGAGCACAGTACTGCTTGCCCTACATGAGTGTTAGATAGGCTTAATCGATGCTTGTAATAAGCGTGTGTGCATTCTGCTAGGCATAATAGAAAACACAAAGAAAAGGAGCAACTGAATAATTCACCACTGGCTTCTCTGTCTTTTAGTCTTCTCATCTGAAAGTGAGGACAATAATGCTACTGGCTTTACAGTGTTGTTACGTAAGGCACATAGCAGAGTACCTGGCATTATGCCCTAAATATTATTATTTTTTATTATGCATGAAAAATGGTAGAAAGTGTTTTTAGAATTCACATGAGACTTTTATGACTTATGAACCATGACCTTCACTGTGTCATTGTAGTTCCATAATGACCTGGGAGAAAGACACCATCATTCCCATTTTATGCATAGCAGTGGAGGCTTGCCCAAGATTATGTGCCAAAAAGGAGGACAGGGACTGCCTTAGTATGTTTTCTGCTGATATAACAAAACACCCGAGACCCAGTGATTTATGAAGATTAGGAGGTTGTTCAACATAGTTCTGGAGGATGGTGGGTCACGACATCAATAGAAAAGCAAAAGGCAAAGGATGTATGGGGAAAAGACCAAATAAGAGGGATGTCCCTGTTCTGTGACAACTCACTCTTTTGGTAACAAATCCGGTTCCATGAGAGCAAGAACTCACGTGCTCTTGTGAGAATTAACCCAGTTATGTGAGAGTGGTATTAATCCCTTTATGATGGTGGAGCCCTTATGACCCCAACACCTCTTAATACTGTTAAACTGGGGATCAGGTTTTAACATGAGGTTTGGGGATATAGCACAGAGGCACAGCACCTGCCTGGGAAGGGCAAGGTCCTAAGTTCAATACCTGGTATCAATCAATCAATCAATCAATCAATAGTTTCAACATGAGTTTGGAGGAAACAAATAATATTCAAACCATAGCACAGGGCAAGTTTGAGTTAATTGATTGCTCTTTTCACTCTGCCAAGCTGCCTTCCATAAAGACATAAGGAAACAGAGACCAGGCTAAACAATGAAAAATGGTGAATTAAATATGTAATACAATAGTGCTGGTCACGCGCTGAATGTTTATGACTCATTTAGGGCAGAATCATGACTCAGAAGTTACCATGGACATACGGAGGCAGTGGTAGGAGAGGGCAGCTGCTGCTCCCCGAGCAACCACCCCTGAGGCTTCTGTGGGCATGTGCAGTCCACCACTGGTCTGTGTGGAGCACGTCCACAGCACGGTGCACAATGGTGCGTTTGTAGGAAAGGACTCTGCAGTCTGTGTCTCTGTCCATCAGCCTTTGGCATCTACTGTTTTTGTGATCTCTCAGCCCAAATGGCTTCTCTTTGGAGTCTGGTCCCAGCCTTAGAGTCTGTTCACAGCTGCTTGAAATTCTTACAGATGAGTGTGAAAATGACTGGTTGGGTTTCATATATTCCTTCTTTTCTAGACTGAATTGTCTATTTTAATTTCAATTTTGGGTGTGTGGATATTTGTACAAGTAAAAAACCCTGAACACTGAGGGACGATGAATATTCATACATGAATAATTTGGAGGAGTAAGACATTTTTAGGATGGGGGAGATTCATTTGAGTCATTTAAAGATATTATACATTTTATTCATCTGGTTTCCTTTCCTTCTTTTAAAGATCCTTTTCTTAAATGTAGTAAGTCGGTAAAGAATCTGATGCCAATAGAATCATAAGAATCATAAACTCCAAAAGGTCAGGGACTACATCTTTCTTGTCTACTGTTGTACATACAATGCTGGCACGATGCCCGGTGCCCGGCAGGTGCTCAGTGTATAGTGGTCCAGTGCATGAAGTACTTGTTTAATCAGTGAAGACCTACATTATGATTTCACATGAAATTCATTCAGCCCAGATGAGCATTTTGATAGGCTGGCCATGGAGGAGTCGTGAAATATTTTACTTATCCTAGTCTCAATATTAAAAAGAATTTATCCTGATTTTCAAAAACAAAATCTCTTGAACAAGGATAAGGATAAGGTTAATAAATCCCATGAAACTTCATCTGCTGTGGGAACCCCCCATATTTATCAATAATTGCTACCGTCACCCATCCCGTAGCACACCTGCTTTCGGTCCTTCTAATGTACTGGAATGATCAAGAATTGATTTTAAATGATGTTGATGTGTGTGTTCCTTCTGTACCTCCAGCAAATGGTACTAATGAAGACCTTGCAGCTCTCTAGGGACATCCAGGAGCCTGAAAATTTCAGACATTGGAAGCAGGTTTCCGAACCCTATGTAGTTACAATTTCAGCACTTGTCATTTCTTTGTATCGATCACAGTTCTATCTGGTATTATCTTCTTTTTCCTCAAGGGCTTCCTTTGACATTTCTTGTGTGGCTCTTCTGGTGAGAAAGTCATTCAAATTTCCTGTATTTGAAAGACTTTATATTTAATTTTCCTGTTTGAAAGATATGTTATTAGGCACAGAATTCTAGGCTGTCAGGTTTCTTGTGTGGGGAAGTGGTGAGGTACATTGAAGATGTTGTTCCATTTTCTTTTGGTATTCATTGCTTCTGATGAGAGGTCTTCTGTCAGCAGTACCTTTATTCCTTTGTGTTTAACCTTTTGTTGTTGTTTGTTTAGCTCCCCCCCCCCAGCTGCTTTTATGTTTTCCTATTTGTCACTTGCAATTTCTTTCTAAGAACTTAATTATGATGAGCTTTGGTATAGTTGTCATTTAGTTTATTTGGTTCAGGACTCTTGGATTGAACTTCCAGCATTGATGGATTTATATTTTTCAATCAAATTTATAAATCTTCTGAAATATTCTTCTATTTTTTTCCTCTTGTCTTTCACTTTTTTGGAAATACCCATTAAATATATGTCAGGCTGCCTGAAATTGTTTCACAGCTCATTGATATTTTGCTTGTTTTTAAAAATCTGGATTTTTCTCTCACATTTGACAGTTTCTATTGTTACTTTGTGAAGTTAAAAAAATATTTTTTCTAACCCCACCATTGAGCTTGTCAAGTGCTGGTCTAAGTTCCAAGGAGCTATCTGGTGGCCCTGGTGATGGTCCCCAAGGCTGGGTCCTGTATGGGCAGCTTGGCCCTGCTTTGTGTCCTATCACCCCACCTACTACTCCCTTGTGGCCTGACCCCCACTCTCTGGTGGTTCCATCCCCCAATCCCGTAAAAAAATGGTTTTACTTCTGTGGATTTAATAAAAACTTTACTGGCTAAAAAAAAATTTTTTTTCTGCAAATCCTGGTTGGCTTTTAACCCTTTCAGAATAATTTTCATCTAAAACATAGTTTTCCTTTGTAGAAGTTCAATCCCTCTTCTGTCATCTATGTTCCTAGTTAACTCTTTGAATATATGGAATACAGTTATAAGAATGGTTCAGTACCCTTATCTGCTAAATATATCTGTGTTAATTCTGTTTCAGTTGAAATAGATTAATTTATCTCCTCATGAAGGTTATATTTTCCTATCTCTTTTCATGCCCGTTAACTTTTTTAGATTCCATACATTGTGAGTGTTATCTTTTTTTAATCCCACAAATGCTTTTGAACTTTATTCTGGGCAGGTTATTTGGAAACAGTTTGAACTGTGGTCGATGAGGCATTTAGACCACTGCAGGATTTCTCAACCTCTGCACTATTGACAGTTTGTAGCACATAATCCTTCTCTGTAGGATTTCTAGCTGCATTCCTAGCTTCTGCTTAGTAGATGTCACTAGGAACCCCCTTAGCTGATGACAGTAAAAAGGCCTGCAGACATTGCTAAGTGTCATCTGGGAGTAAAGTATGCCTAGTCGACCATCAATTTAAGATTTATTTTGCGGCATGACAAAGGCAAGACCCTTTGGGTACTCTATTCAGTACCCTGTGAAGTATTGCAGTCTTACTGGTAAAAGCAAGCAGGGTCATTAGTTCTCATGTGCTGGTTATGTGCTCCCTTAAATCCGGTAGGGTAGCGGCCGGGGAGATGGCTCAGTAGAGTAAGCATTTCCCTAGCAAGCTCAAGGGCCTGAGTTCAATCCTCGGTTCCACAAAAAAAAAAAAAAAAAAAAGTAAAAGAAAATCTAGTAAGGTGTGTCTTTTACCATCATTAGGATGTTTATTATTTGTGTGCATGTACTAATCAAAATCCTGCTGAATGCTTCAGGGGGCAGGGCTGTGAAGATTTCTAGAGTTGTCTCAACAGCTTTTGCCTCTACATTGGCCTGTTATGCCAGTTTACTTGCTTGGTCTCTCTAGTTCCCTTAATATAATCTTTTACATTTAGAGAGTCTGCTGGGCTCTTTTCTGGTTTTCTTTGCCTCTTCTGCAAGGTGGAAACTCTGAAGGCAGTAACTTGGGAAGTCTTGGGGTTTACCTTGTTTGTTTACTGTCTCTTCAGTCTCTGGTTTTCTTGGTTATGGATACTACTGTTTTGTTTTTGTTTTTTTTCTGAGAGGGTCTTGCTAGGCTGCCTAGGTTGGCTTCAAACTCACAGTGATCCTCCTGCCTCTGCCTCCCAAGTGCTGGGATTATAAGCATGTGCCACTCAGTCTTTTGGCTGTTTCAGATAGGAATGTGAATGCAACTATTACCTCATCTTGGATGGAAGGGGAAGTTGCTCATTGATTTAAAAAAATAATGCAATTAAGTGATAGAAAATGAAGAGCATTAAAAATAGAGATGGACACAAATTCACCCAATTATTATTGACATTTTAATATGCAATATTTCTTTTTCATTCATTGAAAGTGTGACTTTTACTGAGTCCTCACCAGTACTGGGTATTGTGAGCTAAAAATATTTTTAAGTTTGATAGGTAAAATTAGTAACTGTGTTTTATTTAAACTTCTATTTCTTTATTCATTATTTGAGATTAAATTTTATGTTTAACTATATAGCTTCCAATTGAGTTACATGAGCTTTTTAATATATTCAAGATAATAATCTTTTATCTATCATAGTAGGTGTACTGCCACTTCATTTTTTAAAATGAATTTAGGACAGGGTGTACAAGGTATACAGGGTCTCACTAAATAGATCGGACTTGTAGTGATTCTCCTAGTTTCAGCCTCCCAAGTGCTGGGATTACAGGTGCGTGCCACCATGCCCAGTCTCAATCGCTGCCTCAGTGCACCCCAGGGGTGGGGCCAGCCTGGCAGGCAGGGGATTGAACCCTGGCCCCTGTGCTCTGCTGAAGCAGGCATTTTAGTCTGCTGAGCTGTCTGGCTGGCCTCCTCAATTTGATACTTAACTTTTAATTTTGATTTTTTTAAACAAATTAGTTAGTTTTGTGTGCAATTAAATTTCTTAATCTTTTCCTTTGTGATTTTATTTCTGTAGCTTTTGTTTAAAAAGTCCTTCCAACCCAGATGTTGTGTAAATATTTGCATATGTTCTCTTGCAAGTTTTTAAAAAAGTTTAATTGCATTTCTCTTCCTAATCCAGCTAGAATTTATGTCAGTGAATGAAACGCTAATGTAAGTATGAGGATGATTTTCCCCCAAATGACTTCTCTATTTCCCAACATCTTTTATTGAATAGCTGATCCTTTGCCCATGGATTTTAAGAAACACATCTATACTTAGAGTGTCCACTCTGTTTTCCAGTTCTGACCTGAGCATCTGTTCTCACGCCTGGGGCTCTCTTTGGCTCCCACATTGCAGCACACTGAACGTGCTCTACAGAATGTCTAACTTGCACCTCTTCCTCAGCCAAGGAGCTCCTGGTGAGAATGAGGTGTAGGCAACCACAAAGGCTCTGAGGAGAGCTGTTGGCAACAGCCACTGACTCTCAGTTGGAACCTGGTCATTTTTTTGTAGGATTAGTAAATGACCTTCCTCTCATGACAGAGCTTTCATATGGTGTACACATTCTCTCTCTCTCTCTCTCTCTCTCTCTCTCTCTCTCACACACACACACACACACAGTGCTATCTTGTCAGCTTGTCACCCGCTCTGCCTGTCACTCTTCACCAGTGGAAGAGCCAAAGTAGGGAGAAGGTGAGAAGGGAGATGGCTGGTGCATATGCAGCTGTCAAAATCTAAATATAGGTCATACGAGTGACTAAGAATTATCTCCACACATCTATCTCTCCCTGGCACATTTTCTCAGATCTGCATCTTCAATCTGCTCTTAGTCTCCTATACTGTTTCATTTTTCTAATGCTATCCAAGCAGGAATAGGTAAGACTTTTCCAAGGGATGGATGATTATAAGATTTTCCACACATATTCCAATTTTAATTCCTTCATGCCCATGGCAGAATTGAAACCTGGCCTGTTCCAGTGACATATTTTGATTGATGAAATATGAACAGGGCATTAAAAATCCAGTATGCTACTTGGGATAGAGCTGGCCATGCGGTTGGCTACTCAAAGCTCAGATCCCAGTGTGAATAGAAGCCCAGATAATAATGAAGAATGTGTCATGTAAGTGAAAAATAAGTGTTTGTTGTTTTAAGTCACAGCAATTTGGGGGATGTTTGTTCCACAGCATTCCTTGTCTAATCTGGTTGGCAGCATACTCTGTTTTAAGATAATAGAAGGGGACATTGGCCAGTGCAAACATGGATGGGTGTGCAGTTGGAGCTTGGTGGAAGCATGCGGGGAGGATGCCTTCCTCCTTCCCCATCCAGTCAGTGGAGCTGGGGAGACTTCCTTGACCACAAGTGAGGACAACAGAAACCAATATTTTAATCCAGAGCTGTTCTTGCGTCTTGGATGGAAAACTCATGGTGCTTCTCTTAGTATGACTGGCTGGGAAGAAGAGCATAGCTTTATCTTCTGGGGTACGACTCTCAGTTCGGTCCTCATGACAGACATTTGGGGCTACAGGAGAGATTAAATATTAGCTCATGTTCTCACTTAAAATGATCTTATAATTTTGCCCCCTTCCCCAGTAAGTGTTCTCTGAAAGCAGAAAGAAAAATAAAGGGATTCCTAGCAGATGCTAAAGCAACAGTGAGCACCAGCATTTGTGTCTTATCTTGGGTCTAAAGCAAGGATCAGCATATTAAATTTTGTATTCCTTTGTGTCTTTATAATATTAGAGACCGTTCCATTTTCTTCTTGTCTACAGCATTACAACCAATGAATTTATTGGGTAAATTCTTCAGCTCAGCTGATTTAATTTAAATAAGCTTTATTTTTATTTAATTATTTCAAGGGTTTTTCATAATCTGGATTTAAAAAGATTTCACCATGCCTTGTTGATTCTGGAGATTTTATCTTCATGCCTGCAGATCACTTTTTCTTGTATTTTTTTCCATCACCCCATCATCTCTGTGGTTAGACCTCACTGATGGTCACTAATTGAGTGGAAGGTCAAAGCAAATTAATTGCCAGGCTCAATTAGAGCCATTTTTTTTAAAGGGTCCTATGTTAAAGGCAACCAGGAACTCTAGCTAAATTTTCTCCGAGCTCTGACAGAGACTTCCATGTGGAAGTTCTGTAGCTGTACTGAGCAGATAAAACTTATTTATAATTAGCAGCCCTGTTTGCATGCAGATTGTGAATGGACTGAAGTCCTTAGAGTGATTTGCTCTCTTCCAAGGTTTGAATGGGCTCCTGCAGTTGTGTTTGGCTGAATCACCTGCCTGGCAGGACTCTGCAGCTGGGCACACATTGTTCTATTCCTTCCTAGAGAATCAGGAAAGAGCAGAAATCTCAAATTGATTAAGTTTTGTTGTCTATGGAATGAATAGTTCAAAATAGAAATTAAATTGTAGAAAACTTAGAAAATAATATCCATTATCACTTTTGCATGTGGACTGATATCCAGTCATGATGTTATATTGTAATTCTGTTTCCTCGATGAGTGGTGTCCTATTAGAACTGGCATCCTACAAGCATCACACATCGCAGTTAGATACTCCACTCGCCTGTGGCTATTGACTTGGGAAGGTGGCTTATCTTACTTTTCTTTTGACAGGATTAAATTTGTCCTTCAAGTCTTAAATCAAACACCATTTCTTTTGAGCCTTCCTATTCTCACTGTTTGTATTAGTCATGGTTAGAACAGGAAATAGATGCACATGCAAATTGGGGAATTTGTGGAGAGTTTATAAATGGCCTATTACAAAGGTATGAGCAAAGCATATGGGAGCTACAAGGCATGGATGGTGGAACCTTGTAATATCAGGGTGTGAAAAGACAGTGTACTAGTGTGGCCACTAGGACCTCTGGCCAATAGCTATGAGTAAGGGAGCCATAAAACTGAAGGAGAGATTTCATGACCAACACTCAGTGAAGCAGTGAGGAGGAGGCTGGGCAATCAAATATCCCAAGCTTGCACTGCTTTGTAACCTTTATACCTTCTCTCCCTTTGTAACTCCTACCAGCTGTGGTGGTTAAACTTGATTGTGTCACCTTGACTAGCTTGGGAGCCACCCAGGGGTTTAGTAAAGTACACATTGGGTTGATCTGAGTGGCTGCAAAAGTGTGGCCTTAGGGTCTGTACCTGGTCGCTGACCACTTGTCAGCCGCCATGAGCTAAGCAGCTCTGCTATGCTAGGCCCCATTACCATGATGCTTCTGCCTGGAAGCCCTACAACCATGCATTGGATCCTCTAAAACCACGAGCCAAATTAAACCTCTTCTCCTTCCAACAGCTGTGAGTGTTGGCTATTGTGTCCCAGCAATGGGACCGCTGACTCATTTATCAGTTAAATCCAACTGGAAGTGAGACTCACTGGGGGGGGGGTGGTTGCTGCTGATGCAGTCCAAGAGGCTGCAATGGTTATCTATTGCTTTATAATAAATTACTCTGAAGCAGTAGCTTAGAATAGTAAGCATCAGCTCACAGCCTCAGTGAAGAAGAAACTTGGCTTGTTTTGACTTAGAGTCTCTTATGAGGTTGCAATTAAGAAGTCATCTGAGGATGAAGTCACCTGAAAGTTGGAGCAGTTGCTTCCGAGATCATTCACTCCTATGGCTTTCAGTGGAAGACCTCAATGCCTTGTAGCACAGGCCCCCCGTAAGGTTCCTCAAATGTCCTCATGACTTGGCAGATTGCATCTCCTGAGCAGTTTATGAGACTGAGAGAGAGAGAGAGAGAGAGAGAGAGAGAGAGAGAGAGACAGACAGACAGACAGACAGACAGAGACACAGAGAGACAGAGAGAGATACAGAGACAAACAGAGACAGACAGAGAGATCAAGAAGCTATGGTGTGTTTTATGAGATCTACCTTGGAAAGTCACATACTATCCCTTCTGATTCACGTCAACCTTACATGATGTGGTGGGAGTTTCCCAGGGACTCGGAAAGCAGGGGACAGAGATCACAGAGCACCATGCGGAGACTGACTGCTCTGCAAAGCTGTCTGTAGAGTGCAGTAGTGTGGAGGGCTGAGGCTGAGAGGCAAATGCAGGCACTCAGCGAACCTCCAAGTAGCAGTTCTCTCTCCTGGGATTGTATGAGTGCCCATGGCACGACCTTGGCACTAATTACATAGCTCAATGCTTCTTGCTTTTGTTTTTATCTCTTTACTGGAATGTAATCTTTTTGAGGAGAAGGACTGTGTCTTACTTTTCCTTAGGTCTTTGGGGTCTACACAGTGCCAGGCCCATGGTGTATGTCCCACATGCTTGGAGTTTCTAATAAATGCAGTCAGCCAGCAGTCTCCTTATGGTCTCTAGTCAGTGAGGCATGCTTTTGACATCCTCTTTCATTGAGCCTCTCCTTCATCTTTTCTGAGGTTGCCCAGGGCAGTTAAAATACTTTGGTGTGAATGAGGAAACTGATATACTAATGCCTATACAGGATGTTTGTGACTATTAAATCCTGGAGTATTTGTATTTATCTTTTTTAAGCCGAAGAAAAATGAATTGGAGTGTTCATTACTTGTTAAGCCCCATGGTACCCTTTATATGGCTTGTATCCTTGCAAAAACTTGTGTGATCACAGGTGGGGCCTTGGGAGGTGATTGACTCATGAGTTTGTGGTGCTAATCAGTGGATTTGTCCCCTGAGGATTTTATGCCTAAATGTGATGCCAAGAGGCAGAGCCCAGTCACAAGAGGAAGGGTCCGGGGTGCAGCCTGGAAGAGCCGAGCCCCCTCCCTAATCTTTGATTTCTCTGCTTGCCCCACTGTGCCACGAGCTCTTCCTCTTCTGCCATGCTCCTCTGCCTTGAACTAGCTGATTATGGACTGAAACCTCTGTAGACTGTGAGCCAAAAGAAACTCTCCTCTTTTAAGTTGTGGCTGTTGGGTATTGTGAATCAGTGACAAGGGAAATACTAAAACAGCCTTTGTGTCCTTTGCACCTATTTGCCTCAAGTTCTATCTACCCTGTGTGGGCACTGTCTACTTGTACCCCAAAGGCCTCTTGATGTGAAGTGGCCATATGAAGGAGAAACACGATGGCCATCTATTCGAAGACAAAAGTTCCTGGGCATAAAGGCTCTTATAGTTTAGAGCCAAATGAACCCCAAACTCTTGTGCACTCTGAGGCAAAGCTTGTGGAAGGTGATTGGATTATGGGGTACTGCCACTGACTGGCTATTAAGAGGTGGGACCGGTTAGAGCTTGGTCACTGGGGTGTGACCTAGAGGGCTCCTCTTCCTCCCAGACTCCTCCCTTTGGTCTCTCTGGTTCCTAGTCACCCTGACAAGGACAGTTTTGTTCTGCTGGACTCTTCTACCATGACCTTTCTGCCTAGAGCTGGCCAACAATGGTCTGAATCCTCTAAAAACCTCTCCAAAATAAATCCATCCTTCTTTAAGTTGTAGGTCTCAGGTATGGTGTCTTGGTGGTGAGAAAGTACCTAGGACTTTGGCTGCCCCTTATGAACTTCAGGCTATAAACATTTCACTAAAGTGAGTCAAAAGGATTGAATGCCTGAAGATAGGTCTCTAGTGGTGGGCTTCGAGGCTGCCTAAGGCTGAGGCTGCAGGGGCGACCTTTGTGGCTAAAGAAGCTCTCTTAGAGGCAGGGAGGTGACCATTTCTATAGATGGTGAGAACTGCTTGAGATGTTTCTATCACTTTGGTGTTTATAAGACAACCTAATCTATCTCTTTGACATCCCTACTACACCTAAATAAATGTTTTTCAGAATCTCCTTCCCTGATTGGTGCTGGGCCAGACTTTGCCCAAGACAGGCAAGCGCATGAGGCTTGGGAGGTAGTCACAGGCACAGGTGAGATTCAGGTTTCCAGAAAGTTCTGGAGCAGGTGTGTCCAAACTTTTGGTTTGCCCGGGCCACACTAAATAAAAAAGACTTGTCTTGGGTCACATATAAAATATACAAGGTAGCTGATGTGTATATATAACAAAATTTTCTGATTTAAAAACACATGTTATTGACACAATAAAAAAGAGACAGCAAGTGGCCTCCAACTTGCATTTTGGAGACTCCTGCAGAGAAATGGTTCTCAAGATTTAGTGGTGTCAATGGCAACTGATGGCTTATAAAAGCAGACTGCTGGGGCACGTCCAAGGGGATCTAATTCTGTGGGTGTAGGGTAGAACCTCCCAGTTTACATTTCTGACAATTTCCTAGCTGAGGTTGATGGTGCTGGTCTTCACACCACATGCAGAGAACTAGAGAGAAATAGACTATCCAGGCTTCTCTTCTCAGTTAAGACTCATCATATTTAGAAAACTTCGATGGCACCTTTTCCTGAGTAAATGCAACAAACAGGCTGAGCCTGAGCAGGCAGAAGAGCTGTCCAAAGTGCCAAAGATTAGAGAGGGAATCAAACAGGCCCGAGTTGTATCCAGAAACAATGTGTCTGTAAGCTGCTGGTCAAAGGCAAAGCCCATGCAGCCACACTGGCTCTCAGCTGTCAGTGGGCAAAGTTATCTAGACTGCCTGCATCTGGGCACTTCTGGACCTTTTCTTGGGGCTAATACAGGACATGCCCGGGCAGACAGAAGCTTTCAAAGTCCTGGAAGGCAGTGCAGGGTGTACCCTGAGTAACAGCTGGTAGTGAATCCCCATGGTGCTGGGGAGGTGTGTGACTAGTGGCAGGCATCACAATATTCAAGTGGCTGATGTACTGTACAAAGGGCAACTGCAAGCACCTTGGCATAAAGAAGAGGAATGAGATTGCTTTGGCTGAGTAAAGGCTTTATGATGAGACGAAGAACCTATGTCACCAGCTAATAGGCCATCCGAGGAGCTGCCAATGAGGCACACCAAGGGCCTTGAATGCTGCCATGTGGAAGGGCAGCCTCACACAGGTCTCCCGGACCACATCTACTAGAAGTGCTTGTTGGAATAACCAACACCTGTATGTTGTTGTAAGTCTACCTGCACCTTTATATGCATCATCTCATCGGATGGCCTGTGATCTCTTTGAATCTGTGGGGGCCTCTCAAAAACAAATACTCTACAAGTAAAGAAGCAGACCCCAAGGCTAAGTGACATGCCTAAGATCACCAGAGGCAGTGGGAGAGTTAGGACCATGATCTGAGCCTCTAATTCTGAATTTCAAATTCCACATTTGGTCATGTGCAGCTCCCAAAAAAATTCTGTCTCTGGGGCAAAGTTCAGGCATCTGTGACTAGGAGTTTGAGGTGTTCTCCTTCCAGTGCCAGTCATGGAAATTCATGGCTTCTGCTGAACTATGCAGGTTATCTTTTTATTTTTATTAATTGAAACTAGTTATAGATTCATAGACATTTGCAAGTACTACAAAGAGATCCCACATATCTGTCTTTCACCTGGCTTCCTCAGGTTGGTTCCACTTTCCCTGTCTGCCGTGCATGATCAAAACCAAGATGGATGTGCTGGAGCCACACATAAGGCATAACTGAAAGGAGGGAAGCTTATCTTGACTCACAGTGTGTCACTAGGTTCAGTCCATGGTCGGTTGGCTTAGGGAAGGTACGATGCTGTGAAAGGGCCTGAAAGCTGCTTATTTTATGATAGCTAGGGAACAGAAAGACGGGGAAGAACAGGGGCAAGAGGATACCGCCCAGTTTCCACCACCTCCAACCACAGTCAGCTATGGAACTCGTCAATGGATGAATCCAGTAATGGGGACAGCGTCCTCACATTCCAAACACCTTCCAAACCCATGAAACTTCTGGGGCACATTTTAGATGTAAACCCTAATAATGGATAATATTCAAAGGAGTAGCTTCATAAAAGAGCCCCAAAGCTTCACACACAAGCATTTAGAGAAACTGATCTTTACTTTCACTTCATTGTCAGTTGGATGTGTTCCCTTATCATTCGGGAACAACAGGTGTGATGAGATGTCCCTGTTGGGGAGGAAAACCTAGAGACCTGTAGGCATATCCATTCCTTAGCTTCACATAAGGGTTCCCACGTGTCACAACTGCCTCATGTCTCCTGCATCTGAAGGACTACTGGGCCTTCTAGAGACATCTTACTGAGACAAACTCCAGGAAGGTTAGTGGGTAGAGCAAGCACGGTAGATCCTTCTGGAAATGTCCAGGGAGCCAAGAGAACAGAGCTGAGGGCCAGGAAGATCTGAGTTTGAGTCTTGATAAGTCACCATGTGCCAAATATGGACATTTCTTCTAACATCATCTTAAAACTTCAAGTAAGATTATAAGTCATTTCTTATGTAACTTTTTACATGCACCTGTTTTATTATGCCAACTGGAGAATAAATTCCTAAATCATAGTGCTCTGCACTCCTTTGCATTTGTCACCATGGTGTGATGATTAGACGTAGAAACACTGACAAGGTTGTTGAAATACAGGTAGGCTGGCTTTCAAACACTCAAATTCAGTGACTATGCAAGGCATAATCTGCCAATTTGTACTTATTAAAGAAATTAAACTCTCTAGTAAGCAAAAGCAGGTGTGTCCTCTCAGAAGTGGAAAGTGAATGCTAATTGGGAGTTTGGTAATCAACATGATATTGTCCATCTTGAAATTATTTGTGCTTTAAGTTTGAATACAGAAAACACAAAACATGCATGCATTTAAAGATCTCAGACATTCCACACTTGGCTGCTTTGAGGTTCCTCTAAGAATTATCTTCTATCCCTGAACACAAGCCTAGTTTTGAGACAATAACAAAGACAACTGCTATGGGCTGTTTCCACTCAAAATTCATACACTGAAATCAGAAACTATGAGAAGTAATTAAGGGACCTTGTGAGTGGAATTAGCACACCTATAAGTGGAGGCCAGAGAGTTCTGCTGCTTTCGACTTCCCTGCCACGTAAGCGTATGAGAGGGCAGCAGTCTGTAGCATGAAGAGGATCCTCACCAGAATACGACCATGTGGCGTCCTGACCTTGGCCTTGACCCTTCAGAACTGTGAGAAATAAGTGTCTGCTGTCTATAAGCCATGACGAGACAAATCTGCTAGAAAGTTTTTGTTTTTTAAGGTGGAAAAATGTGAATTAGTTCCAGTTTTCCAAATAACAGCAGGGACTCTAGATGCAGTTGCTATCGGTATTTCTGAACAGATATGAGCAATGTCTTTGTATTACAATGTTGTACGTGGAGAAAACTGTGCTAGGTTGGCAGGAAACTGAAAATGGGTAAATAGACTATGGAAATATATTGAAGTCAGATGTTTTCATCAAAACCAAGCTACTGGTTTTCAGGTTTGGCAGCGGCTGAGAGCCTGTCGCTCATGGCTTTGGGGCTCAGGCAGGCAGCACACAGAAGGCCCCTGGGCGTCTGCAGCCAGAAGCTGTAGGCATACTCTTCAGTCACAACTAGTGTCAATATTTCACACTCTTTCTTTTCCTCTTCTACAGTGCTGGGGATGAAAGGTACATATTGTCTTGACGGCATTTATCGTAGCTAGCTTCTGGAGCAGTGATTGCTATTTTCTCTTCCTTTTTTCCTTCTTTGAAGAGAATCTTCAGAGCAGGGCTGGAGTTAATAGAGGTAAGTGCATGCAGCCCAGGGCTGTGCGCTGTTGTAGTTGGGCGGAGTCTCTTGTGGTGCTGGTAATCACTGACTGTCTTAACCAACAGTGTGATTTCTAACATAAAAAAATCAGTTATAGGAAGATGTAATCATGACATCAATGTCACAGAATCCCAATCTTTTGGTGCTAATATCATTAAGCAGTTTTATCAGGGAATCACTTTACTGGTTGTAAGAACAATGATGCTGAGTGTGGATTGTAGCTCCTCCTGTGTGACTCAGGGGCTTTTTAACTCACATATGTGCAAGGGTCCCTGGAAGATCCTAGCAAAGTACAGTAAGGCAGAGCTACCTCCGTGGACTGAAGGCAGCTCAGTGAGTTCTGTGTTTTGCTCAGTTCAGAATACAAAGGAGTTACCAGTGCCGTATGGTCCTTGGCAGCAAGCCTTGCATTTGGACAGCCAGTGCTTCTTTCCTCTTTGCTTTGTGACACTGTTGACTTTCAACGAGTGAAATCCTCTGACATTAGGCCTTTCATGGGGCATGGTCCTGCTTCCAAGTCCAGCTAAGTGATGCCTAGTGCTCTGAGATGTACCCTGAAAACCAGGCCACAGCCCAGGCCATTTGCAACCTGGCCTTGTGGGACAATTTGGAAGATGGCATCCGGGAAGTGAACCTCTGTGAAAGTGAGCCTCCATCCTGCTCAGCGCTGCTGGGTTGTACCACACAAAGAGCAAATCTCAGCTTTCTATGCCTGCCTCCCTACAAACAATTGTCCTGTCAACGAGACACAGGCATGCAGTGGTAGAAACATCCAGATAATGACCAAAATGGTCTCTGATCTTCCCTGGGCTTGGATCCAATTATTCCTGTGAGGCCCTTGAACTCTTAAACAAGCACAGAGAACCTGCTATTCTTTTGGTGTGTTCTCACTAGATGTTATAACTAAACCTAGTTCAAAAAGTGAAGCAGAGGTGTCTTGCTCAGAGTGAGTAGGAGTTGTGTTCTTGTTGAGGTGGCCACCAACTGCCTCTTTCTGATGTCTTTCAGGGTTCCCTGCACAGTGATTTTTGAGAGAGACATGAAGAGGCAACACGTGGTAAGGTGTGTGTTTAGCATCTTCTGGGCCCCTTTCTTTTCACTGAATCATGTGTACAGCCTTCGCCAAGCTAACTCACCTTCCACCATTTGTGAGACAGGCCTTTGCCATAGTGCCTGGCAGAACTGAGTCTAGGGTGCCTTCATTGGAAGCCAAAAGATCCTAGAACCAAGTCACACCTCTAGGTTCTAGATGTGTGAGCGATTGCTATTCCTAAGAAAGCCCTGCCGTTCCCTCCTGGGCTTCCACAGGAAGCCACCAGTAAATACTACTGGACATCATGGGTAGCTGCTTGGTAGGTTTCACAGCTCCTGGGGCATCTTACAACCAAGAGCTTGGTTGTATTTGACTGTCTTTTGTTTTTCAGCTTGTGTACTCATGGGAAATCCAGAGAATTCCCTCAGTAGGGATCTAGAAAACTTCACCAGATGCCCTGTCTGTTTTGGGGGCTGTGGGCTCTGAGGTGCCACTTGCTTGTCCCAGTGTTCCCCCCAACAGTGCATGCACATTATAGTCCCAGTTAATGGGGAATATAAGGCACCCCTCCTGTCAGTGGGTTCCTGCTGGGACTCACTTGGGTGAATGAAACTCTCTGGGTTTGAGGCCAGTTCTACATCATTTGGGTTGTAATGTGGGCTTAGTCTGGCAAATGAAAAACTAACATAGACCAAGATTATGAAGAAAAGAGGGGAGGAGAAGAGAAGAGAGAAGCAGAGAGGAGAGGAGAGGAAAGCAGAACAGAGATAAGAAGAAAAAAGAAGAGAATAGAGGGGAGGGTAAAAGAAGGGAAAGGAGGGAAGGGGAGAGGAAAGGAGAGGAAAGGTGAGAAGTGGAGAGGAGAGAAAAGGAGGGGAGAGGAGGCACAAGTCTCCTAAGTTTCTCCATATTCCAGGGAGGAATAAGTTGCTAAGGTTGGCCCCTACTACCTGAGGGGCTCCTTTTCCACACAAGCTGCGATGTATGCCCATATGCCAGTGCTGGCAGGAGTCTGGGAGTATCAGCCACCTAGCTCCTGCAGACTGGGGCCTACAAGATGATGGGGATCCTCCTTCTGGAGGAGTAAGTTACTGGTCCCAGGGGATGCTGAGCTCGACACAGCCTGCCTGCCTGGCCTGATTCCAGCTGGCTCGCTCTCCAGCCAAAAACAGGCTCAGCGCTCAGCTCTTTCCATGGCATCTTGAACTAGGGACCCTCCAGCCTGCACACATCTGCCCTCACCTGGGCACATGTGCTGCCAGGGCATCCTCAACATCTTCTGCATGGGTCAACTTCTGTCTCCTAATCAGCCCCATAGCTGAGCCACCTCTTCTGGTGGTGTCACTGCTCTGCGGAAAACTTCTTCCCTGAGCCCAGTTCCTTTTTACAAGAGCCTATTTGCTATTAAGGACAGACAAACTCTTCCCTGGAGGGTGGACCTCCTGCTAATAGAGAGTGGTACGAACTTGGGAAGGCATGGAAAGCATGGGCAGGACCCGCCCTTTGCTACCTCACTCCCAGCACCTAGAAAACAATGCAGGTAAATTTTGAAAGCCTAAACATGAAAACCCTAAATTAAAGGCTTGATCAGAGAAGACAATTGTGGTGGCGAGGGAGAACACAAGGAAAATCCTGACACTCTTGCTTTATTCAGGTAATTTCATTTTTCTTTCTTTTTAAAAAAATTTTTTATTCATTTTAATGGGAAAAAATAGCAATGAAACAGTTTCTAAACAGGTTAGTAGGACAATTACAATAATTAATACATTGCATATTGTTGTCTTCATAGTAGTAATTCAGAGGACAAGATGCAGACATGATGTCTTTTTTTTTTTTCAAACCAAATTGGTAGGACAGTTTCAATAATTAGCACATTGCATACATTCTTCCTAGTGGTTAATTGCTGTACAAGATGCATACATGATATCCTATTTACAAACACCATCAAAACAAATCCCTCTATTCATAAAGAGAATGCAAATATATATCTATCCTAACCATTTTGAATACACAGATACAAAATGATCATCCATCTGTATACCCTTTTTTTGTTAAGTTCCGTTATTTGAATATTATAGGTGTGTTAACTCAGCAAATTATTCTAAAAGAGTCCAGTAGTTCATAATAGTGTTGGGTCTTCGGCTTCACTGGCAATGTCAGAAATTGTTGACCTGAGTTCCCTACAGCTCAACATAACAGCATGGCTTTACTTCTTATACTTTGTTTTATACTTTTCTGCTGGATGGTTAAGAACAAGGTAAAGCAGGACCTATGCAACAAGAGTTGTAGCTTTTGGGTCTGATAAGGTCAGTGAAATCCCCTCAGGATTTATGCTGAGATTCTATACCTCAGATTATAGAACCTTTGTCAGTGTCAGCCATGTGGATAAGTCACGGCAATACCTGAATTTTATTTTTTTTTCCTTGAATTTTTTTATTGGTACATTTTATATATACATAGTGATAGCATTCATCATAGGGGAATTGTACCTTGCTTCAAACAATAGTTTCAAGCATTTTTAAAAGAAGATTTA
>NW_004524615.1:14418598-14452784 GCF_000260255.1 Octodon degus
ACCACCCTGCCATTTGCCGTAGCTCAGCACAGCTTGCCCTGCTGGAACTATTGGAAGGACTTCTTAGCCCAGGGCTTTTGAGGCCATGCTCCATCTAGATCAGGCTGCTGGGCTCCTCCTTTGAAAATCTGACTGGTGGCGGGCTGAGGCTACAGCTCCTGGTGCAGGCCAGGTGCCAGGCTACTAATCATTTGCTCCAGTGGTTGAAACTTTTCAGAACCAGCTGCTTCCCACAAGTATATCCTGGCTCCTAAGAATGGGATGAGGTGCTGCCGAGGGCCCGGCCTGGTTCCCTGTCTCCATCTGCTGTGTTTGCTTAGGTGAGCTTCATGCCCTGACACGCTAAATTAGTCAGTTACCTCACTTTACCATAATATGCTATGACTGCTTCAGAACGGTGTTTGTCGAGAATGCTTTTGTTTTCCCTTTCCTGGACAATTCCTTGTCCTTTGGGATTTAATAGGAATTTGTTTCTCTGTGACATCTAAACTGTATCGAAGCAGAGCTGAGCACTTCTGAATTGGAGAGTGTGTTAGTTAGCTGTATTATCCTTGAGACACAGTGCTCAATATCCACGATTTAAGAGGAGAGGTTTAGTTTGGCTTGTGTTTTCAGTCCGTGACCAGCTAGCTGGCTCCAAGGCAGGATCCTCATGGCAGAAAGGTGTGGCAAAGCAGCATGGCAGCCAGGAGCAGACCTGGGGAAGCAGGCCAGAGTGGGAGGGGAGAGGGGCTAGACAGAGACCCCAAGGCCACCCTCTCTGATGGAGCCAGACACACCCAGGAGTGTGTGTCACCCGTCCCCAGCATGGGTCCCAAAGCCAGTCCAGCAGAAACTCCATGCTAACTGTCACAGAGGTCAAATGAAGTCAGAGCTTTCTTCTGAGACTGAAGTCTTCATGGGTGGTTCCGATGGTTTCCCTGTGTTTCTCTCACTAACTAGATTAAGTGGTCCAGCTTTGATCACTTTGGTAAACTAATTGTTTCACAAGGAGTCCAGCACCCTCGTCTAGAGTCACTGCTGAATGAATATGAATCTAGTGATTCCTTAACAATGTTAGGTCTGTTCAGTGCTGTGGTGTAGTCCATTGTCAGATTGCCAGCTAATGTGGAGAGGTTGTCTGTCCTATGTCAGTCTTGACAGTAAACCTGAAACCATTATTTTTTTTACTTTAGAGACGAGAAATTAGAAGTGTAGGTAAGTTAACCTGCAGAGCATTGCCTAATTTATGCTTATCTCATGATTCTTGAACTCAGATCTGATTCCAAACCTGAGCTTTGAATCCTCCTCACCCCCACAATACTGGGAGGTTAAAACAATATTGGGAATAAAAGATTTTTTTAGGGATAGAATCTATTACAATGAGAACATTTACTTAATTGTTCTCTGAGGGCTTAATTTGCAATGCTAGCCAAATTGACTTCTTTCAAAAAAAGACATATTTGTTTGGGAAAGCCAATTATTAACAAAATCAAATGGAGAAGAAAGGAAGTTTACCTGAGAGACTTATCAAACACATGCATGTGGGTACCTTTGGGAACCTATAACTGTTCCTGAGTGCTGTGTGGGGCTGCAGGCCTCCGGGCCAAGCTGGCTTGTCCTGCCTCTACCAAGTAGAGCCCATTTGGTGTATTCAAGTGCTGGCTTTCCTTTTCTCTCAAGACAGTGGTCAGAACAGTTGGAAGGGTCATTGTTCGCCATCATTGTCTCTTTGGTCTTCTTAACAGCTCTACAAGGGGTTGGCCAGAGATTTTGTCTCCATTTCATGGATCAGAAAGTGGAAACTCAGAAAAGTTACATGATGCAGTCGACCCTCCTCCGCTATTCCGGTGTCTGCTTCCACACTTGCCTGTAGGAAAGCATTTTCTGTTGAGATAGATTCCCAGAATTTCAGCAAGAATTTGAGAGCCGAGTCTGTGAGGAGCTAGGCCCTGTGCCTCAGAAGGGAAATGTGCCGATTTATTTTTGGTTCACGTTCTCCGCTTGCAGCCTCCTCTTTCCTGGCTTTGTTTGCAGTCAGCTGGCTCTTAGCATGCTGGGCTGTGGTTGTACCTCAAGGCTGACCCAGGATAGGGACATCTTGGTGCTGACATTTCCTATCTCAATTTCCTTCCCTGCTTTCTTCTGATTAATGGTCAACCTTCCTCCCCCTGTGTTTCTGCCTTCAAGCCAGACATGCACAATCTGACAGGAACTGTCTTCCTGCAGTTTTGTAACTAAAAATAACAATAAGAAAAATCTTCAGTTACTCTCCTGCCTCCCTGGCCTGCTTTGCTTAGCCCTCTGATTGGCCTCACACTTTGGGTGGAGGAAACTGGTAACCTTTGAAGAACCTCTCTAAGCAACCACAGAGGGCAGAGTCAGGGGGCTCCTGAGCAGGGGGAGTACTGTCAGGGCCAGGACAGGTGGCAGATAGACCTTGGGCCTGCTTTACCTTTTAGATAACTGCATTAAGAATTGCTGTATAGGAGATAGATTTCTTGCAAAGCAGAGGGGAGGAGGATGAAATGTGAATTAAGATAAGGAGCTGAGGGCTGGCCAACTAGCTCAGCTGATTAAAGTGCCTGCAAGCAGGTGCAGGGGCCTGGGGTTTAATCCCCAGGTCTGCCATGACTGCTCCACCCCTGGGGCATGCTGAGACAGTGATTGAGACTGGGTGTGGTTATGCACGCCTGTAATCCCAGCTATTGGGAGGCTGTAAACAGGAGAATCACTACGAGTCTGTTCTAGTAGTGAGACTCTGAACACCATATAGACCTTTCCCTAAAATACAGAAAAAAAAAAAAAAAAAAGATGTGGGGCTGGGTGTGGTTGAGCCCTCCTGTAATCCCAGAACTGGGACACTGACGTAGGAGGATTGCTACAAGTTCAAGGCCAGCCTGGGCTACATAGGAAGACTGTGTCTCAAAAATGAAAAATAGAATAGAATAAAAAAAAAGATGTGTATGTATGGGCTTTGAACAATGAATGTAATCCTTATGTGCTGCAAACATGTAGAAAGAAAATACTAAGCAGAAAAAAAATTATTGTGTGCTAAGCACTTCGTATACACAATGCCATCTAATCCTTGCACATCAGTCAAGTAGGTCATGTCTTCATTTATTATTTTATAAAACAAAATTTCACAACAAATTAATATGAAAGTAACAATAGTTAGTACATTGTCTTCATTTTAAAGATGAAAAAATGACATGAAGAGGTTAGGTTAGCCAACAAACATACGCAGCTATTAGGGACATTACTTAAACCCTAGGTTATCTTGGTTCATTCTATTTTTGTGAGCAACCAATTTAACTTTTAATTTTATTATTATTATTATAATTAAAGTTATAAACACTCATTTAACAAGCCATTGTTGAGCCTTTAGTGTGGAAAGATATGAGACCCATAGGAAAATGAAATTGAGGTGTAATTCCTGGCTTCAGGGAGTTTTCATTTAAGTGAAACAAACTCTATCACATCTTACACTGAAGAAATATGAAAGGCTTTTGCAAATGAAGCCATATTTGACCTATTCCATAGCAATCTAATAGACTTCCTTTTCTACTCTTGACCTATCAGCAGACACTAGATATGTTCAGGCTGAATGTTTCATCTCAGCCATTATAAACCATATAATCTAGGTTCAAGTCAATCACTACTTTATATCCACTATGTTTTATCTAGTGACATACAGGGGTTAGCCACCATCTCTAACCAACCAATACCTTTATTCCATCACTGTACCTAAGAACAAGAAGGCCAAGCTGTTGCTTGGTGCGTCAGTAGGTGGCAGCCTGGCTTTGCACACTCTGTGTGCCTAGGATCAAATGGAACTTGGAAATCCACATGCCATGGAAATTCCCATCTTTGGGGTTTTCATATCTTCTGAACCCTAAAGCAATGCAGTCTCCAAACCTGAAAACATAGAGGTTCTGATAGAGTCGTTTTGAGAAAATCTTAGTCTTAGTTGAGCTTTTGCAAAAATCAAATGGAACTCAGATGTTTAGCTTGTGCCCAGCCATTCACACAACTTGAACACAGATGCTGTGTCTATTAATAGGGCAGGTCCAGCCCATTTGGACCAGGTCTCTGGAGTAGGGCTCTAGCTAGCAATGTGGCAGCCTTCTCCTGCTTCCTGCTCTGAGAATTCAAGTGGCTATCTTGCTCCAGCAGTTCTCAGTTTTCTTAAGATATCATCCCTTGTGATTCAATGAGAGTAAGACTAACAAGCCTCATCAACTGAGACACCAATAATACATTGCTACTGGAACTAAACAAACTCTGCCAAAAGCATCATGCACTAGAAGGCTGGGCTTGATTTGGGTTCTAGAATGTGGATGGATCACCAAATTGATCCATTGATGAGTTTACAGCTTTTAGGAGGTGGGGCCTGGTCAGGGGAGGCAAGTCTCTGGGGGTGTGACCTGGAAGGGTGCACTCTACCCATCTCTCTCTGCTTCTGGGCCTCAGTGCAGTGAACAGCTTTCTTCTGCTGTACTGTTTGGCTACCCCACCTCTGCCTTGGAGCCAGCCAATGACTAAGCCCACTGACGCCAAATAAACCTCTTCTTTAAGTTGTGGGATAGGGTATTTTATCCCATTGAGGAGAAAGTTGATTGATATTGGCTTCAAATATCAATTATGGCTTTGAATTGTATCTGTAGTTGCCTATGACAAATCTGTTTATCAAGAGAATAGCCTCCACAAGTGAACTCATAGGAAACTTATTAAAATAAAGAGGAAACCACAAATCATATATAAAATCCTAGACTGTAAACATTGTGTCATTGTTCAGGTACGGTGTTATTAGTGCATTTCCTACTCATAGAATTGTGTTCTTCAGGTTATTTTTTGATGTTCTGAGTTGACAATCTTGAATCATTCTACCTAATAGAAAGAAAGAGGAAGCCATTCTTTAAAAATTTATATTGAGCTTTTATTTTCTTTATTTCTGGAGATTCAACCAAGGGCTTTGAAAATGCTGGGCAAATGTTCCAGCACCACACATCTGACTTCCCAGATCTAGACACTTATATCATAATAAAGATCATAATTTTAGAATATCATTCTAAAATTAATAGGAAAAGCTAGTTTTAGTCTATTTGGAAATTAACTAATTTGCTTAGTTTGAATGAGTGTCACTCTATTTTTGAGTTTTATATAGAACTAAGGGATTGATAGGCTATCAAATTATCTGATTATTATTTCTCATCACAAAAATATTGGGTCAGTTTCCCATTTTGCCTTTTTAGGAAGCCACTAGGTGGTAAGTGCCAATCTGGGAGACCCCAGAAGTTTATTACGTAAGTCCCTGGAAGCCATTTTTCATTTCTTTTCCATTGGAGATGAGGCCTGCATTTTGGATCACATGCTGGTGTCAAGGCAAGAACCCCAGGGTGGCATTTGCCATGAAATCCCTCCTCTGGGCTGTCCAGCATCTGACATGTTGCCTTTGGAGCTAGTGTTGCGAGACTCTAGGTCTCTCTCTAGAGTCCCTTATATTTGCAGTGATGGGCAAATGTTTCTGTGGGCCACTCATTAAAGTTTCAAGTAGTTGTCACTTATTTTCTGTTTAAGGAAGCCATTTAGGAACTCAACAACAATGTGCCAGGTAAACACCTATAAAGGGGGAGAGAGCGAGCGGGTCCTGGGAGTGACCAAAGGGCACTGAGAAAGGAGACGATGACAGCTGAGTCATTTCTGGGTCCCCCAAGACCCTAAGACCTGGCCCTGTCCAACTCTCTAGCCTCACCTCGTTGGCTTTTAGGGCCTTCTCATCCTGAATGCATCACTGTCGTCTTTGCTGCTGTAACCACCTACAGGAGCGTGGCTGTCTTACCTTATCAATAATGTTCCAGCTCCACACCCACTGCCCTAAGAGTTCTACCTTAATCGCCAACCTTAAGTTACCCTCCTTCCACCTTATCACTCTCTAGAATATTATTTGGGACCATTTCTGGCACTTCTACTCTCTTAATTATTTTGTTTACTAATTTGACTACTTGGGTATTTTTTTGTCTTTCTTCTTCACCAAATGCTGACCTGCTTTTAACTAACCTCTTGGAAATGATCTACCAATGAGTCGTACTCAATAAATATTAATTTATTGAATGAATATATACAAAAGAATCAATTATACACTTCCTACATCAAGACAGGCCTGTGCTTTGGAATCAGTGTCTTAAAACCACCAAGAACTCTGAAGGACATGAGCTCTTCCCCTACTGACAAGCTAATAGGGGGCCTGCTATCAGATGCACTGGCAGGAGATCGAAGACTCCTAGGGCTGAGGCAAAGGACAAGGTACAGTCATTGTAACAGCAATAGACAAAGTATCACATGTTGCTATAGTTTCCCAAGCTAAAAGTTCTGTAAGGGGAACATAAAGATGCCAAATATCTCTGTACACACAGAAGGTGCATCATGGGAAGGGGACCCTGAGCTTGGGGAACCCATCTATTTTATAATGAGCAACAAGCCTTCCTGACCTTACTGCTGGAAGGAGACATTACCTTTATTGCACTGGGAGTAAATAATTCTGCCTTATGTTCTAGAGGGAAACAACTATGGTTTAGTTACTTCCCTTACTCCTGGGACAACATGCCCCAACACACACAACTTACAGGATGAGAGGCTCAATTTGGCTCACAGTTTGTGGAAGTTTCAGGCCATGGCTGGTGCACTCCAAGGCAGTACAGCACGGCAGAGAAGCATGAGAGAGAAGCAGCAGTCCATGGCATGGCATCCAGGAGGTGAAGAGATGGTAAAGGAAGAGGGGTCAGGAGGAGAGACCTTTCCAGGTGACACCCCGTGGCCTCCTTCCTCCAGTCAGGCTCCACCTCCCAGCATCACATTTAGCTGTAAACTCATTCATGGATGAATTCACTGATGCTTATCCACTCCTGAGTGCCACTGCCCCATGGTAGACTCACCCCGCTCCCACTATCCAGTCACTCACCCTCCCCCAGTCTCTTTACCTATGATCACCTGAGACTTTAGGGACATCTAGGCACAAACCACAGCAAACCACCTCTGTACTTAACTGGACTTTTTCTCAGGGATGTTTGATTGAATCCTAAAGATCTCTCTCTCTCTCTGTCTCTCTGTCTCTCTGTCTGTCTGTCTGTCTGTCTGTCTGTCTGTCTGTCTGTCGGTCTCTCTCTCTCTCTCTCTGTATATTAGGGAAGGGTCTACAGGGTGTTCAAGTTCTCACTACCAGATCGGACTCATAGTGATCCACCTGTTTACAGTCTCCCAAGAGCTGGGATTACAGGCGTGCGCCACCACGCCCAGTCCCAATTGCTACCTCAGCATGCCCTGGGGCCAGGGCTGGCACAGCAGGCCTGGGGATCAAACCCCTGGCCCCTGTGCCTTTTTGCAGGAGCTTTAATCCGCTGAACTATTTGGCCTGCCTGAATATTAAAGATCTCTTAAAAAGCATCTTTTAAAAAAATAGCCTAGAAAAAAATGCAGTCAGTGTCACTGTAAGGAAAATATGCACAAATAAGGGCAATCTTGGGAAAACTTTTTCCAGACAAAGTCTCTCTTCCTGGTCTGTCTGTCACTAAATGTTCTCTTGTCTCATCTCCCCTCCATCCCAAGAGTAGCTCAAATAATGTTGGACTAATGAAAAACTTTAACCTCTCTCACATACATTCTTTTCTGTAGAGAATAACATATTGATAAATGGACTCATTCCTGGTGGAGTGCCACATGAGTAGCCCTGTTTTCAGATCTGCACAACTATTCTTATCAAACTTGGGCATCAGTTAGCAGGTTCCCGATATAATGCCCTAAGGGTGGACAACGCCATAAGGTAAAAGTTAAACACTTTCTGGATAATGGATTTTTCTGAAAAATGGTAGAAAAAGCAAGTAACTTTTTATTTAAACATAGATATATTATGCAATGAATATTATGTGCTCCAAGGTTTTAAAGATCAGGAAAAGATTTCTTTGGCTAACACTGCCGCAGAGCATAGATGAAGTTTTATTTACCACTTTCGTGAAAAAAATTTAAAAGCTGCTTTATAGAACAGTATTTTGAAAGCCATGGGTCATGATCTGGTAACATGTTGAGAAATCAATCAGGTTGGTCTTGGCTAGCAATTAATAGCAATATCAAACAGTAGAATGGACAATGCAAGAGGGTATCGTAAAGATAAGTATTTTATGAAACACATCAGATTGTGTATGTGAATAAGCTGGGTTACAACATTAAATATGTTTCTCACTGCTGTCATAAAAGCTTAATATCTACTGTAGAGGATGCTATAAACTTAAAAGTGGTTATTTATAAACATCCTGTGCTCTCTTGGAGAAATTAGATACTCGAACAAAGCTAATGCCAAATAGTGACAGAGACTTAGGAAATAGGACGGCAAATTTCCAGACGGCAAAGCCGGAAAGAAGTGCCAAGTAGGTGGAATAATAGAATACCAATTTCAAATAATTCCTAGTTAAGTTGGAGAACTGTGAATGGATATATGTTATCGATGTTAGGTCCTCATTTTATATTTAAAAAGAAATCCCCCAAATTAAATAGTTTCTAAGCCAAGGTAGATTATGATTGCTCTGTATTTACTGTGTTATTCTTTTAAAAAAAATTAAAAATCTTTTATTTCTTGGTACAGGGTCTCACTACACAGCTCAGACTCATAGTGATCCTCCTGTCTCAGCCTCCCCAGCACTGGGATTACAGGCGTGTGCCACCACGCCTGGTTTCAGTGGCTGACAGTGTGCCTGGGGTTCTGGGGCCAGCATGGCATGTGGTACTGGGGATCAAACCCGAGTCCTTGTGCTTGCCAGGCAGGTGATTAGATTAGATCTGAGCCATCTTCCCAGGCTATACTGCGTTATTCTGCACATCTGCATAACTGTCTCTAGTTTAGAGGTTCACTTGAAGAAAGGTGTTTATATTCCTGGTGGAGAGCACTGGGAAGGTGACCTGCAATGTGGAGCTTTTACCTGGACATGAGAACACTATGGAACTAAAGGCAATACCCTTTATCGATCATATATTCTATTTCAGGCAGCTTACCATCTGTCGGTGTATATTTGGAAAGTATCAGCTAAAAAGGAGAGGAGTGGAGATCCGCGTGGCTTCACACAGCTGCCACCACGATGGCATTATTTTAGCTGCCACTTACTGAGTGACAGCTGGGCACCAGGCACTGTAATAGATTCACTCCAACATTTGCTTTCAACATTTGAAGAACAACCATTGATCAAGGTCTGATGTCAAACATGTGTAAAGCTTTTCTCCTGGACTCTTTTATTGAATCCTCCCAACCACCTTTTGAGGGCAGTGCTTGTTATTCTCACGTGTGAATGAGGGGAACAGGCTTTAGGGACACAATATTTTGCCTGGCATTGCACAGTTGTTAAGTAGTATACTTTGGCTCAGTGAGAGGAGGAATTTTTTAAGCATTAAAACTGTCTCAAAATGGGATGCACTATTGCTTAATGAAATGCACTCACTGGCCTGGGAATGGGCGAAGTGGGAGAGTCAAAGCCTGGTTGACACCCACCTTCCAGTGTGTATGTGGGCGGTGGGGAGATGGAGTAGACTAGGACCAGATGTGGGTTTTGATGTGAGTCCTGGACTACCAACAGCAGTGAGGTGAGGAGTTTTGATTTCTGAATAAATCAGTGCAATAAATGATCTTCCATGGAAGGGTCAGCAGGTCTTTAGGGATTTCCTGTAGAGAACAATCAAGACGTTTGCCTGGGCAAGCATGCTCTAGAATGGGTGCTGACATGCAGTTAAGTTCTCTCTCTCTCTCTCTCTCTCTCTCTCTCTCTCTCTCTCTCTCTCTCTCTCTTCTGTTGTTGGCTGTCAACCGGGGACTCCCCTGGTACTCACAGGCTTCAACTCGCCCCCCAAGCTGGAAGATTTTAACTTTCCTTTGGAATTTATAAATATTGATTTGTGTAATTCTATAACATAAGAATTTTGAGACATAAAAAAGAGTGTAAAAGTTCCCGGAGTTTACATTTAAAACATTTTGGCCTACCTTTCTATTCTTTAGTATTCTACTCTAGCTGGGCGTGGTGGTGCTTGCCTATAATCACAGTGCTCTGGAGGCTGAGGCAGGAGGATTGCCATGAGTTCTAAGGCCAGCTTGGGCTACACAGTAAGTTGAAGGCCAGCCTGAATTACATTGTGAGAACCTGTCTCAAACAAACAAACAAACAAACAAACAAAACTTTTAAAATTATTTTGTTCATATTCAGTGATACTCAGAGATACAACTTTAGTAAGTATATTGTATTCTTTTCTATACATACATTTGACGTAGTAGTCTCTACCACTCCTTCTTACTGGAGATTCAAGTAAATTTTTTTTTAAATTGCAAAGTACATTTTTGTACTTTTTACGATAGACCCCTAAGAGGTGGAATGTTTGTGTTACAGAACATGGAAACAACGTGAGACTTTCTACACATATGAAAATGCAGAGCTGTAAGAAGATTATACTGTCATGTTTCTTTCCAGAGACTCTGAGTAACTGGTCCTCACTGCAACCTTTCCTGCTACTAACGTTTTTTGTCCACTTCTTAGTAGTTTGAGCCATCTGAACTTGTCAATATCTGGATTTTTTTAATTCCCAAGGCCTATCATCTTCATGTAGTTGAACCTAAAATATTAACAACAAACGTTCAGACACCAGCAGTACGCTGGGTTCTCACTTCCTAGGGGTGGCTGAAGAGGCAGATGTCCCCATGAAGCAGTGGCCGGAGGCTGCACTTCTATTTCTTGGCATCACTCAGCAGGGAGATGGGTTCAAAGTGCTGTGCAGGTGCTGCTGATCCGGCGACATTTGGGGCTCTGTCCCCGTCCCCCAGATGACATTTTGTTTTGAGATCTGGAAACCAATTCATTATAGAAGAATTTTCTCCAGGTAGGAAAGATTAACCTTTTGGTGTCATCCTACAAAAGACAAGCATGGGAGTGACTTGGGGATTTGCCACTGTGGTAAGACAGAGGAAAAATCAGTGGCAAACTGATGCTTCAGGATTTCTTAGTGATGTCCTCATTCGCTGTGGCGCGGTCACCTGCTGACTTCAGGGACCTCAGTGGCGTCTTTTCTCCTGTGTAGAACCTGAGTTTTGCCTCAAGGTGGTCTCCATGAATGAGCTTGGAAGCCACTAAAGGCACGAACACTTGGTATTTCTGCCAGTCTGCTTCTGTAATGTTCTCTTTTGGTTCTTGCCAGCTTTCCGTGCCCTTCAGCATTTTTGGCTTTGTACCAGGCAGGCTTACATTTTAAACACAAAGCACAATTTTGCAATCTCACACTCATTTTCTAAAGCCAAGGTGGTACTTAGTAATGGCCTCCAACTGTTCCAGATTTGTCCGGGCATCTGTGTTGTGGCCTCAAGTGCAGGCTACCCAGGGCTGGTCTTAAGCTTTCTCTTTGATCCTGAGCATAGTGAGGGGATGGCAGCTTAGAGATTTCACGTAAAATCTCTGGTAAACATGAGATACCTTCCATAAGGGGTGGCAGAGGAGAAATCTCCGAGCCTTTCTCAGGAGCATGTGCTGAGCCAGGGCAGGCCTCTGTGCTGACTCTGTCCCTGAGGGCCTGGCTGCCGCCTCGAGGACATGTGGGAGTCACGATCACCTCTCAGGGAAGTGCTCCTGGTCACTGAAGGCTTCTGCTGACCCCATCTGTCTCAGACTATTTTAAGACTTTGTGCTACTGTCAGGAATTTTGTCTGCTTAAAACAAATGCTCCTCTCCCCCCTTTTGCCTTATTTTCAGTCATATGATGTAAGGCAGCAAAGCTTTGGTGTGGCAAATTAGAGACTTTTATTCAGGTTTCTGTTATGCGATTCATAAAAAATCAATATCGAGATGTTTGGGGTTTTTACTTCTTCCCCTTTCAGGCTAGCATGAGCTAGGTAATACTGGGAAGTTGGAAATAGTATTGTTTGTAGGGTTGTTCCTCAAATTTTGACATACTTACAAAGCTCCTGGGGCCTAGAAGTGCAAAGTCTGATTTGGTCATTCTAGATGGGGGCCTGAGATTCAACATTTTAAAAATATATATCTATTTATTTATTATGTATTTGGTATAGGGTCTACAGGGTCTCACTACACAGAATGGATTTGTAGTAATTCTCTTATTTTCAGCCTCCCGAGCACTGGGGTTATAGGCATGCATCACTACACCCAGTCTCAATTGCCATCTGAGCGCCCCCTGGGGGCACGGCCGGCACACAAGCTGGGGATTGAATCCCTGCCATTACGCTCTGCCAAAGCAGGAGCTTTAATCTGCTGAGCTATCTGGCCAGCCCTTAGCAGTTTTAGAAGGTTTTGATGATTTGAAAGCTGCTAGGGGGCTGGAGAGATAGCTTGGCAGTCTAAGTATCTGCCTGGGAGGCACTGAGTTCAATCCCAGGTACCACATGCTATGCAGGCTCCCAAACCCAGGGTGCACCACACTGGCCCTGAAATTGGGTGTAGTGTGGTGGTACATGCCTGTAATCCCAGTTCTGAGGAGGCTGAGACAGGAGGATTATTATGAGTCTGAAGTACATAGTGAGAAACTGTATCAAAAACAAAACAAAACAAAAAAGAAAGCAGCTAGGGACCATAGTTTATGAATTTTTACTTTCTCTGAATTCTAGAATCATTGGGGAAATTTATTACCAGTACCCAGGCTCCATCTCAGATTCAAGAACTCAGAGTTGATTCTAGGGCCTAGACACAGGAACGTGTAGAACATTTTCCAGGTAACTTTATTTTGCATCCCAAATCAATTACTACTGGATTGGGGGAAAGTGTTAAATTTTGAGGCAGAAGCCAAAATTCGGTTTCAATTACACTGTATCCTTAGCATGATACTCAGAAAGATGTCCTTAGTTGCTCTGGCTACGTGAGGCAATCATAATTACACTTGTCCCCACTCATCCAATTATTTTCGCTATTTTACGAAACAGTCCATGATGGCGATCTGTTCCACTCAGCGTGCATTCTCAACTCCTTGCCTGGTATTAGGGATCCTCTGCATTTTGGTTTTCCACGGCCTCCACCCCTTGCCCATGGACACACTGTTATTGTTCTAATCATTTGCTATCATTTATACTGTTCCATGTGGTCTGCAGTCTCCTTGTACGTCACTTTCTTCTCTCAAACCCCACACATCATTCATGTGCAGCCATAGCCCGTGCTATAATTTGAATATGAAAGGTTCAGGCATGCAGGGCTTGGTTCCCAGCTTGTGGCACTGGAACCATTAGGATGCGGTGCTCAGGGGAAGTGAGGTTACTGGTGCTGGGGCCTCAAAGGGGATATGGCGACTCCTCACCTCTTTCCTGTCTCCATTTCCTTCCCAGTTGCCTTGAAATGAGCAAGTCCCTCAGCTACATGTCCCCACTATGATGCTCTGCCTTCCTGTAGGCCCCAAAGCAGTGAAGCCAACCAACCACGTACTGAAACCCTGGCAACTGGGAGCTGAAATAAAACCTTCCTCAGTCTAGTTTTATTTTTCCAGGATTCTGTCCCAGCTGTGGAAAGGGTCAGACAACACTCACTTCCAACTTCAGTTCTTCTATGAAACCTCCCCTTGCTTCCTCCCCAGTCAGCTCAGTTCTGTTTTATAGTACTTTCCCTTTCTTGTATAATGTATCAGTCTTCCTCATGTTGGCTATTTGCCTGTATACTTTTTTCGGCTACAGCCTATGAACTCCCTGAGGGCAAAGACCACCTCCAACTGCCTTTCTGTCTCTCCATCTATAAAGAATAGTGTGTTCACACTTAGGAGGATTCACTACACACTCAGTGACGTTGGAGGCATGGCACCTCAGGGCTACACTAAGATTGGTACTTCAAGAGGTAGATGGTGGCCAACAGTTTGGTTGGAGAGGCCAATTCAGTGACGGTAGACTTGGGAGGTCCAGCATGAAGTACTTATGTCAGGCTGAAGTAACTTCAGAGTACTCTGGATGACCCAAGTCAACTTGGCTCAGAGGTATGTTATGTCTACCTGACACGGAGAAGACAAGGGGCTGGCTCTATCTCCACCTTGGAAGGTCCACCTGGCATCTCCAAGGGTCCCCTGAGAATGGCTCTGCATGGAATGCTTACTCTTGGGCCTTGCTCTAGGGTGAGGGGGAAAGAAACCATGTGTATCGATCACCAAGCAGCCGATAGGTGGAACGCTTTATCCGCTTTATATGTGTGGTGTCACTGAGTTGTCACGCCGACCTTGGAAGGTAGGTATTATCACTCTTGTTTTAAAGATAAAGTGAAGGTCAGCCAAGTTAGCTGTTTGCCCAAGATTACACACTCTTAGTATGTGATAGAGAACTTGCCCATTATATCTCCAGTATAAGGCAGAATAAAACAAAGATTAACTATGCAGACTGCTATCTGGGAATGGCTGGAATTCCTAGTTCACCTCTCACTGACTTGGTGGCCTTCCCAAGACCTAAACTCCCTGAGCCTTGGTTTCTTTGTGACTGTGATAAGTAGTGAGAGCCTGAAGGCACTGGGTTAGACTCACACACACACACAAAGACATTTCACAAGTTGTAGATGGATGACGTTTCTAATTATCCTATAGCAGGTATGATTTCAGAATAAATACACAAACACATTTTGTGTGTTTCTACAATTCAAATTCATACAAATGTAGATCCCCATGCTCTTGTGAGGAGTTGAAATGCTCAAGGTGAGCCTCTCCATCACCTTCTGGTGGGTATATGTGTAGCTTAGGTAAAGCTGACCGAAGCTGGCATGGGGATCACCTGGTGATCCTCCAGCTTCTGTCCACAGAGAAGTCATACTCATTGCAACCTCTGTTGCTGACCTATGAACAGGCATCTTTCCACTCAAGAATCCTCCTTCCTTCTTGGGATTTTGTTAGGTCAAGATCGAGTCCTCCTATACTGGGTCTCACCAGTACTTTCATGGGTTTTGCTGCCTTTCTGGGAGCCTAACCAGGAAGAGGGCCCGAGACCCTTCTTATGGCACTCACTGTATTCCCTTTCTGTTGTTGACTCGCTAGCTAAAAGCATGCTCGGTGTGTCTCTCTGCCTCTCTTTTCTTCTACAGGTCCTGGGGGGGGCGGGGGCGGGGATTGTTTTCTACTCTCAGAAGGAGAAAATGTTCTCTTGTTGGTCTCTTCCTGAAAGCATTTTTGTCCACATCTGTCTATCTCTGCAAGGGCATCTGTCTTTGAAACATGGAAGATAAAGAATTCTTTTCTACCCTTTCCTTTCCATAAAGGCACCCCATTCCTCTGAAGCAGTGAGCCCCCAAATGGCTTGACTGGTGTGTTGAAGGGAGGAAAGGGGGAAACCAATAAGATAAGCTAGGCTTTCACATTGGAGAGGCGCCCTCCCATCCCAGGTCCACTTAGCCCAGTTCTATAAGGTCACTCTGCCCAGTTCTATAAGGACCTGTGCTTGTCATTTGTTTTTCTTGTGTTCATAATCATTTGGCATTGATAAGCCTGTGAGTATTCTGATTCTCTGTCTCTCTAAAGCCTAGTATACAATTATTTCTGTCAGTTTGGGCTTTTTGATTAAATTATAAACTCACTACAATTTCCTACAGAGGCTGTGTTCCTAAGCTAAGAAAATTCCAAAGAATGTTGACTAACTCACTGATACAGTTGCCAACACGTTCTCTGCTCTGTCTTAATTCTCTTTTTGTTTGTCCTTATTAGTAGAAAGGCCTATAAGAAGTATTGCCAAGTCCTTGCTATTACTTTATGCTAATTCTATATAATTCTTTTTTCGTTTCTTTTTTTTGTGGGGGGTGGGTCCCAGGGATCAAACTCAGGACCTTGAGCTTCCAGCCAGGGGCTTATGCTGCTGAACTATCTCCCTGGCCCTGGATAGTTCCATATACAGAGCTGTCTAAAATTTCTTGAATGGCATATGACAAAAATCCACATAAAAAATTTAGGCCTACTAATATAGAAAATGTGTGTGAAACACACACACACAGAGAGAGAGAGAGAGAGAGAGAGAGAGAGAGAGAGAGAGAACTTGTTTAGAAATAACATCAACTACAGTCTTTTTCCTGCCTTATAGAAGCCCAGGAGGGCAGGGCATGAAGCACTGTGCATTGTGGGATCCCAAAATCGGCCAGAGCTAAGCAGAGAGTCATTTCTCATGTTGGAAAATGTCTGGCAGAGCTGGGCTTCTGATTTCTAGCAAAGCACAGAAGGAGCTTGGAGCACTAAAGGAACTAAGCAAATTTAAAATCAACAACTCTTTTTATATCTGTCAGAGAAGCGAGGTTAAGTCAAGCTACTGCCCCCAGAATTGAAGGTGAAGAGGCTGAGAGAGGCCCAGCTTGCCAGATCAGAAGCGCAGCAGCAGGAATCTCTGCAAGTGTGCTGCAGGGGGGAAGCCTAAATTCTAGCTGGCAGATTTCAGAAAGCTCAGTGTGGCTGTAAGTCTGAGAGTCAGAAACCCCAGCAAAGCTAGACTGAAGGTGGGGCTCTATGCTTTCATGACTTTTACCTCTTAGAGCTTCAGGGTTCTCACAGTGAAGATCAGAGGGGGAAAAAATCTTGTACTTGCAGCAGAGGAAAAGAAAAAGTAGCCATTTTGAATCACATCCCAAAATTCTGCTCTTCACAAGGCCGACTTTCAAGGGAAGTTATCAGACCCCAGGCTTTGTGTCTTATTAAGAGCTACTTGTCAAGTGAAAGGGAAAATATTCAGCACAGGTGCTTTCCGGTTTTTCTGTCTCATGCTGAGGGAGGAAGTGACAATTATTTTTTTTTTTAAATTGAGAAGCACTAATGAAGGTCACAGCCCAAGGACACAAGCTCACCAAAAGCCTGAGGCCTAAATCGCAGGGCTGTAGCCTGCTTCCCCCACCTTTCCACATTGTCGTGGGAGCGCCTGTCTAATTCTAGAGGATTACAATGGAAAGAACTGCGCCTGAGACTCTACTAAGGAAGGGTTTGGGCAGACTGACCCGGATGCAGAGGCTAGCACCAGAAAGGGTAGGCCGACGGCAGAGCCCCAAAGGACGGAGAAAGGGAGAAGGTGAACCTGGGGTGGGCGGGCCCAGCAATAACGAGCCAGGTTTTAGACTGAACCAAAAGTAAATGCCATCGTATACATCTCCAGTCCAAGGACCACACATATCCTGCAAAATCGTATTTGTGACAGGGACCCAAGGGAGAGCTACATCGTGTGAGAGAACCTGCCGTTAGATATAATCGTGGAATCCCAGAAGGCTTCCCCAGGAGGTGAGGGGACTGGATTCTGCGTGCTGGAGTTGTCTCATGGAGGTGGTGCCTAGGTCCTTTCTGTCCCAGACAAAGAACTGCACAAAATAAGCACAAATGGCAGAAACTTTCACTTTTATTAGAGGTAGAGAAAAACCCAGAAGGGTAGGGGAAGAATGGACTCTGCAGAGCAAGTTTGGGCTGAGAAAGAAGGGAGGGGAAAAAAATAAAAAATAAAAATACACCCTACCGTGCAGGAGGGCTGCCGTGACGACGTGTGCGGTAGTGAGCACTTAAGGCGACCGCCCCTTCTTTGTACTTCCCACACTGCTGTCACATCTGGGTCATCCAATCAAAACTGTGCTCGAGTTCGCCCAAGACGCGCGGACACGCAGGGCTTGGTGAAGAGCTCCGCGCCCGTGCCCCGGGCTCTCATCTCGCCTCCTTCCCCAGTTAGCTTTAGCCACATGGTCTTCTGCCTCAGCGATGCCTGAGCAAGATCTAAACATGGCTGAGTCTTAACTAATGCTAAGCAGCCAGCGGCACCGCCGTCTTGGATCTGTGAAGGCAACAGGAGAGGAGCTCGAGGGACTTCGTGGGGTGTGGTGGCGGGGGAGGAACTGCTGGCTACACTTGTGGAGGAGGCGCTGTGTGTGATGCAGGAATTTTCTGTGAGCTCCTATGGAGTTCTATAAAAATTGATGCATCATATGTGAATGCTGTCCAGCGTAAAGACAGTAAGAATGTAGCAAGATAACAGCGGGAACACGGGCAGGCGTGCCAGTTACAGCCATGACTCATGTCATAGAGCAGGAAGCTGAATCTGGGCCTCAGAACCCTTGGTAAAGATTACAAAAAGTTAGATGGGGCTCGTCCCAAGTAAAGAGCGATGGCTCGGTAGTTGGCAAGGCTCTGCCCAGGCCCTGTCTCTGAGCGTGGGCTCCCAAGTCTTTACAGGCCACTTTTTCATACCCAAGATGAGAATGTTTCCTAATCTTTTCAGTTCTCCGATGTGGTGAAAGTGCCCAGTTAGCAGGAAGCAAATGTGTGGGAGGAGGGACAAAGTCTGGAGAAGGCAGTCAGCTCCCTGGCCTGCGGGTCCTGTCTAGGTGCACGTGCACCTTGGGCCTATTTCTGCATGCTGGCATTCGGAGCGCAGCAGCTAGCAGGATTCGCAGTCCCGGGACTCACCTTACCTGGCGAGAGTCATCTAAGGGTTGTCAACACTTTTGTAGAAGAGAAATTCAATAGCTGTAGAGAGTATATGAAATAAGAGTGAAGGGAATGAAGGGGGGGACGGGGTAGGAAGTAGGCCAGTGTGCTAGGTGATGGGGGCCAGGGAGACTGCAGAAGAGCTGAGTCTGGAAAGGCACTTTCCAGCCAAAGACTGAGCAATCAATGCAACGAAGCCTGGTGCAGCCCAGCGCTGGTCTCTGTCTCCAGGATGGGTCCTTTGCAGCTTAAAACTCTGGACTCATGAATGATTTGTTCGTAATAGTGACTGGTTTCATCAACATAAAATGTATAATTCAAGGTGAAGGTGTCTTTAGTCTGTTGTTTTTTTTTTCTTTCTTAACACGGGGGACATATTTTTGCAGCTTCTGTATTCTAACTTCCTCAAAGAAGCTTAACATCAGTGTGGTGGGTTGCAGAGTCACCAGTTTACCTACATATGTTGTTTCATGTCTTTATATATTTCTAAGCCTTTTTTTTTTTTTTTTTTTTTTTTTTTTTTTTCAGAACTGGGGATTGAACTCAGGCCCTTGCGCTTGCCAGGGAAGTGCTTATTGCACTGAGCCATCTCCCCAGCCCCAAAGCCTTTTTTCTTAATGTGGAGAAAGATTTTTATTGATTGAATTAAAAAAATACTCAGAGGGCCAGTGAGAAAGCTCAGTGGACTAATTACCTGCTTTGGCAAACACAGGGACCAGGGTTCGATCCCTGGTCCAGCATGTCACACCAGCCCCACCCCCAGGGTGTGCTGAGCTGGCGACCAAGTCTAGGCATGGTGGTGCATGCCTGTAATCCCAGGGCAGGGGAGGCTGAAAACAGGAGGATCACATGAGTCCGAGCTGTGTAGTCAGACCCTGTACCATATACAAAAATGAAAAAAGAAAAACAAAAACAAAAGTCCTCAGGAAAACAAGAAGAAACTGGATTAAACAAGCCTCATTCCTCCATTTCTCATTCAGATAGGAGCTATGTTGTGTTAATGAAATTGGTGTTGTTCCACAAGTTTGCATTTTATGAAATAAGGGCACTGGCAACTTGTTCATTGAAATGAGTGTTGTCTTCACAGTATGGAACTGGGCAGATAATCTGCCTTGTGACAACAAATCCTCCAAACTTTTGGAAGTTTGTCATCTGAAATACATTCAGAGTCTGCTGTGAACTGAATTGTATCTCCTTCAAAATTCCTATGTTGAGGCACTCGTCATTGGTGTCAATGTATTTGGAAATGGGGCCTTCGTAGACGTAATTAAGGTTGGGGGTTGAGGTGATAGCTCGGCAGTCTAAGCACCTGCCTGGTGAGCACAGGGACCTGGGTTTAATCCTTGGTACTGCATGCTATGTGGGGCCTGGAACCCCGCTGGCCACCAATACTGAAACCAGGCATGGTGGCATACACCTATAATCCCAACACTGGGGAGGCTGAGACAGGAGGATTACTACAAGTCTGAGCTGTGTGGCAAGACCCTGTACCAAATAGATAGACAGACAGATAGATGATTTTAAAAAAGAAGTAATTAACGTTGGATGAGGATAAGGGGTGATCTGTGCTCCATTAGGATCGGCATCCTACCAACAAAAGTCTCTCAAGCATTGTCTCTCTCTCCCTCTGTCCTCTAGGTGGCCAGCTGCAAGCCAGGAAGGGAACCCTCCCTTTCCCAGCCATGACCTTAGACATTCTGCAGAATTTTCTGTGTTTTAAACCACCCCATCTGTGATACTTTGTTATGGTTTCAAGTTAAGCTGACTACCACTGAGCTGTCATGCTCTTTTAAATATCTATAGGAGGATAAGTCTGTGTCTTAAGGCTCCCTCTACAATTGGAGTCAGCTACGCATTGCTTGAGGTCAAGGCTACTGAGCAAAGTGCACGAGGGAGCAGAATAAAGACATTTGCCAAAATAAAATAATAAAACAGGAATGTAGTTCTAAAGTGAAAGCATTGCTTTGGGCTGGTTTTGGGTGTGACTGAAAAGACCAACAAAATCATTGTCATTGTGATCATTGTACAGTCTTCCACTGATTCGCTTGGAAGGACAACAGGCATATGCAAAATTAAGTTTTCCTTGATTATAAAACAGCTAAGGTTTAATGCAATCCCAATGAAAATACTATTAGCTTACCTCACAGATCTAAAAAAAACATTCCTGAAATTCACTTGTAATCAGAAAAGACCTAGAATAGCAAAAATAATTCTGGGTAGCAAAGGTAAATCGGGGGAGGGAGGGAGAGATCATGATTTCCAGACCTAAAATTATACTACAAAGCTACAGTGATAAAATCAGCATGGCATTGGCAAAAAGCAGGTCTGAGGATCAGTGGAACAGAATACAAGATGCAGGTGCATCCTCAAACACACTAAACCACCCTATCTTTGATAAAGGAGCCAAACGTGTTCGCTGAAAGAAAGAATATAATAAATGGTGCTGAAAAACTGGCTTTCCACATGCTGAAGACTAAAGCTAGACCCGTGTCTATCACCATGCACCAAGCTGAAGTCAAAATGGATCAAAGATCCAAATGTTAAAATGGAAACATTGACTTTACTGGAAAAGAAAGTAGGCAGAAATGTCAAGAATGTAGGTGTAGACAGAAATTTCATGAACAAAACCCAGGCTACATGGTAAATAGTATAAAGAACCAACAAATGTGATCTCACTTTTGTTCAGTGAAAGAAATCACCAAGAGAGTGAAAAGACAACCTGCAGAGTGGGAAAAAATATATCCAGTTGTCTCATGAAGGACTTATATCTAGAACAGATAAAGAATTAAAAAAAATTTAGACCCCCCATTTCAATGACTCAGTCCAGGGCTAGGGAGATGGTTCAGTAAAATAAGTGCTTGCCTGGCAAGTGCAAGGGCCTGAGTTCAATCCCTGGTTCTGGAAAAAAAAAAAAAAGACTCAATCCATATATGGGCAGCTGAGATGAATAGGCACTTCTCAGATGAAGAAATACAAATGGAAAATAAATACATAAACATCTTCAACATCACTGGTTATTTGAGAGATGCAAATTTAAACAACACTGAGATTCCATCTTACCCCAGAAAGAATGGCTGTCATAAAAAAAAAAATCAACCAGTAACAAATGTTAAAGGGGCTGTGGACAAAAAGGAAACCTTCTCCACTGTTGGTGGGAATGTAGGCTGGTACAACCACTGTAGAAATCAGCGTGGAGAGTCTTAGAAAACTATGGTTAGATGTCCCACTTGAATGAGCTATTCCCCTTCTGAGTATCTTCCCGGAAAAATTAAAAACATCACATCACAGCAGTATATGTGTATCCATATTTATAGCAGCCAATTTTTGATAGCTAGATCTTGAAAACAACCCAGATGCCCATCAATTGAGGAATAGATAAAAGAGATGTTGTTTAATATAATGGAGTACTACTCAACTATAAAGAAGGATTAGATGAGGTGTTATTTTTAAATAAGTAGATAGATGCAACTTGAGACTGTACTCATAAATGACCCATGTCTGTAGACATCATATTGTCTCACTAGTATGAGAAAATGAACAAGTAAATAAGATCCAAAATGTACAATAGATATTGTAAATTGGAAAGAAAGAGTTCAAAAGAAAAGACAAACTGTAAAGAGGGAAGGGGAAAAGAAGCAAGGAAAAATATGTGTATACACAACATATTTATCATAGTGATATAACCAGTTTCTCTTAGTTTATTAAAAAGAAAGTTTGTGCTAATATCATGTAGACAAGATAGCATGTCTATATCTTCCATCCTAAATATCTACTAGGAAGATGACAATATGCGATGTATCAACTGTTGTAATTGTCCTAATAATCTGTTTTGAACCTTGGTTTCATTGTTCTGTTTACTTTTTTTCTCTCTACAATAAATAAATAAAAAAAGAACAAAGATACGGAAAAATCCCAAAATTTTAGAAAATCATAAATACATTAAAACAATAGAAATCTGTTATTGCACTATTACAGAGAATGTTATAAGCATTTTGTAGACTCCATTCTAGGATCTCTGGCCCCAGGATCTTTCCACATGTGCACACACATAAATTCGTATATTTGGGATTTCACTGAGTGTGGTGTTTTGTATCTTACCTTTTCCTCCATTTAATGTTATGAGGATTTCACAAATAATTCAATAGACTTGAAAAAAAAAACATGATTGTGTATTTGTTCTAGTCCACCTTATGAATATACCAATATTCTCTTAAAATTATCTATTACAGGGCATTAAAAACTTCCACATGATTGAACTTTACAGATAACAACATTTTAAATGATATAGTGATCCATGGATTTGTCCAAATGGAGTTAATAATTAAATGAGTTCAAGAAGTTCACTTTGGCTCCAAAAAGATAAGGGTGCCAATTTCTTCCAGTGGATGACAATTTTTAAAGAAATCTGGATACAGAAGGCACAAGATCAACTTTTAAAGTAATCACCAGATAGGCCACATTTGAGCTAGAATTACTTCATCACAGTAGGCTGTTGGGCCTATAATTGGCCCCAAATTCCCCTACGTGCCATAAATTCAATCAGAATGGTCTAATGTCTTGAATCAATGTTTCCAACATCTTATAGCAAACCACTTAATGCAAAATCCATAGCTCTACAAAACCTAATTATGAAACTTTCTCTTTTTAATCAATTAATCATAAAGCTTTCTTAAGTCTACACTCAGCAAAAGAAGACAAATGATACACATCCTAGAATTCTCTAATACAGCTACATCTTATTTGCTGCTGAAGGAAGAACCACAGAATGTAGACTACAGTTGACATATGGGGTGGTAATAAATGTTGAAAATGAACTATGAAAAATGCCTATCATACATATCCTTGCTCTCTACTGATAAAACTCTTTTCTACAGTTTAATTTATCTCACTTTTCTATCCCATACAATATTGTGCATCACCTTCTGGCAGACTAGAAGGGTAGAAGCAAAGGGAAGGCAGGGTGATGGCCTTCCCACTTCCCCTCTTCTTAGACCTGCTCTGTGGGCCTGTGTAGACATGGCAGTGGGGGTGGGGACCCCCAAGCCTGACAACACACTTTTTACTTGGTTTGTTCTTTTAGTTCTAGAAGGTGGGCCTTCCACCCCCAGCAGTGGAGAGCTCTTGCCGAAGATCATGCCAGTCTAGCAAGTGCTCAGCTCACAAGTGACATTACTATGGGTCTCACACTTCTTTTTTCTGTTTCCTTGATTGGCCTCTTGGGAAGGTCATGTGTTTTATAGTGGCTACATCTGGATCCCATTGAAGAACTGACCCCACGTTCTCTGAGGATGGGAAACAGAGAGACAGGCCAGGACACCCTTAACAGCTTTCGCTTCTGCATTTCTCTTCTCCTCCTCAGTGCAGGGCTTCTCCTTCTGCCTAGGACTCTATCAATACTATCTTACTTGGCTTCCTGCTGTCATCCTGAGCATAGCCATCTCATCTGTCATTAGAAAACTTGAAATGTTCAGTTCATTTCAGCCTGAAAGATCAAAACCCTGTGTCCTAGCATAACACTCTAGGCTCTTTGAGGTTATCAACTATGTTCCAGCATTGCTGAAACAATGACAGCTAAGTTTCTACAAATTTGGATGCATTATTTAGCTGCTCTGCACTTTTCCTCATGTGCTGTAGAAGCAGCCTTGTAGAACTGTTCTGGCCTTGTGTCGGTAACTGAGATAATACGCAGTGAAGGCATGGAGTACTGACTGGCCCATAGCAGAATGCTCAACCCAGCTTCTCTTATTGTTATTTCTTCTTCTTGGACTTCTGTATTTAACCTTCCCCTTGGACTTGGGAGGCTCCTATTTGCCCTTTGAGATGCAGGTCAAATTTCTCCTCTTCCTCTCAAAGTTGACTAGTTTCCTGGCAGAGGAGAGCGTAGAACTATGTGCACAAGGCCAGAGAGATAGCTTAGTGGACTAAGCACCTGCTTAGGCCAGCACGGAGACCAGGGTTCAAGCCCTGGTATTGCATGCCATGTCAGCCCATTCCTGGGTGCACTGAGCAGGTCACCGAGATGGCGTGTTGGCGCATGCCTGTAATCCCAGTGCTGGGAAGGCTGAAAAATGGAGGATCACTATGAGCCCAAGCTTCATTGTGATTCCCTGTACCAAATACATTAAATAAATAAACAAGAAACTATGTGCCCATCGTGAGTCATAGCCCATGAGTGCCTGGTTTTTACATTGGACTTTGCCACCAGTCTCTGAGCTTGGTGAGGCAGTCATGACCGCAGCTTTCCCAGAGTCCTGGGCAGCACACAGTAGGCCCTCACTTGATCTTGATCACATGGCCTAATTTTAAGCTTCTGAAGACATTCAGGTCCATCCCAGTGATACCTGTGATGGGAGTGGGTGCTGAGGGCTTGCATCCCTCCATCTGGGTCAGCTGGATTTCAGGCACACAGCTGCCCCAAGCAGCCTTTGAGCAATGGCCACACACAGATATTGCAAATGCCTGCAGCTGAGGTCGCCATCCGGAAAGTACCTCTCAGCAAGTTTCCTCTGTGTTGGGTTCAGCGTAAGAAACACAGTGCAGAGAGCAACGAAGGCAGGTTCAGAGCTGCACCTTTCACCCGACAGCTGCTTTATTTGTGGTCTGCAGGAGCCCGTGGATCCTGCACCCACAGAGTGTTTGCACTGTGCTTTGCACTGACGCTCTGAGGCTGACCTGCTGCTGGGTGGGAAGGAGCACTCACGTCAAATGGCACACTTTCTTGTGATTATTGTCAAACAAAGTTGCCCATGCAGCAGGACCAGCCCTTCATAAATCTCCTAAATAGCTCTTGTTTAAAATCTGATCTAATTCCAAAATGTCCATAAAGGTGATTAGAATATAGCACAAGAATACATTGCCATGGAGAACTGTATTGAAAATCAGTTCAATGCTGATTTTGAAAAATTGCAGGAAAGGAAAATATGTAAAGTAAGAAAAATGTGCAATAAAAAAAAAAAAACTGTGCAACTCTGCGCGAGAGAGCTGGAGTCAGATCCTCCTACCCTGTTGAAAGGATGATGCCGGTGCTTCCGAGTCCTTAAGAACGTTATTGAGCTATGAGGCTTACGGGGAAGGTGCCAAGCAGATGACAAAGATGATCACAGGGTCAAAAAATTGTGAATATCCACTATTAGGAGCCACTAAAAAAACACACGGCCTCCTCCGCAGTGTTGCAAAGCGCTTAGAATGATAGTAAACATTTTAATGACCCGCGAAAGACTAATGAAATGACATTAAACCAAAACCTGACAATTATGAAACTGTATCTACAGAATGATCTCAAACTTATAAAATGCATAGGAAGAAATAGAACCTGTTCATGTATCAACCTAGCTCTTGTCTCTCACTGGTGGCGGGATGACAATATCCTCTTTTGCTCTCGTCTTCTATCAGTGTATAAAGTTAAATTAAATAAAAACATTTGCTTGTTTTCTTATTTTCATGAAATAATCTCTAAGTGACTGGAGATTTACCCGTAAGCCATTGGCTTTTCTGGACTAGTTCTTCTTAGGAAGTGGTGGAGGCGAGGAGAGAACAGACAGCTGGTCAGAAAGAATGTATCAGGCTCTCTAGCTGTGTTGCATGAAGGAGCTCAGCAGCACAGGCAACTGATTCATAAGGTTTGCGAGAAGAGAAAGGGAAGCCTCGGCCTCCTGTTTGTCATGAGTACCCATTCCAGATCTGCCCCAAATATCCACACCTCCTAGGACTACTAGGAGGGTTTTGTGTCAGCTGACTTCAAAATAGGGTGGAAGGTGGGCCTGCTGTTGCCGGAGAGGAAGGAGTTCAAGGTCATGGTGCAGGGTGACGGGGCAAGATGAAAGGCACTGGACAGGAGAGAGCTGAGTGATGGCTGTGGGGGCCGAGAAAATACAAGATAGCGCCACTTGGCCACTTGGCCTGATCTGAAAGGAGACTGAAAGACAGTGCTTTGTGAAAAGTACTCCAAAATTTCTCATGTGGGAGTTGAATTTTTTTTTTAAAAAGAAAATGAAATGAAATTCCTTACTGGTATGAGTTGGGGGAGATAATTAGATTTGAAATTTATGGTGACATTGATCCGACCATCTTGGAAGGGAAAATTTGACGCCAGGGAGCAGACAGTATCTGCTGGTACTGGGGAAACTGTGCTCATCTCGCCTGGCTGCCAGGCCTGGGTCAGGACCCTTGTGTTGGTAAAGAGGGCGTCAGAGGAAAAAGCAATTTCATCCCACTTGTCAGGAACCTTGATGCCTCTCAGCTGGACTCTTGTCTTTGACTCAGGAGTATAAAGCATGAAAAAGAATTGAACGAGGGCAATGCAGAGAGCCTGGTCTGATGGGATAACTGAGAGAGACAGTAGCAGATTCCTCTCATCTTTGAACATTGTAGCGAGCAACGAGAAATTAACTGCCTCAAAAATAATTTTGGTGGCCAAATAACTTGGTGGCCAATGCATAGAAGAATGAACAGTGGTGATGTAGTGTTTTGCCACAGTGAAGGAGCCCAAGGATTAATCACGATGAGGCTCAAGCTGACAGACTTCAAGTCGAGACTCAGAGGTAGGGAGTGTAAGAGAAGGCGCTCAGGCCCCGGTGTCAGACAGGTCAGTCTGTCTCTGGGGCCTTGTTTCTAAAGCAATATTATTTTGCAAACATTATTTAACCTTTTGGGGGTCTCAAGTCCCTCACTTACAAAATGGATTACTGCAGTGAGTAAAAGGAAAAAATACTTTCCAAGATAACACCAAATTGTTTTTTGTAAGTGCGTGTGTTCCTATCGCTTCCTATCCTCACTAACACTTGCTAGGGGTGGACTTCCTGGTTGCCTGCCAGACATAGAGGGAGAGAACATCAACCAAAGCTTCTCCTTCCTTTGTAATTTCTCATGTAAATTTCCTAGAATGAAAGAAGCCTGACATCCAAGGAGACAAGCATTGGTCCAATAACTCAGAGAAAACTGAAACAAAATTGAATAGACCCTGGGCATTACAGCTAGCAAAGACAGCATACCTGGGCTTCAGAATAACCATGTGTGCTATACTCAGTCACTGAAAGACAAGATTGAGCAAGAGAACCGAAAATTAGTTTTACATATCTCAATGAAAATTATAGAATTGAAAATCAATAATTGAAAGAGCAATGGATTTATACACTTAAAAATAGTAAATGTTTTATTATGTATGTTACACCATACACAAAAAAAGTAAGTTCAACAGAAAAGAGACATTGATTAAGAATGATAAGTTTAAGGAAACTAAACATTATTCCTAACACTGGAAGGAAAATTGAAAAAAGTTGAAATACTGAAGTGAATCGGAATATAGAAAGCAGAGTAGAAGATACCCTGGCTGTGGTATCTTCTAACGTGCCCAACCTGAGCTTCAGGAAGGGAGGAGAGAGCACCTGTTTGGAGCAAATGTGACGTGGTACTGTGGGACACTCACAGCCAGAGGAACAAAGTCTCTGATGACACTGGAGCAGCTCTGGCCCATCAGCACGGTCCCTGGATGTGGTGGCAGACTAGGTGCTGTCAGATTGCTTAGCACAAATCACTGCAGTGCATTCTCTGCTAAAAACCACTGCAGGGCAGGTCCAGGCCAGCGGAAGGCCCATCGTGCCCTCCGCTGGGGTATCCATGCTGCCAAAGGCAGGGACAGACACGATTCCTCCTCATCTCCTCCCATATTAGCCAGGCCCCATGCCCTGTTCTATCTGGCATGCAAGGCGTTCTTGCCTCTGCACAGTTGCTCTGGCTGGAGTTGGTGCTGTGCATTCAGAGATGTTCCTGCTCATCTAGAGCTAGAGTGGATGCCAGGGAACAGACAATATTTGCTGCGGGTGCTGTTGCTATGCTGGCTCCAAAATCCGCATAGTCCTGGATGACTTTGAATCTTGCAGACCTTTTTTTTTTTTTTTTTTTTTTTTTTACTGTCTTCCCTTCTGCTGAAACACTGGCCTCTGGCTGGCACAATTCAGCTCCTGATGCTCACCACTTCCCTTCTCCTCACTCAGGGAGTGACCAGGTAGACAGAACTCCAGAGGTGAATTCTCCTGCTGGTCTACAAGGAGGAAGCCTTGGAGGTCATTAGGTGGGTTGCCATCTAAGTGGCACACACTGAGTTTGGAGGACCTTACATGATTACTGGCTTTGCTCTTGGAAATGAGAAGATGCATGAAGCCTGCAGAGCTAACCAGTTAAGATATCTTTTCCTATGTTGTGTTTTAAGGCAGCAATTATAGTATCTTTCTTATGGCTAAAATAGTAGGCATCTTACCTGTTTTGGTCCTCATAGATCCCACTGGGGATGGACATGTGACACATGACTGGCAAATCAGAATCCTTCTCTAGGATTTTCTATACATGTACAAGCAAAAAGATGCTCTTCTCAGCCTAGACATTGTTAACCTTGGGTTCAAAGCCTAGAAATGGATAAAGGATAGGAAGAAGAGAGAAAAATAGACAGAGGCAGAGACAGGCACAGGCAGACCCCAAGGACAATGCTGCTCTGGAACTGCCCAATCTTATAAGGCTTTACTTATCCAGTTTTGTTCAGTATAGTTGTAGTTGAGTGTCCAGCTCTTGCAGAATACCCTTGACAGCAGTAACATCCTGGTGAAGTAGGCAATTTCCACACGAGAGCTGTAACAGTAGCCACAACGTACATACTACTTCATAAAGCCCATTAAATATGAAGCTACAGGGCTAAGGAGAAGATCTCTGGTTAGTGATCTGAAATCAAGTTAAAGCCAGACAGGGGAAGCAGCAGCAGCTAGTTCTGCCTGGGACTCCAGCCCTGAAGGCCAGCTGGGCTACAACCTCCATGCTTACTGTTTCTGAGCATAGGACAAGCATCCTTGCTGCCCTGGAACCTCCATCATTTTCTCCTCAGTAAACAATTGTGTCTGAGAGGAAAAGGCAGAACAAAACATCTTTGGTTTTTGTTGTCAGAGAAAATGAATGGAGAGCTGACTATTCCAGCCCCGCTGAGTGCACCAGGGTGACGCACTGGTTGCCATGGTGCCCGAGTGCATTCTGCCATTGCCGAAATATCTGCACCTGTACCTGCAAAATGCCACTGACAGGAACTTATCGTGGTGATTAAAGTAGTTAGTCATGCATTAACAGCGCAGGGAACATTCTGCTGGCCTGGAACGCGGTGTCTTCATAGGTCAAGTAGGAATGCTTTATGGGCGCACCGCAGCAGGTAATTCAATGTCATTTAAAAGCATTCACTGAGAAGCAATGGTGTGTCGGATCTTGGAGCGAGCACGGAGTATAGAAATCTCACTCTGCAGATAGGGAGGTCAGGCTGTGGCAGCTGAAGCGTTGGTGTGGGCACAGAGGTAGTCATAAAAAATAGAGCTCTGCTTGTGCTGCAAAGGCTCCAGTGGAGAGAAAAAAATTGCAGAAATTTCAGGATTTTTATTGTGTTATGAAGGGCCATGGTGGAAAAGGTGGGGAGTGGGCAGCACCCACCAGGGCTCTTCTGTCCCATTCCCTGTGTGTTTTTCTTGGTCCAGGTCCTTTTCCCTCTACCCTTGGAGTTGGTACTAAACTTTTCTCCCAGGAGTCAAATGTCCTGTTTTCCAAAATATTCTTTATCTAGAAGGGCTTGACTGTGACACTGCCTTGCTCAGGGGAGTTTAGGGGAGCCTCTCGGCCTTTGAAGTGGTCCTACCCAATCGTTTCTAGGCTTGTCTCCTAATCTTCAACTTTAAACATTTAAATTTTACCAGACAGAGCCAGGCACTCTCCTATAAGATCCTTTCCATATTTTTGAAATTTGGGGTACCATCATGCACAAATCACTGAAAACTGGATGAATCTTCCTGTCTTCTCATGTGCAAGCACAACAAATACCTCCTTCCAGCAGTCCCCCTTTTGTGTGGCACTTTTTGATCATCTGAACTGTAGTTATTTGAGGGCAAGACTGTGCTTACTCACCTTTGCATCATGTGTGCATTTTTAACATAGTTCTTTCATGTTAGTGTTTGTGATGAATAAATGAATATATATCCAGGAATAAGTTGTTAAAAGATAATATTTAAAATAAGGAATATGGCCAGGGAGAAAGCTCAGCAGACTAAGTGCCTGCTTAGGCAAGCTCAGAGACCAGGGTTGGATTCCCCGGAACAACATGTCACGCCGGCCCTGCTCCCAGGGGGCATTAAGCCAGTGACTGAGACCTGGTGTGGTGACACAAGCCTGTAATCCCAGCCCTGGGGAGGCGGAAACAGGAGGATCACTATGAATCTGAGCTGCATAGTGAGATTCTGTACCAAACAAACAACAAACAAACAAGCAAATCATGATTCTCATACAAAAATATGATTACCTATTAAAGCTTTCACGCAGTTCATTAGTTAACAAGAAAGACGCTACATCTAAGAATCGTATTAGAACATAGTGCTGAATGAGTTAATAAATAACATGAAGAACTGATGTGTGGATGGGGTAGGAAGAGAGGAAATCAGTTGCACTTCTGTGGGCCACAAAATTCACTTGCATCTGTCTGCGGACAAGCAATACCTGTGAAGCATCCTATGACACGCAGAACAGTCAGAAAGCTCAAAATCATGGAAAGCTGCAGAGAATATGGTGAGGTCGGGTACTTAGATGAGCCACGGGGTTAGACCACACCTAGTTTCCCACTAAAAGTGCCCAGCGGTGTTTCTGGTCCATTTCAAAGTTTTTCTTTTTTTCTTTTTCCGCTTCCTACAGTACATTTCACAAGAGGAGAGCCTCCCAGTGCAACTCGCAAGTTTAAACAGTGGTAGTGTCCTTGTAACAACAATACTCAGCCTTCCTTTTCTGAATTTATTTGAGTACTTTTCATGTCTTTACCTTACATTGTCATTTATTAAGGCATCCAAATGCAGTAAGAATATGGACCGACATTGTGTACCACATGCTATTCTAAGTGCTTTACCTATTCACTTTTAAAGGCCGTATGAGAAAGGTACCCATATTCCTTCATTGTAAGAAGAGGGTGGAACTTCTTCAAGGCCACAGCATCAGCGAGCTCTGGAGTTGGGCCTTAAATGCAGTGTATTTGACTGTATGTACATAGTTTTAAACACTTTTTGATAAGAACGTTCACATATTTGCAGGAGGGATGATAGCTTATACCAAGTTTAGGAGTCAGGCTTCGACTCTTAAGCCAACTTGCATCCTCTCTAATTCTAATATATAATCTTTAATTATCTCAAGAAAACTGAGGTAGGATAGGCAAAATACAGATAGGCAGAAAGGAGACAAGGAAACTATAATTTTGAAGAAAGTGCAATTTTGAGGAAGCGAAAGATTTCAGAGAATTGCAGCCCGAGGCTTGCCTCAAGGGCTCCCCGTGCCTTCTGCCCCACCGGCTGTCTTCCAGGTCGCTCCCTCCTGAATTCCTGAGTCTTGAGGACACATGAGTCCATAAATTCAGCCTGCATTTTTCTTCCAGTGGTATAAATTTTAAGATTCTGAAGACTTTTACACTCAAAGAGACAGTGTTATGAACTGGCTACCACGACGTCTCTAAGCCTCAAACACATATAAAGAGTTTGTATTTTAACCTAGTTGAGAAAGTTGATTTTTACATTAGCTTACTAATGTGAGCTGACCTCAAGGAAACAGGCAGCAGGTAAATGATAAGTAATTTAAAAGAGAAACATTCTAGACCACCCATCATTGGGATGCCCGAAGACTACATGAATTCTCTCAACCTAGACCACAAAACATCTTTCCTTCACGCATGTACACTCTTTCTCTCTGATGAAAAAGTCTACTTCTTTGATTCTACTTAATAAACAAGGCTCTGCCTCTCATTGATGCATCCTGTAATTTTCCCTCTTGAATTAAGAACCCACCTAGGGCAAATGAAGGTCTCCACCCTCTCTTTGGGGCGACTACATTAGACCTCACCCAGTGACAATACCAGATAAGTGGTCTTTCTTTTGTTCTTGTTGTTTTATTTTGTTTTGTTTTGAGACAGGGTCTTGCTGCACAGTTCAGAAGGATCCTAAACTCACTAAATAGTTCAAGCTGGTCTTGAACTTGCAGCAATCCTCCTGCCTCAGCCTTCCCAGTGCTGGGATTACAGGCGGCGATATGTCTGCCAGTTTTGCTCTAAATCTTCTTTGCAGGATGTCTTTCCCTAAGCAAACTTTGTTTAACATAAAGTCACACACTACTGTGTGGCTCCTATGAGCTGCTTGCTTGGAGCTGCCCACCTCTGAGGTGAGGACTGCACAGAGGAAAGACCCCAGAGCGAGAGTGTGAGGAAGGTGCCCTCAGAAAGCCAGAGGGCTGATTTGTGAATTCACTCGTCTGTTTGTTGGCCAAGTGGAGTTTAAACATTTCTTTGGTGACCCCCCATCCAAGATTATATATATAAATCTTTATTGAGAAAGTAGTAGCAATGAGACAGTTTCAAAACAGGTTAATAGGACGGTTACAATAATTAATACATTGCATATTGTTGTCTTCATAGTAGTTATTCATAGTACAAGATGCAGACATGATATCTTATCTAAACACTACTAGTTTAAAACTTTCTTCTCATTGAATTAAGAGAAAGTAGCTGTATATCTTTCTTTTTCTTTTTTTTTTGTATTTTAGGGAAGGGTCTACAGGGTATTCAGGGTCTCACTACTAAAGATTGGACTCAGTGATCCACCTGTTTACAGCCTCCCAAGACCTGGGATTACAGGCACACGCCACCACGCCCAGTCTCAACTGCCTTCTCAGCGCGCCCCGGGGGCGGGGCCAGCATGGCAGGCCCAGGGTTCAAACCCTCAGCCCCTGTGCCTGCTTGCAGGCACTTTAACCCACTCTCACTTAAAATATAGGTTCATAAACACAGCTTTGGTTCTGAAACTTTTTGGAATAAGCTGCATAGGGTATAAAATGTGCATGTAGACACACACACACGCACACATGCACACACATGTGCACCCACACACAGACACATACACAACATAGTCCCATTACATTTGTGTATGAAGATCTTTTAGTACTGAGTGATTGTATAATTGATTTATTTCAGTAATTAAGGATGAGCTCACAGACTTCCTTTCTAGTCACTGCCATACTCACAGTCATATTATAAGGCCAGGAAAATCACTAAGGAATTGGTGAAGGGGGAAAGTGTTTAAAAAATACATCATAAAAAGATGACATCGAAAAAGACAGTGCAAAGCCACCCCATCCTCTTGATCACAATTTTACCTCTCCTTCCATCAGAAGGAGGGATTCTTCGGGGGAAGACTAGCAAAAGGTACAAGATTCCATCCCAGGACTCAAAGCTCCAGGAGAGGTGTGGCGACACGCTGACCATGGTCGGCAGCTCCTTACTGTGTGGGGGGCAGGCAGATGGGCAGGGGCAGGAGGGACAGGGTGCAGGCTGCTAGTGTGGTCAGCTTCCTGAGCCACCAGCTGAGGCTATGCAGAGAAAAGCAGAGGACAGCTGGAGACACTGGCTTTGGGGAAAATGTAGATTTCTGGCTTGAGTAAAAGTTTTTTGAACTTGCATTTATAGCGCTGCTTCCCTCCCCAGGACCAAATTCACAGGGGGTTTGATCTTTGGTAGAAGCACAGCACCAGCTGAGGCCTGGCCCTTAGGCGCGGGATGCGTCTGGACTGGTTTGAGGAGGAGGCTCACGTCACTCTTCTCTGCTCCTGAAAGCACCCTTCTTGTCTAGTTCTTCTTTGTCATTCTGGAATTTTCATCAGCAACTTTGGCCCAGAGATGTGATTCCATTGGGTACTGAGGGCTGGGATGGCACTCTGCAGCTCTCTGCTCACCTAAGGAACCCAGCGCTCC
>NW_004524615.1:14464879-14473444 GCF_000260255.1 Octodon degus
ATGCAATATATATCACCTATCACCTATGTATTGATTTATCTATTATCTACCTATCATTCTATCTGTGATTGTATATATCCTCTATTTACATATCGTCTATCTACCTATCATCTATGTTTTATGTGTGTATCAATCTATCATCTATCAGTCATCTATCTATGTATCAGTTTTTCTGTCTGTCTGTCTGTCTGTTTTTCCATGTGGCTACACAGAGCTACTAATTGGCTCTGAGGTAGTGGGAATGGGCAAACCTGAACCCTGCCTGAGTTCAAGCGCAGTCTGGAGGTAGCATTCTCTCCTCTTTGGAGGACCTGCCTTTTTCCTCAAGCCTCCCTCCTCCACTTACGGGAGGTGATTTGCTCTGTTCAGAGTCTACTGATTGAAATACTAATGCGCAACCAAAAGGAGAAGACACTTTTCTGAAGAAGTACAAATGGCCAACAAATACATGAAAAAAATTCAACCTCACTGGCTGTTAAAGAAATACAGATTAAAACAACACAGAGTCCATCTCACCCCAGGAAGAATGGCCCTCATCAAGAAATCAAATAACAACAAATGTTGGTGAGGTGCAGGGAAAAAGAAGCCCTTTCCATTGTCAGTGGGAATGTAAATGAGTGTAATCCACTATGAAAATCAGCATGGAGACATCTCAAAAAATTGAACACAGAAATCCAGTTATTCTTCTTCTCCAAATCTTCCTGAAAGAGATAAAATCATCATATGACAGCGATGCATGCATACACATGTTTATGGCAGAGAGATTTTAATAGCTAAATCACAGAACAACCTATATGCCCATCATCAAGTGAATGAGTAAAGAAAGTGCAGTCCTCATACACACAGAATACCACTGCATCCTAAGGAAAGATAAGCGTGAGGCACGCGTAGGTGGATGGGTGCCCCTTGCGACCAAACTACTAAGTGAAATTAACCAGCCCACAAGCTTAAATATTGCTTGGCTTTTCTTATATGAGAAACCCAAGTATAAATGAAAGGCAAATTAAAGACAGATAATGTGGAGTGAGGAGATCCCTCTCAGATGGGAAAGAGAACAAAAGGTGGAGAGGGGCAGCAGGGACGGGTGGGAAAGGGAATGGAGAAGAGAACTGAAGAAAAATGGAAGAAAAGCTTTTTTAAATGGGAAGGGGCCAAGAGTTAGAAAAAGCAGTTAGTGAAGGGTGGTATAGGGGACCCAAAAACCCCTCACAACAAAAAAGATTAAGATGGATTCTGTCTATTTCCCAACTGCCCACAATAAATGGAATCATTCTGTTCTCCAAACATACACTAGTTTTTTTTTTTTTAAAAAAAGGCTTAGAATACACAGATACAAAATGATCATCCATCTGTATCCCCTTTTTTTGTTAAGTTCCATTATTTGAATATTATAGGTGTGGAAACTCAGCAAGGTATTCTAAAAGATTCCAGTAGCCCATAATGGTATTGGGTCTTCCGCTTCACTGGCAATGTCAGAAATTGTTGACCTGAGTCCCCTATAGCTCAACATAACAGCATGGCTTTACTTCTTATATTTCATCTTCATACTTTTCTGCTGGATGGTTAAGACCAAGGTAAAGCAGGACCTATGCAACAAGAGTTGTAGCTTTTGGGTCTGATAAGGTCAGTGAAATGCCCTCAGGATTTATCCTGAGATCCTGTACCTCAGAGTGTAGAACCTTTGTCAGTGTCAGCCATGTGGCTGAGTCACGGCCATTGCGTGCACAATGTGCTCTCTGTGAAAGCCTGAGAGAATGTTTTCTCTCCATGTGATTCTCCTTAGGCACACTCTACATCATCGATCAAAGTGGTTAGGATAGATATATAGTTACATTCTCTTAATGAATAGAGTGATTTGTTCTAATGGTGTTTGTAAAAAGGATATCATGTCTGCATCTTGTACAGCAATTAACCACTAGGAAGAATATATGCAATGTGTTAATTATTGAAACTGTCCTACCAACTTGATTTGAAACTGTCTCATTGCTATTTGTTTATCAATAAAATTATGGAAAAAAATAAATAAAGTAATGGTGCATGCCAAAAAAAAATAATAACATCTAAGAAATACTTTCACAGCCACATCTAAACTGGACCAAACAAACAGTCCTCATATGGCCTGACTAACTTGACCCCTTATGGTATCCATCAGGATTCCTTGGGTGCTGTCCTGCTGGTAGCTGCCCTGGCTGTTGTGGCCATAGGAGCAGAGGGCTGGCCAGAACCAGAGCGCCACCTCTGGCATGGGCTGGCTGTGCCACCCTACTGCAGCTGCAGGGTGCTTAGTGCATTTGCTTCTCAGCTTTGAGCTTCACTACAACTTTAGACCAATAGGACAAGCCCCACTCAGCATCCTACTCCACACTGAACATTGTCATGAAGACAAGACCCCACAGCAAGGTCTAGTTCTTGCATACATCTGGACCTACCTTAACTACTTTGAGACCTGAGATCTGAGCAAGTGCCAGGACTTGAGGGGTCTGATGCTCATGCAGTGTGGAGAACCTGCTCTAAGGAAAATCCCCAAACTACAAACTGAGCACAAGGATAGGACAGAGACTCAAAAGGGAATTGGTGCAGCTTAAACTTCCTGACTGCTGTGGAAAGAACTGTGCCTCCCCTAGCTGACCCCCAAATTCTTAGGATGAAGTCCTCCCACCCAAAGGGACCGTGCTCTGAGATAAGGAATTTAAGGAGTAATTGAAGTTAAAAGAGGTCACAAGGGTGGGGCCGCAGGGCTGAAGGAAACAATCTCTCCCTTTCTTTCTCTAGGTCTCTCTTCCTCTTCCGTTTCTCTCCCCCAGCACACCGGAACCAACACCGAGGGAGCAGGCAGCAGGGGGCAGCAGGGGCAGGCCGGAAGAGCCCTCCCGGACGCCAAAGAGCCAGTGCCTGGCTCTTGGGCTTTCCAGCATGCAGCCCTGTAAGAAATGAAATTTCTGACATCTTTTTTGTTTCACATCTTAAAAAAAAAGTCTTATCATCATACAAACAAAGGTTTCATTTGGCCCATTTGTCCATGCACCTCACATATGTTGGTTATTTTAACTCGTGGTTTTACCCTCTGCCTGCCCTCCACGCTGGCTTCACATTTTCTGTTTTGGTTTCCAGGACATACGATATATTTTGATCATATTTGTCCTGTGCGTTGTCCACACCTACATGGCCCTCCCCATTCTTTCTGTCTTCTCCTGTAATAACAGTCTATTATTTGCCTTCTCTGTACTCACTGTCTTCTCAAGATTCCACCTGTTAAGGAGAACAAGTGATGTCTGTGTTTCTGAGTCTGGCTTATTTTGCTCCATACGTTTCTTTTCCAATGACAAAACTTTGTATGGTTGAATAATAATAATAATAATAATAATAACATATTCATGTACATCAGCATATATAGTGATAGTTTAAAACTTTTATAGTGTATTTATTTATTTATTTATTTATTTATTTATTTATGGAACCGGGGATTGAACTCAGATCCTTGTGCTTGCCAAGGAAGTGCTTATTCCCCTAAGCCATCTCCCCAGCCCCTAAAACTTTTATAGTTTAAAACCTTTTATTATAAAACCTTTATAGTTTAAAACCTTTTATTACAGTAAAATACATTTCCACTAATCACCCTCAAAATACTCTTCCATCAAACACACCTACTCCTATTATTCTTGTCATTTTCTTTATTTTTAATCTTTTGCTCTTTTTTTTAATTATTTGGTACAGGGTCTCTCTATGCAGCTTGGACTCACAGTGAGCCTCCTAGCTCAGCCTCCCTAGTGCTGGGATTACAGGCATGTGCCACCACGCCTGGTTATTTAATATTTAATATCCACTGGGTAATAAATTTAAAAAGATAAACATTCACTGTAGTTTTCAATTTCACTCATGTAGCACATTTTATTTATCCATTCATCTGTTAAATTGTTTTGTGGTATTTTACTGTAATAATCCAATCTGACGAACCAGTTATTCCCATGGTAAACTTACCTTATCTGAGATGAGATGCAAATACTGCATAAATGTGTGTAGACATGTGTAAGCACATGAAAACATGCATGCACACACGTGGAAGGGTGCAAACACACAAGCATGTACATATATATGAGCATATATACATGACTTGCTTTTCAGGATAAATGGGGCTTTTTCTGCCTTCGTTGAGAATCGCATCTACTTCCTAACCCTGCTACTGCCATCTCTTTTAACTTCTGAACTCTGGCTGGCAGACGTTAATAAATCCTTATTAAAGACAAGTGTTTTGGATCAATACATGCATCCTCCCATATGGTAATGGAAAGTTTTAATTGCTTGGAGCGAGCTACTGCTTCAGTTTGTTTGCCTAGTTTCTTTCCGATGGTAAAAGGGTATTTGTGAGGCTTTGAAAGCAAAGGAAAATGTGAAGCCCACATTTAATATCCGCTGGGTACAGTTTATATTTTAAATATCATAATTGTAGCCTTTCCAAATCATTATTTTTTAATGTGGTTAAATGCAATTCATTAGGACGCTCTGAAAATAGCAATGACATTTGCTTCACTGCAGTGGCGAGGTAATCAGCAGGTTCTGAGCCCACTGAGATCTTTGGGGCTCCTTTCAGTGCGGCCCGGGGTAGGCAGGGCTTTGGCCACTTTCAGGGCGGGGATGGGGGGTGGGGGAGGAGAGGGGGTGGGGTGCGGGAAGGGTGGGGGAGGGGCGTGCGTGGCTCTACCCGTGTGGACAGAGCCGGCTGCTCCCACCCGTGCCTCGCGCAGAGCCACCTCGGCTCTCAGCGTCAGACTCAGAAGTGACATCAGCTTGGCTTTTCTTTACCTTTGTTTACAAGATTTTTAGTCTGTGGAGAAGAAAAGCAACTGGGAAAGGGGCAGGAGTTACACTTTTATCCCTTTGTGGATAAAAATGGGCGAGCGCAGGCGCACTTGGCTTTCTCGCTTCTGCCTCTCGCTTGCCCTCTGCTCCAACCCAGCCCGGTCTCCCTCATTTGTATTTCGCACCCATGCCCGACACAGGGCTTCTGCTGCTTCTCCTGTCTCCCACCATTGTTTTCTTTTGTATTTCTTTTTACTGCAGCTGATGTTGTTTCTCAAACTGAAGGTCCCTCGGGGAACCCGACGTGTTCTAGGTGCGCAGATGAGCGGAGCCTTCCTGCTGCTGGGGAATCAGATCGCAGAGTGTGTACATCACGGTCGCTCTCCAGCCGGCCACTCATGTGTCGCCCAGTCTGCATCCTCCTGGTGTCCCAGGCGAGCTCCTCTTGGGCATGCGTGTGAGCCCAAGCTTCTTTGCTCTCCCAAACCCATGTTCATGTTCAGGTCTTAGGGACCCCTCATCTCTCCACCCTGCCTTTTATTCCAATATTTTCTTCAACACAGATGAAAGTGGAGAACCTTTTAGAACTCCAAGTTTGGCGCTTCCCCGGTCTGCTTTTTGGGAAAAACTTTAGATTACAGGAAGACTATTCAGTCTCTCTCTTTGGAGTTCCCTGAGGTGGCGCAATTTTGCTGTCACCAGTTACACAGTGTTGTAATCTCTGTTCTGTTACTGAGGCAAAGTACCTAACATGAACAATTTAAAGGAGAAAAGGTTGGTTTGGGTTCAGTTTCAGAGGTGTCAGTCCATGGTATGTTGGCTTCCAGGCAGGGCAAGGCTGCTCAGCTCATGCCAAGCAGAAAGTAGAGAGGGAGGAGAATTTAGACAAAGTCTTGACATTACTCATATTTACTTGATTCAAGAAATGGACCCAGTGTCCTAACAGTCATAAGCTGAACTGGGACACAGTTAATGGAAGGATATTTTCTCTCCTTAGAAGGCTTCCATATTTCCTAATCAACAGTTGAACTGAGAAGTGAAAGAAGGCAGTTTGTGGTGAGCTAGGGAATGAATCACTCCACCAGTTCTCGGGAGTGTCTAGTGTGTCTTCTATGTGCAAGACCTGTGTGTCCTGGGTGTGCGGGTGGAAGAGCTCAGGCCTCGCCAACGGCCAGCAGAATGCGTGTGGCCGAGCCCAGGGGCTGTGCAGATGTCCTCCTGATTTCTTCAGCTTCCTCTTGCACTCCCCAGCAATGCTGCTAACTGCATGTGAAAATCATCTCTTGGGCGCTGCCCACAGACCCTGGCACAGCACTGCCAAGATGACTGCTTTTCTCTCTTTGCACTCACATATTCAAACTGGAAATCCAGCCACCCCAGGCTCTGTCCCCTCTGCTATCGGTCTTTTCTCATAGTCTCCTGCCTGTCACACTCAGTGGGCTCTTCCTGTAGTGATCAGTGTGAGCTGTTTCCTCCCCTACCTGCTTGCTCTCCCATTTATCTGACTCTGTGTTTTCCTTCCTGAGCTCTTGCAGTGGCCTTATAACTTGTGTATTGCGAAAGTTTCTGGGCTGGGGAAATAGCTCAGTGGTCTAAGTGCCAGCCTGGCAAGCGCAAGGACCTGAGCTCGATCCTTGGTACCATGTGCTGTGCTGGCCCCAGAACTCCGGGTGCACCATGCAAGGGACTGAAACTGGGCATGGTGGCACATGCCTGTAATCCCAGCACTGGGGAGGCTGAAATAGGAGGATCATTATGAGTCCAAATTGGGTAGCAAGATCCTGTACAAAAAAAAAAAACAAAACAAAACCCAAAATATTTTGTGTATTTCCTGTGTGTTCCTCACAGAACGCATTGTCTGGTTTGAACTGGGGTTTTGTCTGGAATGAGGGGTTTCTTGCAATACAGGTACTATAATTTTAAAATAGGACAGTTCCAGACAAACCAGAACAGTGGGTTACCCTGCCTGTTACCATGTTTCAAGTCAAAGTCAAGCAGGTGGATCAGACCTAATGATTTGGGCCATGTATTACAGCCAAGGAGGCTGTCAAAGTGTCTGGCATTCTTCAACTTTTCTTGTAGAAGTTGAGTTAGATTCATAGGTATGGGAGTCTCCAACCATAGCAGAAGGTTCAGGGTCTTGGTGACAAAACTGAACAATAAATAGTGCTGTGGGAGTGTGTTCCCCAAAAATCTGTACTAGAAGCCTCATGATATAGTGGTGTGGAATGATGAGAGAGCTTTAAGGGTGGGGCCTGATGGGAGGTCACTGGGCCATGATCACTGGCAGGATGGGCTCAGTGCTGGTCTCCCAGAGTGGGTTGGTCTCACAGGAGTAGGTCAGTGTCCTCTGGAGTGGATTACTGTAAAAGAGCGCACCTGCTTCTCCACCATCTCTTGGCACAAGACCTCTGTAGGTCACACTCTTGCCATGTGATGCCACCCACATGTTATGATGCAGCAGATAGCCCTCGCTGGGCTCTGATCCGATGGGGCTGCACAATTGTATTAGTCTTCTGATCCGATAGCAACTACCTGAGATAATCAGCTTATACAGAGAAAAGGGTTATTTTGGCTCATGGTTTTGGAGACTTCTGTCAATGCTTGATTGGCTTTCTTGCTCTGGACCTGTTGTGAGACAGCACATCGTGGGGGAAGGGCATGGGGTGTGACCATTCATGGAAAGTGAAAGGGAGAAAGAAGAAACAGCTGGAGCTCCTGTCTCCTTCGGGTGCACCCCCAGTGACTTCCAGACCTCCCCCTGGGCCACATCTCCCCAAGGTCCCACCGTGGGTGAGCACCAAGCCCTGAACACATCCTGACCACCACACTGATCTTGCACTTTCAGTCTCTGCGACAGTGAGCTGAATGTGGTTCTTTAGGAAATACCCAGCCACAGGTGTGTGGTTACAGTGACCAGTACACCAAGACAGACAATTTTCTGCCATTTTTCTGTACCAGCCTCATGAGTGGCAATGCATAGCGTGTTCTGTCTTAAAATAAAGCTCACATTCTACCAAGCCTCCTCCATGCTTGGAAATCTGCTCCTGCTTCCTACAAAACGTAAAGCCCAAGCTTCTTAGTTTGGCTACAACCTGTGCGGCCTGACCCAGTGTCACCGTTGGCTCTTTCCTGCCCATCCCGTAGTCCATGAATGGTGCTGGGTGTCTTCACTCTTCCATGGATCTAAAAGAAGCTCTCCCTTGGTCCTACCTGCCCTGTATCCCCCGTGCACATCAGCCCTCTGGGATCCTGACCACGCGTGTCAGGCCACAGGCACATGACCATGCCTGATTAAATCTTTCTTCTTCCACACTAGCAATATTCACCCTGCTGCAGGACCACACTCATTTATGTGTCTTTTTCCCCCTTTATGTTATGAGTGCTCCAAGTGTGGACCAGGAGACCCCAATCACATTTTCTTTGAGAGATGGAAAAAGTGTAACAAAATGTACCCTTGTGTAAACTAGCATTACCTAAATCTCAATGAATTCTAGGGGGTAAAATTACCTCTTTATTCTTTCTCCTACTTCTACTGTACTAATAGAAGCTCACAAGTTTAATGAACACATGGATGTACAATGTGTATTTTTCCTCTTTCATGCTGGATGGAATGGGAATGCGATGGTAGGAATTGAAGCAGCTATTTTTGACCCTCAGGTAGAAGCTGATGTTAGAGCTGGCAGATGAGGGAAGGAACATCAATCCCCAAAATCTCTGGCCAATAAAGCATGCCCTTATTATTTAGGCACAGGTGTTATGTCAAAG
>NW_004524615.1:14474383-14478038 GCF_000260255.1 Octodon degus
TGGTTAGGATAGATATATAGTTACATTCTCTTAATGAATAGAGGGATTTGTTCTAATGGTGTTTGTAAATAGGATATCCGCATCTTGTACAGCAATTAACCACTAGGAAGAATGTATGTATTGTGTTAATTATTGAAATTGTCCTACCAATTTGGTTTGAAACTGTCTCATTGCTATTTGTTTCTCAATAAAATTATGGAAAAAAATTTTACTTTTATTGCCAGAGCCAAACCTGTAACTAGGAAGGAGGAAAGAGGTGAAATAAGTCTTATATCTGGCTTAGGTAGAACTCTGTGGGGAGGAAGGTGGGGGAGGACAGAACACAGCTCTTTGGTTTATTTCAGAGTGGAAACATGGGACGCCTCTCATTACAGGCACTTTTTTTTTTATTACAAATGATACTTTCCAATATAATTTCCTCAAACCTCTCTAAGGTGCTATCACAAAGCATGGATTAGAAATGGAATGGACAGAGAGTAAAGACTAGAAACCTATTTGTTTTCCTTTCTTTGGTAACTCAGTCATTTACTTATTTTTAGCTTTTAAAAAATGTATTTGGCACATGGTCTCACTACACATCTCAGAGTCACAGTGATCCTCCTGTTTCAGCCTCCCAGTGCTGGGATTATAGGCATGTGCCACCATGTCTGGGGTAGGGCTGAGCCCAGGTGCTTGCACTAGCATAGGAAGGTGCTTAGACTGCTGAGCTACCTCCTTGGCCCTCTTTGGTACCTCTTTAAAGCTGGCCTTTGAATGACTCAAATGACCATTCGAAAGTCAGAAAGATCTACCACCAAGGGCCCATGTCAGGCTGTGGCAGAATTGCCAGAGAGCATGGCATGCTTTCTGGCTTCAACAAAGTACCAGATGAGGCATATACGAGAGAGACAAAAGAGGGTGGGTAGGTAAAAAGGCTGGAAGGTAGATCAATAGATACATGATGGAGTATGGCTTACATTGTTGGAAAACTATAGGATATTGCTTATTGAAATCCGCTTTTAAAAATCAATCAAAAATTGAAAGATTTTTTAGATTAAGGAGAGACAATGGTATGGTTTAAAAAAATGATGAAAGCTTTGGGATAATGATTGGGAATTATCACCCAGTTACTTACTACCTGTCTGCCTGGAAAGAAATTCCGTAAATTATTTGAGCTTTACTTTCCACTGAGGTGGAGTGTGATACCCATTTCCGACCATTGTCATGTGAGTTGGGAGTTCTTATTGAGATGGTCGTTATTATTTGCTTATATAATTTTGTCTCATTGTGTGAATTTTGCACACAGGGTGAGATAGCACCTACTTTTATCTTTTCCTCCAGGGCACCCTATTGTCTGTATATCATTCATTCAAATAAAAAGCCCTTGGTCCTGTGTTAACATCTCTGTCATAAATCAAGGCTCCAGAAAGCAATGATCTGCTTATGGGCTTGCTGTTTATATTCTTACCTAAGTTTCTTATCAGAATCTATGAAACTGTTAAGGTTTCAATCAGAAGGACATTAGTCACATAGATGCCTTTGGGAAGTACTGAAAACTTTAAGACACTACGGGATGGGTAAGGTTTGATGCACAGAGAGGAAAGGGATTAGGAGGTGCTTACAGCAGAGGATGGCTCCTGGCAAGAAAAGCAAGGGTGCAGTTGCCCTGTGGAACGACCCATCCCACGCTGCCTGGAGAGAGGTGGATCCGAAGAGGCCTGTGAAAGATGCTGGAAGGCCTTGCACGGCCTGGTGAGGACCTGAGCTCACAAGAGAAGCCCGCACCGACTGCACAGCTCAGAAGGTCCTGGGGCAGTCTCCTGGGGAGATCAACTTCCCTATCCAGTTTAGGGAAATGAAAATGGGGATTCATGGGAGAGAAGTTAGAGATGAAAGTTTAGCCAGATGTTCACCAGGCAGGAAGCTGTGAAAACCCTCCTCTCAATGGGAACTTTTAAAAAATGTGATGTTTTACCTGAGGCTGCTAAATCCGTCAGTGTATACTATGGGGAGTATGAGCTAGGAAACGTACATTTCTGATGATTTTCTGCACGTGCAATTAGTTTGACCAAAACATGCTCAGCCAGAAGCCCTCATTAACTTCTCTGCCTGAACCTGCTGGGTTCCGCTGGGTGACTCCAGGTGAGTGTGTTGTGCATTCAGGTGTCCTGTTGCTTTGCCCCTGTGATTTCTGAAGCCCAGAAGCCACACAGCTCTGCTGCTGTTAGGCATCGTCTCTGTTGGCCAAGGCCCCTGCAAAGCTATTTTAAAGGTCAGCAGGGAGTGAGGAGGTGCAAACACGTGTCACAGGATCTCAGCCTTTGGGATGCTGGTGGACCTCAGACTCAGTTCTCCATCCAGCCCAGGTTTCTCAGGCAGCAAGTAAGCAGCCTAGTGAGGGGGCAGAGGACATTGGAAACAGGCCTAGAACTCAGACCTCCTGGTTTCTAATCTGCTGGCTCACCCCTGACGCTGCCTTTTGCTAGTCAGTTTAATCATCACTCTCCTCGCTCTCCGAAAATCAGCGGCTTGCCTTTGGTTTTCTGTTTACTACAAAAGCTCCAGATTTGAGCTTTGATGGGCTTTACATCTTCTTTGGTTTGGGGATTATAATTATATAACCTACACAGCCCAGTACACACAGCTTGAGAGTAAAAAAAAGATGACAAAATAGCAGTATTCTCTTGGCACCCATGCTGACTGTAGCACCCAAGCCCTAGGTCTACTCAGGCTCCACTCATGTTCTCAAAGCGCCCCGGGGATGGCTGAAGTGGGCATCTCACCTGACTTTCCTGGGGAGTCTGCTGGTTTCCTCCTTCCTGTATGGTGGTGATGCTGCAGTTAGTGAGGAGGCCCACAGGGTCTTCACAACACTGACTGCTTGCCGGTGCCTGCCCAGGACAGCCTAGCTGCTGTCACAGGTGCCTGCCCTCGAGTTGAAGCTGCTTCTTTCAAAGATGTTGGCATCATCAGCTACCATCTTGGTCGCCCATGCAGGCCCATTGTCTGCCCCCTTACCAGCCCTATCATGCCAGCATGAATTTCTAAAGGATCTGGATGAAAATCAGAGTAACGCAAATTATGCCACACTCTGAATCATTCACGCTTTAACCAACCTGCAACCTTTGTTCTCAGAGGATGACTTTCCAATGACTCCTCCAGATCACCTCTTGAAGAATTCACCACACCAGCCTTCCAAAGATGGTGGTGCAGCACCCCGGGGTGGACACAGCTTGTGTTCATGTTGAGAATCCTGCTACATCCAACATCTCAGGGAGTTGGTAGGACAGTAGGACATGAGATGCAGTCCGACAACAGCAGAGTGGTGAGGAGCAAGAACTGTGGTGTTAGAATCTCTGTGCTCAAAGCATGTAGTGAGTCCTTGGCTTTGGTAGTTGAATAAATCTCACTGAGTTTCAATATATTCATGCAGGATAGCTTTATTTTTTATTTTTCTTTATTAAGATAATATTTATTCTATCATTTAGGGTTTTTTCCATAATTTTATTGAGAAACAAATAGCAATGAGACAGTTTCAAACCAAATTGGCAGGACAGTTTCAATAATTAACACATTGCATACATTCTTCCTAGGGGTTCATTGCTGTACAAGATGCGGACATGATATCTTACTTACAAACACCATTAGAGCAAATCCCTCTATTCATTAAGAGAAT
>NW_004524615.1:14478138-14487724 GCF_000260255.1 Octodon degus
TGTGTTCTGGATATAGTACATGCTAAGCACATATACACATATGTTATGTGTGGAGTTTACAGTGTAATGAAGGATAGAGGCAATTTAGTGATAAGTTTCATGATAGGATAGAAAGGTATTACCAGACATTAGTGATTCTACGGTGGTATTGTTTGGAAGATACATCCTTAATGTGTGCATCTCTAGGAAAAATTGCTGACAATTTAAGAGTTTAATTGAGTATAAGCCATCAGTTTTAATTAAATACTTGACAGATTTCATTGGTTATGAGACGTAACATTTTCAGAGGTGTTAAAATGAGGAAAAATATGTGTTTTAGAAGACTACATACGTTTAGCCAGATGCAGGGGTAGGGGGTTCTCTCTCTGGCCTGCTGGGCTGGCCCCGCCCCTGGGGCACCCAGAGACAGCAACTGAGACTAGGCGTGGTGGCGCGTGCCTGTAATCCCAGTGGTTGGAAGGCTGAAAAACAGGAAGGATCACTACAGGTCTGATTTGCATCGTGAGACCCCATAAACCCTGTACTTTAAAAAAAAAAAAAAGTATAGATAAATAAAGCCAATAAAGAATTTAAATCATTATTGGAAAGTTATTGAGTGCTATAAAAAGAGACAGTACAGTCATAGTCAAAGACCAGAAAGTGATGTGTATTCAGTCGCCACAGTGGAGAGCTTTATCATCCAGCTGTTCAGGGTCCCAAGCCCCATGCCATCTGGGAAGAGGCGTCTGCAGTGAGGATCTGCACACCTCACCCCCAAGAGCCCCAGTGGAATCAATCTATACCACTGCCACCCGAGAGCTAGCACGTGATCACGTGACCCAATCTTAGTCAATTCCTTGCTCTTCTCTGGGTCTTTGCCCTTAAACTAAGGACACAAAGATGGACAAGACATTTAGGATGTACTCATAAAGAAGGCACCCGGAATGGGTTAGTGCTGGCTGTGACAGTGTTAGAGGTGTCCTGCAAAGTCAGCATTGCTCTAGCGCTGGAGGGACAGGAGTGCCGCTGATGACATGCTATGGCACTCATACCCACGTCACAAGCTCATTGGACTCCCTGCTTTCTGGCCTCTGCTCCTCTGGCAGATTTCCCAAGCCTCATTTTTCATCTTTCCTACAGATTATTCAAGTAACTCCACATCCTTTCACGTTAGCTTTAGATCTTCTGTTGTTTACCCTAAGGCCAGCCAGATAGCTCAGCAGACTAAAGCACCTGCTTAGGCAGAGCACAGCGGCCTGGTGTGCTGTGCCGGCCTGCCCCTAGGGCATACTGAGACAGCGAATGAGACTGGGCGTGGTGGTGCATGCCTGTAATCCCAGCATTTGGGAGGCTGAAAACAGGAGAATCACTACAAGTCCAATATAGCGAGACCCTGCAGACCCTGTACTAAATACATTAAAAACAACAACAACAACAACAACAACAAAAAAAAAAACAGACAGAACAACAATAAAAAAACTCAATATCCAGAGACCTTGGGGCAGAGGAGGAAATGGACAAAGAAGGGGAGGAGGGCAGCTGGTGAAGGATGTGTCACAAACAAGTGAGGACTGTGAGCATGCATGCATGCGGTTCTGCTGAAGGGACTTGCTCCTTGCAGTCATCCCACCCCGGGGCCAGAGCTGCAGTATTGATAGGCTGACTAGTGTTGGTTACTCTTAGTCTGCTTGGCCCAGAGCTGTTCAGTCTCCATCACTAGCATCTGCAAAATACTAGGGCTACCTGGGCAGCTGGAGATGCAGAAACTGCCCGTGCACTACAGAGTAGGACAGAAATGCATGGACAGCTGTTGCTGTACCTTCTAAGGTTCCATTCCGTTAGGTCAGTCAGACCAGTTTCTATGGTTAATCCTGATTAAGGTGATAATTTAAGTCCCATTCACTGTGGCACTGTAAACACAACTCTGTCATCTTTCCTAGGTTGCACCTTGGCAGCCAAGGCAAATTTTCTGGCTACAGTTCAGAGACCCAGCATGAGAACTGATGTTTTTCTGTACTGGAAAAACATTATCAAGACACCATTTCATCTGAACCTTATCTTCTGTGTCATTAGTGTCTTTGAGGGGATTCGCTATGGAAATTCCTAGGGGGATCCTCCACATTGAGACCCTTCTTCAAGTCATTCTACTGAATACTCTGAATTTTATTAGCTGTGGCAGGTAAAAAAAATACAATAGCTAGAAATTGTAGGATGCCATTTAATTTTTCACCATTCAAGTATCTGGTTGCAAGTCCTAAGATTTGGAGCAATCGACAGCTTGATTTAAGTAAGCAGCAGTGTCTGATTGGCAATGGTGAGCATTTTGTGACTCAAGAACTCAGACAAGCTTCAGGTGGGATAAGCTTCAGATGTGGTAAGTGGCTGGCTTACTGCTTACAGGGTGGTCTTGGGATGACAAGTATTCTATAAGCTTTTCACCTGAGCTTAGTTTTGTTTCATTTCATGATAACCTACATATGTTGGAGGGAATCTAGGAAATCACTAAAGAATTGTATATATTTTATTTTGAAATGGACATTCACAAGCAAGAAAGTAAATTAACTTATTTCTGCTCTTCTGAATTCCACTTTAGACCCAGAATGCAGCTTACTGTAGATGTTACAGCATGTGCTGGATGTTTTACATGCCCTAGTTTATTTTTACAAGCCTTATAAAATAAATCTTATTAGCCCTGTTTTGCATAAGGGTCATCTGAGACTCATAAAATTAAGGAAATTTGTGAAGATCATGCAGTTATGGAAAGGTAGCAGCTGGATTTAAAGACTTGCCTCTCTTTTTCACAATGGGTTTGCCATGAGAGCACGGGTGTAGTAAAAACCATCACTAAATCAAAGCCAACATGAGAAAGGAAAAGACTCACATTAATATCATTGTCATCAGACACATGGACTCCGGCAAGTCCACCACCACTGGCCATCTGATCTACAAAAGTGGTGGCATTGACACAAGAAAGACTGAAAAATTTGAGGAGACTGCTGAGATGGGGAAGGGTTCCTTCAAGTATGCCTGGGTGTTGGACAAGCTGAAAGCCGAGCATGAGCGTGGTATCACCACTGACATCTCCCTGGGGAAATCTGAGACCAGCAAATATTATGTGACCATCACTGATGCCCCTGGATGCAGAGACTTCATCAAAAACATGATTACAGGCACATCTCAGGCTGACTGTGCTGTCCTGATTGTTGCTGCTGGTTGGTGAATTCGAAGCTGGTATCTCCAAGAATGGGCAGAACCATGAGCATGCCCTTCTAGCTTACACATTGGGTGTGAAACAACTAATTGTTGGCGTTAACAAAATGAATTCCATCGAGCCACCCTACAGACAGAAGAGATATGAGGAAATTGTTAAGTCAGCACCTACAATAAGAAAATTGGCTACAACCCTGACACTGTAGCTTTTGTGCCAATTTCTGGTTGGAATGGTGACAACATGCTGGAGCCAAGTGCTAATATGTCTTGGTTCAAAGGATGGAAGGTCACTCGTAAGGATGGAAATGCCAGCAGAACCATACTTCTTGATGTTTTGGATTGCATCCTTCCACCCACTTACCCAACTGACAAGCCTTTGCAGCTGCCCCTCCAGGATGTCTACAAAATTGGTGGTATTGGCACTGTCCCTGTGGGCTAAGTGGGGGCTGGTGTTCTCAAACCTGACATGGTGGTCACCTTCACTCCAGTCAATGTCACAACTGAAGTCAAGTCTGTTGAAATGCAACACAAAGCTTTAAGTGAAGCTCTTCCTGGGGACAGTGTGGGCTTCAACATCAAGAATGTGTCTGTCAAAGATGTCTGGTGTGGCAATGTTGTTGGTGACAGCAAAATGACCCACCAATGGAAGCAACTGGTTTCACTGCTCGGGTGATTATCCTGAACCATCCTGGCCGATCAGTGCTGTCTGTGCCCCTGTCCTGGATTGTTACACAGCTCACATTGCTTGCAAGTTTGCTGAGCTGAAAGAAAAGATTGATTGCTGGTCTGGTAAGAAGCTGGAGGATGGACCCAAGTTTTTGAAATCTGGTGATGCTGCTATTGTTGACATGGTTCCAGGCAAGCACATGTCTGTCAAGAGCTTCTCTGACTACCCACCTCTGGGTTGTTCCTGTTTACAATATGAGATAGACAGTTGCTGTGGGTGTCATCAAAGCTGTGGACAAGAAGGCTGCTGGAGCTGGCAAGGTCACCAAGTCTGCCCAGAAAGCTCAGAAGGCTAAATGAAGATTATCCCTGCCACCTGCCACCCCAGTCTTAACCAGTGGTGGAAGACCAGTCTCCGAACTGTTTCTCCCAATTTGCCATTTAAGTTTAATAATGAAAGACTGGTTAATGATAACAATGCATCAAAAAACCTTCAGAAGAAAAGGAGAATGTTTTGTGGGCTATTTTTTTTTTTTTGTGTGTGTGTGTGGCAGGTTTTAAGTTATTAGTCTTTAAAATCAATAATTTTTAATGGAAACAACTTGACCAAAAATCTGTCACAGAATTTTGAGACCCATTAAAACAAAGTTTAATGAGAAAGAAAAAAAAAAAAGATTTGCCTCTTACTGAATGCTTTTGCCCTAAGGTAGGGCCAGGCAAAGATGCCCACATTGAACATGCTTTTCAGCACAGTATTGGAAGTTCTAGACAGTATAATGAGGTAAGAAAGGGAAGCATAAGGCTTAGAGACTATAAAGGAATAAATGAAATGGTCCTTATTTTCAGATGATATGATGGGGTACCCTGGAAATCTCAAGGAATCTATAAACAAATCTCTTCATGTTAATGAACAAAGTTAGTAAGGTGGTACAATACAAAATATACATATCAAATAGTTATATTCTTAAATATGAACAGTAAATGCCTAGGAACCAAAATTAAAATACAATTTACAGCTGCTCATAATTAAATACTTAATTATAAATCTAACAAAACATAGATCTATATGCTAACAAAAAAACCCCATGTTTGCATCTAAATAAATGGAGAATTAAATGTCTATGGACTGAAAACAATGTAGTAAAGATACCAATTCCCCTCAAGGTTACATACAGATTTAATGAAATTTCTCTCAAAATTACAGCATCATTTTTGGCAAATATAGACAAAACTATTCTATAATTGATATGAAAAGGGCAAAAAATCTAGAGCAGTTGACAACACTGAAAAATAAAAAAGTATGAATCAATACACTTGGTCTTAAGACTTCCATGTAACTACAGTAAGTCAGGACTATGTGATATTGAATAAATTCGTAAAACAATGAAACAGGATATAAAACCCAGAAATGCAGCCAACTAATTTTTAGCAGAGGTGAAAAAGCAATTTTAAGGAAGACCAGTGTGTCCAATAAAAAAAAAAAAATGCTGGAACAATTGGCTTCCATAAGCAAAAATACAAAGCTCAACACTCAGTTAACCTCTTACTTTAATTTTTTAAAACTCTAAAATTTTATCATGCATTTTACATCTATCCTCACAAGAAATATTGATTTGTTGTAGTTCTTTTCTTGAAATACCTTTGTCTGGTTTTGGTGGTAAGGAAAGACTGGATTTATGGGATGTGTTAGGAAATATTACTTCAATGTTTGGGAAATTTTGCAAAACTAGTGTGATTTTCTTAAATATTTGGCAGAATTCACCAATAATACCAGCTGGCTCTCAAGTTATCCCAAATTATTGTCTTTAAAAGGTATAGAGCTGTGTAGGTTTTCTGTTTCTTCTTACATGAGCTTTATAGTTTGTATCATTGAAAGTATTTGTCTACTTCATTCACATTATTAGTATATTAGCATAAGGTTATTCAAAATATTCCTCATCTTCCCTTTAATATTTGTAGGCTTACCTATTTCCGGCTGCACGGACGCAGCTCATGCATCTGGGACACCCCAAAGTTAGGACTTTTCTTTGCAGACCTGAGACAGCCCACAGTGGCTCTGCAGCTTCATCATGCCATAGAATGAATATATTGAATTACACTGTAAATGCTGTGGGTACCGCTTGGATTACCATCAGAAAAAGAGAAAGAAGGAAAGTCAAGAGGCTCATGAACTTTCAAAGGAGGAAAAAAAAAAAAAAAAAAGATTGCCCTGAAGGCTAAGCTCTACCACAAACAGCACCATGTGGAGAAAATACAAATGAAGAAGACTATCAAGATGCATGAAAAGAGAAACACCAAACAAAAGAATGATGAAAAGCCTCCACAAGGAGCAGGACCTGCCTCCCTGCTGGACAGAGAGGGGCAGTCTCATGCAAAAGTAGTTTTCAACATGATTAAACAAAAATGAAAAGAAAAGGCAGGAAAATGGGAAGTTCCTCGGCCCAAAGTTTGTGCCCAAGGAGAAATGGAAGTATTAAAAGTTATTCGAGCTGGAAAGAGAAAAAAGAAGACATGGAAGAGGATGGTTACTACAGTCTGCTTTGTTGATAGCTTTCCCAGAAAACCACCTAAATATGAAAGATCCATTAGACCAATGGGCTTATGTTTTAAGAAGGCCCATGTAACACATCCTGAACTGAAAGCCACCTTTTGCCTGCCAATACTTGATGTGAAAAAGAATCCTTCATCCACTGTATACAACTTTTGGTGTTAAAAGAACAGTGATTGAAGTGAATGTGAGCGAGTTGGGCCTTGTGACACAAGGAGGCAAGGTTATCTGGGGTAAATATGCCCCAGGTGACCAGCAATCCTGAAAATGATGGCTGCATCAATCCAGTCTTACTAGTTTGACAGACATTTCATACATTAACTTCTTACACTTACTGAAGACTAGAGACCAATCAAGAAAACCATAACTTGGATACTGCCGAACAGCTCTCATGACTACATTCATCAAGAAAACTATTTATTAAATTATAAAAACATTAAAATGGCCCAGTTTTACAAATTGGTCTTTTATTAGGGGTCTGCTGAGGACTTACGTGGTAGTGAGACTCAACCACTTGAAAAAGTAAGCATAAGTCTTTTCATTAAAGATTGGGCACTCAGCAGCACAGATCTCTCATTCCTAAAAAGCCACCAGTATTTAAAGTCAGTCCTAAGACTGTATTCCCCTTGACCTGTCTCTCTCCAGTGGGCCAGTTTAGGCTTGTTCATGTGGTGGTGGCAGAATTCCAAGTGAATGAGTGGAAATGCGTGACACACTTGAGACACAGCTGAAGACCTAATTTCAGAATGCCATCCCCTCCTTCTCATTCTATTGACCAAAGCAAGTCACAAGGCCAGCCTTGACCCCTGCATGGAAAAATAGACTCATCTTTCAATGGGTTGAGCTGCAGAATCTCAAAGTCACATTGCAAAGTTGGGGTCCAAGGGAGGTGAAGAATGAGGGGCGTTTCTGCAGATAACTCTAGGTAGATGGAGGTTGCAGCAGGCAGGGTTTCATACACCTTTAAAGCACTTGACTTTTATTTTGTGAGTAGGAAGAAGTCTCTGGAAGGTTTAAGGTCATTCTGGCTTTGGTGAGTTCATTGTAAGAGAGAGGATATGAAATCACTGTAACTGCTGAGGTGAGAAATGGAGAGAGTTTGGGCCACGCAGATGTGAGTGACTTTCAGAGATGGTTAGGAAGGTGACAGAATTAGGTGAAGAGCTGTCCATGGTTCAGATATTGAATTTCTAGACCATAAACTACATGAAGATGGGCACAGTAACCCTTACATCTCTGAAACCCAGTGCTGCCTACATTTTGGCATATGCTATTTGGAAAATGAGTGAATGGCTCTATTTTATAGTTCATGGGCTTTTTCCTTCTTAGCTACCTATAATTCTTTTCAGTTTGGTCTTCAGTTTCCTTTTTTAAAATTTAGTTTGGTACTTTCTAGAACCAGAAAGCACAATGTCCAGGGCTATGTAAATGTAGCTCATTTGTGGACTGTGCCACCCCCACTGCAAGAACAGTTACTTTTTAGCTCTGATGCTAGTGTAAGATGAATAAACTGAACAGAACATGGACGCTCCCAACAGGCCTTCTCTGAGGTGACTACTTGAAGCGGGACCAGATGAACCAGCTCCCCAGGCTCTGCCCTCACAGGAAAGCACAGTGTGAGTAGGTGGTTGAAGCTAAGCTCCACGGAGCCTGGGCTCTAGCTAATCTGTTGCTGTTTTCCTCTGCTCTGGGAATGTGCCCAGCAATCACTGTATAAAGCAGAAGCTCAAGTCTGTGAAAACAAATAAGAAAATTGAGGGCTTATCCCATCTGTATGGGGTGCTCGGGAGTGAGCGACTCAGCAGAGAGGCCTGGGCTTTTCTTCACCTTGCAGAGAAGGGCAAGGCTAGTGCCAGAGAGAGACAGAGGTGGGGCCGCTGATGTAAGAGCAGATTTTCTTTGCTTCAGCTCTGTGGATCAGGGCAGCTGAGAGGTTCTATGTCCTTCAAGTTTAATCTTCGTTCTCACATTCTCTGCTCTTCCCAGGGGGGCCAGGATTTAGTCCATCGATTGGCCCTTTCTTGGACAGGAAATGGTCTGTCCCTGCTGCCGGGGAAAGCCTGCCTGCCCGCCTTGTCCTTTGGAGAGATGTTCATTCTGCCAGAGTCTGGGGCTAATTTAGTGTGTCCGGCCCCCTCATTCCATTTCATAAAGCTCATGGAAGCTGCAAAAATTGGAAAGGCAAGACTGAATTTCTTAAAAAACGCCTTTGAGCTGCAGTTGTTTGTGTGCAAAATGTAGAATAATGCAAACTTCTTGTTTCTCTGTACCTAGCGAAGCAGATCATTTTGGCAGTTTTAGATAACAGAGGCTGAAAATGGACCCCTGGTGCAATTTGTTTGATGCTTACAAGTTGCCCACTGGGTTTTTTAATGTGAAAGACAGTTTTGCCTTAAATAATTGGCTCAAATGGGGGGGGCGGGAAAAGAAGAAAGAAAGCAAGAGGTGTCCTCGGTAAGCAACAATCTGGAGTCACTTATGAGACAGTCGAATTGCCCTGGTTATTTTTTAGGATAGATGGCTCCAAATAATGACTTCTTGGACCCTGATGGTAGGACAGTCCTACTGGATCCTCTCCCTGCCCCCACCCCAGCCCCACCCCAACCGCACCCCCAAGAGTATGAGGTTTAATGTGAATGGAATCCTCTTCATGCTTTTTGAAATTTCTAAACTATTTAAGGAGAAATGCCTAGCCCAGGGCATGAGCCTTTCCCCACCAGCCTCCCCACCATTGATGAGAGTTGCATAATGTGGACCCTGTATTTCCATTTACCCAATAGCAAGTCCTTTCATCAAGGATCTATTCACAATTGTTTTCTTTAGAAAGCAACCAAAGACCCCCGTCTTGTATTTCCTGTATGTGCAGATACAGGCTGTGGAGCACGCTGCTTTGTTGGACACCAAAGAGCAGGCAGCTTTGTCATTCTCAGTCACTTTTCCTTTGCTGAGACATGACACCCAGCTCCTGCAACCTGAAGGAAGGGAGGTTTTCTTTGGCGCACAGTTTCTGAGGTCTCAGTCCAGGTGCAGCTGGCTGCCTCTGGGGGAAACACAGCAAGGTGAAAAAAGTTGGGCAGAGAAAGCTGTTCATATCCCAACAGCCGGGAGGCAGAACCAGACAGGAGCCACCAAGGGAGATAGTCCTGTGGACACCACCTTCACAGTGATCTTCCTCTGCTACTT
>NW_004524615.1:14488656-14494440 GCF_000260255.1 Octodon degus
GGGGGGGGGAGGGTCTACAGGGTCTCACTACTAGATCAGACTCGTAGTGATCTGCCTGTTTACAGCCTTCCAAGAGCTGGGATGACAGGCGCACGCCGCCACACCCGGTCTCAGGTGCCATCTCAGCGCGCCCCAGGGGCGGGCCCGGCTTGGCGGCACAATAGCGTTTCGATCTAGGTACCTGCGTGTAGCATTCATCATTGTTAAGTACACTTGAATTTTCTTATTTATTAAGCTTGGAAATTCTAAAATAATTTCATAGGTTAAGGTAGCTTTTTTAGCAGCTATGGTTTAAGCATAAAGATGAATTAAATCATCTTCTGCTTATAATGTTATTATATATAATATTGGTAATAATAAAAAATAAATGGTTGCTTATTTTTAGGAATGTATAGAGATATAATCAGACATTCAACTCAAAGATAAGTCTGATCGTGTGTCTTTATTAGACTTTTCTAAGACTGATCTTTCCAGGGAAAATATGCCTTGCTTCAAAAAAATCCCACCTTTTCCCTGTTACCACTTTTGGCAGTATGTTCATTTGTGAGCAGGTATTTTCAAGGATTAAGCGTACAAAGAATTAAATTAGATCAAAAAATTGTGGCAAACACTTTGAGATCTCACTAAGAATTGCAACCACTTCCATCAGACCAGACGTGGATGCGTTCATTTCATAGAAACACTCATTTCATAAAAACAAGATCAAATGTTGCACTAGCTTTGTGTTTATGTCACTTTTTGCAGTATTATAAAAATTTTTAAGGCGTTTTGTTATTTACATACATTGATTATATTATATACTTTATATGTGGCCTAAGACAATTCCTTTTTAGTCACTGAGGTCCAGACAAGCCAAAATGTTGAACACCAGAATTCTGAGAAAGCCAAATATATGTCCCTAATCAATCACAAAGGTGCTCCAGCCCCAAGGAGCATCTTCCAGCATCCCCATGCCGACAGCCTCCAGTTGGCACGTCCAAAGCTTTCTCTTTTCTCCACTTGCAAGCCCTGCCCCAGGCTCACTTTGAGTCTTTGTTGGTGCAAGTGATGGTGGCTTCCTGCTTGCAGCAAGCTCTGGCTCTAGCTCTTGCTGTTCCCTTTTGGATGGCCTTGATTCGTGTCCACATGTGGTTTAGTTCCTGTTAATCAGATGTGTCAGTGATCTTCCTGAGCTCTTTCTGACAATCTTTCTCTTGTCTCAAAACAAAATAGAAGGGATGGAAGGGAGATAACACACAAGTCTTGCCATAGAAGGAGCCAGTTTCAGGGCACGGAGGTTTGTAAACCATTCTTTCCTGCTCCTAAACAAATTCAGAAGAGTCACTGTAAGCCTATCCTGGAAGTCCCCTTGAAAATGGATCTTCAGGCCTGATGGCTTGACCAGGCTCACTTGTGTCCTCCATAGGACGAGGGAAGGGCGGGCGGACTGTCTCTGCAGGGCATTTGCTCCAATATCATTCCTTTCATTTAGTCATGCAATATACATGGTGATAAAAGGCTGTTAATTCATTTATCTTTTTAATTTTCAAAGGCATTTTTGAGCATGCCATTTTGAATCTTTGAAGCTGATGTCTCCTTCCATGTTTCTGAGGCATAGTTTCTTGGAGTTCAGCCATAAAGGTCAGACTTATTTTATCAGCCCTCACCACAAAGCTTCATTTTTCTCCCTGGTCATTCAATTTCACACATTTTCTGATACTAATTTAATCTGTTGTTTCTTATATTATTTTACAAATTACTGGTGCAATTCAGAAGTTACTTTGGGGATGTGTTTATTAGTGCTTATAAGAACAAGCACTCAAATATGCACTCACTCATTTAATTTACCAGTATTTATTAAGCCTTTATAAAATCAGACTTACCATGAAGGTGTGGAGGGCAAGCTTCCAAGTTTCCCTGCCAATCTTTTTCAAGTCTCCAGAAAAGGCTCTGGGATTGATTCTCATTCTTACCTGATTTTTAAAGCTTGCAAAAGTAATATATTTTAACCACTGCTTGTTAAGCTAACTGTTGCTTTTCTTATTTCTTTCAGTTTATTTTATTTTAAATTAAAAAACAATAGCTATATATATTTAAGGGGTGCAGTGTGATGTTTTGATACATGTGCATATTGTCGAATCATTAAATCAGAGTAATGGCATATACATCAATTCAAATATTTATCATTTCTTTGTGATGAGCAAATAAAAAATTACTCTCTTATAGTAGTTTTGAAATATGTACTTATCTAGAACAATCTTTCTACTGAATTCAACTTCCTACCCCCTAACTAATATTTCTTCTTCTCTGTCTACCTAAACCTCACCTTTTGGTAATCACCATTCTACTCCCTGTCCATCCTTCCCCTGTCTCTGGACTTTCACCCAGGGCCTAACACGTGCTAAGCAAATGTACCACCATGAAGTTGTATCAACAGCCCTTTTTACATTTTATTTTGACATAGTTTCTCACTAAGTTGTCCAGGCTGGTTTTGAGTTTACAGTCTTTTTGCCTGGAATTACAGGCGTACACACCACACCTAGCTCTGCTTTTCTATCTGGGCTTCCTTTCTATCACACCACTTCCTCTCCTGTTGAGTGAAGTTGCAAGAGTGGTAGGGAATTTGAGACATGGGTAAAAGACAAGCTGGGGATTCCTTGTGTTTGTGTTAAGCAGGATGTTTTTTATGTGTGCAGCTAAGTTACTGCAATTATGATGGATCAAGTAGCCACACTTGGGATTTAAACTCTGGTGCTAACAATGCGTGACATACTTTTACTCACCAGAGACTAGTGGTCGATCAATTGCCCATGGGTCTTCAATTTAGAGAAGTCTTTGAGGTACTTACTTTTCTTGTTGCTGAGAGAAAACACCCAACATCTAAAGTTAAAGGAGGAAAAGTTTAGTTGTCTTACACTTTGTAGAGGTCTCATTCCATAGTTGGCTGGCTCCAAGGCAGAGTGGCATGGCACACAGGCATCACTGAGGAAAACCAGTTCATGGTGGGCAGAAGACAGCAAAGCAAGTCAGACATTTTAGCAGCTTTTTTTTCTGTCCCTTTAATATTCTGTGTAGGCTACTGGCATTAGAGTGGTGTTAAACCTATCAGGGAACTGATTTGGAAATGACACCCTTAATCCTAGCGCCCTTAATCTTAGCACCCTTAATCTTAGCATTGCACTATGAATAAGTCACACACTCCAGATCCATCCATTCCTGAAAAAAACCCCACTTACGACTGCACCAGGCTATGAGGGAACATCTAGGCACAAGAGCTGATGGGTACCCTCAGTCATTTGCTTGCTCCTGCGGGTTCTCTCTCTTTCTAGCCCCCAAATGCTTCTCTTGGTGTATGACCCACCACCGTCCTTCTTATACACCTCAGCCTGAAATGTCCCCACTCACGCTTGTTCACACAGGGTCTTCTATTTCTTTCTCATTTGTCCTGTCACACTTAACATAGACCAAAGAAAACATAAAAGACATAATAAGTCACTCCAAAAAAGATGCAAATGACAAATTGATTAATGTGGTTCTTTTCAATTTAAGGAGTATATAAAGGTAATCATTGCTTTAGAAACTTGAAATGCCTACACTCATAGCTTACATATGAGAAATGGATGTTTTCACAAATTTTGATTCCTGTAAATGTTTACATGATATTGCAAAATTGAAAGAAACTTGCCTAAACTAAATTTAGGCAACAGTATTAAGGAAAATATTTTATTTTTCTATTCTTTTTTTTTAGTAAATATTACAAAGTATACCCCAACAAAAATAGCCTTGTTCGGGAATTAATTAATAGAAATATTTTTGTGAATGTTGTAACATATGTGGCATTTACCAGAACTTTAACCTTTGCAGTGTCTTTTTTTATTCTAAATTAATATTTTATTATATACTTAATTTTAAAATTACTTTCATTAATGAAACTTTTTTTGAAGTAATTACAGATTCACATGTATATGTTAAAAAATAATGCAGAGACATTTTATGTGCCTTATAAGCTCATTTCCCCCCAATGGTAATGGAAAGCAAAACTCTAACTGTACAATATTGAAGCTAGGGTATCAGCACTGATACAGTCATTCTCTAATTCCTGTATTTGTACTGTTGTCATTTTTTTCTAAAAATCTCCCCTTTCTATCATTGCAATAAGCTTCAGCCCCATGTGTACCATGTGCCAGACACATGAGCTGGAATTGGGACAACGAATAAAAAGAGACAAAGTTGCTGGCTGAGGAGAGAGGGAGAGAGGGAGGGAAAGAGGGAGGGAGGGAGAGGGAGAGAGAGAGAGAGGAGAGAGAGAGAGAGAGAGAGAGAGAGAGAGAGAGAGAGAGAGAGAGAGAGAGAAACTGGATGACTTTTATGGGGAAAAATAGAGAAAGATCTGAGGGGAGAGACAACTGGTGACAGACCGGAGTAGCTGTTGCAAGGATCACTGGGGATGGAGGACACTCTGTGAGTGTTTCAGTTTTTGGTGTCTAGATCTTTCTCTGGATCTCAAAATTTATTCCAAGCAGGTTTGTGTTCTCCAAACATAGGTATCTCTAGGGAGCTTTGGTCTAACACAAGATATAGCATTAACAGCTAGAAAAGTGCTTCTGTCCTCCACAGCAGATGTAACTAAAACCGGCTCTTTGCCCAAGGCTACAATATTCAAGAGTTCTAATGAGATGATTTGGTATTAATATGTAACAATCTGAAGAATTGCGTATTCTTTCCAAAAGACACTATCTTGGGAGCCGATTGTTACAGCATTTGAAGATAATGAAGTGCCACATGCAGTACCTATCATGTTAAGTAAAAGACCAGTCAGAGAAGTTTGTGGTAGCTCTGTAACCAGCAGTAACCAGCTCCTCCTTAAAGAATGAAGTATTTTCATCCAGCAACCTCATACAGAGAAGAAGCCACCGTGGAGGTCTGGCTGATGAAGCAAGAGGCAGCCGAGAAAGCTCTGTGGGCCAGGTCTGGGTCTTGCCTCTGGCAGTGAGTGAGTGATTTGGTGAGAGCCCTGGAGTTCACAAGGTGGTCAAAGCAGATGTGATAGTTCAATTCCCATGTGGTGGTGTTTTCAATAGAGCAGTTGCTCAATAATCATTTTCCTTCCTCACTTTCATCTCTTCAGCTGTAAAATACTTGACTGTATATTCATAAGTACATAGCAAGACCTTGGCATTGTTAGAATTTAACACAACAAATTGTTAGTATTTAACACAACAAACTTATAAACCAGAAAATGGCGAGTGACTGTTTGTTTTCATTATTAAATATGATAAACTTCATTCTTTTTAATGGCTTATTTCACATTTCTTTGAAGCTATCAAACCTTGGGCTTTATGTGTACTAGGCAATCCCTCTCTTATTGATCTATATTGATAGCTGTACTTGAGTGATTTGAATTAAGACACTGTGACAAATACCTAGATTTTTACCAGGATGCTTGATAGGTCATAAAAAATTGCCGTTGTTATGGTCTTAATCACTGGACCATCACTGTATGATCTATCGTTGACTAGAAGCCTGAAGGTGATCTAGGAGAAATTACAACTCCCAACCTGCTCGAGGTAAAATGTGCTGAGTTTGTATCCCCCAAAATATCAAAGAATAAATTCCAAAGGACAATGGAAGTTAAGAATAGGAAAGGTTCGTTAAGAAATAGCTACTGATATTATGGTCTACTGGACTCTTTTAGAATATTTTGCTGAGTTTACACACCTATAATATTCAATAACAGAACTTAGAAAAAATGGGGTATACCGATGAATGTCCATTTTGTATCTGTGTATTCAAAGTGGTTAGGAT
>NW_004524615.1:14494884-14496372 GCF_000260255.1 Octodon degus
AGGGAAGTGAGTCACACAGCAAAGGCACATGGAGAGAAGCGTTCTGGGGAAGGAATGGGTCTGGATGCTGGGCTCACCACGTGAATGACTAACATCGAGCTAGGTGTTGCCAATTGCAGTATAACAGAGAATATTGTTTATGCCGTAGGGAGGTGTGTGGGTCTGGCCACTGCACCTGTATCTTTCTTATTTATTTATTTGGTACAGGGCCTCACTATGCAGCTCAGATTTGTAGTGATCTCCCTGTCTCAGCCTCCCCAGTGCTGGGATTACAGGTACGCACACCGGGTTTCAGTGGCCGGCTTGGCCTCCAGGGCCATCACAGCATGCGGTACTGCAGATGGAACCCAGATCCTCGTGCTTGCCAGGCAGGCGCTTAGAGCACCGAGCTATCTCCCCTGCCCTGCATCTGCATCTTGAGGCCTGGCCTTCGGGTGCACCTCCAGCCACAGTTCTGGTGTTTAGATATTTGTGCTGACTTCTTTGAGGCCCAGTTCCTTTTTGACGGTATATTAATTTTTGTCTAATGTAGCTGCACACAATAAAGGGTGCATGACCAACTTTTATAAAATGGCATTTATTAGCAGAAAGTGAATCACCATCTGTGGTGATGTGTAGAAAAACATGTAGACTATGAGAAGCTGTAGCAAACTGACTGAGAGAATTATTAAATAGCAGTACTTTAAAAAATTTTTATTGGTACATATTTGTAGTAAACTAATTACATTTATTGTAAGGAGTTGGTACCTGTACATGAGATTTCTTAATTTTCTTTCTTTCTTTCTTTCCTTCTTTCTTTTTTCTGTATTTAGGACAGGGTCTACAGGGTCTCACTAGTGGACTGGACTTGTAGTGATCCTCCTGTTTTCAGCCTCCCAAGTGTTGGAATTACAGGCGTGTGCTACCACGCCCAGTCTCAATCACCCTCTCAGTGCACCCTGGAGCGGGGCCAGCACGGCTGCTGGGATCTAACCCCAGCCCCTGCGCTCTGCTCAAGCAGGTGCTTTAGTCCACTGAGCTATCAGGCTGGCCCAATTCCTTCCTTTAACTCCCTCACCTCCCTGTCCCTCTTGGCCCCATACATTTATATATATTTGCATGTCTGTATACTTATCCATGTGTGTAGTACATGACGATCACATTCTTTGTAGGGGTGTGGCGTGTGTGCACAACACTTCTCAACACCCAGCCTTTGTCAGCTATACTTTCCTCCCTTCCTTCCACTCTCCCTCCATCTCTCAGTTCACTTTTCATGTGCCAAAGATCCATTTTGCTTAAACAGCAGTATTTTTTCTCCCTGAATATTGCAAAATGTGAATTCCCCAACTGTACATTAGGAACAGCTTTTCTCTCTCAACTTTTGTTGGATGCTAAAATAGAATTAAAGTCTCTGTGAAGAGAGTTTAGCAGTTCTTGGCTATAATATTTCTCTGACGGTCTTTGGGAGGTGGTCAATAAAATGCCAGCAGTTCATTACAGATCAGAGCC
>NW_004524615.1:14497212-14498544 GCF_000260255.1 Octodon degus
AACCTTCCATTGTAAATTAAACACAGCTGAACTACTTATGGGGGGGGGGGAAGATGAAATTATCCAGAAAGCATCCTAAGCACAAAGAGGTAAAAAATGTAGGTGAGAGGTTAGGATGTGTGTGTGTGTGTGTGTGTGTGTGTGTGTGTGTGTGTGTAACCAGAGATTGAACTCAGGCTCTTGCGCTTACCAGGCAAGCACTTATTCTACTGAGCCATCTCCCCGGCTAGCAGAGAGGTTAAATGAAAGAAAAAACTAATACATGTCTAGGAGTAGTTCTGGAGAAGACACAAAAAAATATGGGACCAGTTATCATGTAAAAGTGTGACAGTTTCCCAGCGTTGATGAAAGATGCAGACATCTCAAGTTCTAGTAAGTCTGATGAACTAAAGTAAATCACACCTGGAAATTTAGATGCATTGCCGAGACCCAAGGAAGCGACATTTTACAATTTGCCAAGGAAATTCCCACTACCACCTCCTTGTACCACACCTTTAGGGACATTCTTCCAAACCAAGGCACCTCTCCAGTTTAACACTAGAATGGAAACCTCAGCCCCTCATCAGATCATGGAAGAAGTAAGTGTGGAAAGAAAACGATGCATTAGTGCTATGAAGAGAGTATATGATGTTGTGCTGGAAAAAGCCACGAAAACAGTCAGAGGGTTTCAGTTCTTGGACTCAAGCCATGTGTCACTCTGTCTCCGTCGCAGTCTTGTTCTTCATTGCATTGTTCTGTGTTAGAGCCCACACAGGATGTGATGTGATCATCATATTTATCCTCACAACAAACTCAAGAGAGACACTATTGTCACGTTCACTTTGCAGGTGAGGAAACATACTTATCTACGTGCCCAGAGCTAGTGCCCGCGGACCTGGGAGCTGACTCCAGACGCCTGAGTCCCAAGGCCCAGCCACTTCCAAGCAGATCTTGCATGGTGAGAGGTGACAGGTGTGTTCACAACAGCCAGACAGAGCATAAAGGCCCTGGAGTAGACCAGGTCAGCTATGTCTGGAGGAAAGTACTAGACGCTACTGAAGGGCACAAAAGAAAATCTAAACGAAGAGAAAATCACAACCATCTTTTAAGGGGGAGAGAAGGGCGCTCCTCACTGTGAAATTCATTTCTCTTTGATTAATCTCTATGTTCACTGCAATACCAGTCAGTACTTCAGAAATGTTTATTAGAAAGAAACATTTGAGGGTGTTTCTAAAGTTCATCTGAGGTCGGGGAGATAGCTCAGTGGTCTGAGTGCCTGCCTGGCAAGCACAAGGATTTGGGTTCCATCTGCAGTACCACATGCTGTGCTGACTTCCGGGTGCTTGGTGCCTG
>NW_004524615.1:14499744-14515599 GCF_000260255.1 Octodon degus
TCTCTCTCTCTCTCTCTCTCTCCCTCTCTGCAGAACCAGGGATTGAACTAAAGATCTTGCGCTTGCCAGGCAGGTGCTTAGTCTACTGAGCTATTTCAGTAGAAATTTTTAAAGAAAAATTTGATAGAATTTTTATCCTTTTGAAGTTTTGCAGTCATGATGACCAATTTTACCCTCATGATATTATCCAAGATAGTCGTCCCTAGAGTTGGTGGGAGACCACCTGTACACCTGCCCATAGCGTTTGTGCCAAATGATGCACAGAAGGTCTCTGTATCACACACATACAGGACCATAACATGCAGCATTATAGTGTGTATCAGGGGTTATCTATGATATAGAGTGCTTAAATTAAAATATTTATTCCAGTAAAAGACACGTTGCCATTAATCCCCCTCAAAATACTTCTCCTTGCTTCAAATACACCTATCCCATCATTCTTGCCACTTTCTAAAGCAGTTCTGGAAATCCTGTTTCCTGTTGGTGACTGCTGCTGTTGAATACCATCCAATGGAATAGCAAGCTCATAAATAATTATTGCACATTTCCATCCATCTCATCTACCAAATGCGGCATCTTATGACTTCTGGCTCGAGAGTCAACATGACCAAGAAAGGTAAACATTTTGACTGCTTAGGACATCGAGGCAGCCATGAGGGAACAACTAAAGACATAAAAGAAGACTGCCAGAGCTGCTTTAGAAAATGGCAAGGACCAGAGGTGACAAGAGGTTTTGAAGTGAGGGGGAGGGAGCACATGGAGGGGGTTACTGGCAATGTGTCTTACTGTACTCATTTTAAAAATCTTATTCATTGTAATTTTTGGGTCTCATTTCATATTATGAGTAAAAGCATCTCATTTCCTCTAATTAATAGATTACTAATTTTTTGATATTAAGCCTCAAATAAGTCCTGGAATTAATGCTGTTCTCTTTATGTAGTGATCTATCAAATTCCAAATAAATCTCTAATAGAGCCCTTTGTTCATGTGAGAGTTTCTAATCTATTTTAGTTAAGGAAGCATACATTTTGTACTATGAATACTGATGTTAGCAGCCCATCTGTAGACATCTGGCTAAGAGATGAGGGTGTTGTCACTCAACACTATTTGATAGAGGCTCTTGTGCTGGGGGACAGACTAGTTTAAAGAAATTCTCAGGGAGATTTGCTGTGGAGCATGCTGGGTAACATCTTTCTGACTTTTTCTTCTTTCTCAGATGTCCTTTGCCTTACTCAAAACCCTTGGAATTAGTAATGCATACTTCTCAGGTCAAGTTTAGCTCTTGCTAAGGTTCCCCCTCCCCCACTAAATATGAACAAATGCAATTCCTGAACCTTGTGAATTTTGATTGTTCTTTCAGTCATGTTTGTTGCATCGTTAAGAAGTTCTGAAGAAAAATGCAATCTCGCAGTAAATATTTTTAACAATTTTTTTTTCCAAAAATTGTGGTAAAGTACAAACAACATAAGATTCACTATCTTGGCCATTTTAAAATATACAGTGCGGAGGTGTTAATACATTCATATGGTGCAATCAACCCTTAAAGCTGTTTCATCTTGCAAAACTAGATTTCTATATTCATTAAACAGCTCTTCAACCTTTTCTCCTCCAGTGCCTTGCATTCCCCTTCCTGTTTCTGTGCCTTTGACTACTCTGGATTCTTTGCGTGAGTGACTCCAGGCAGTATTTGTCTTTTGTGATTGGTTTATTTCATTTATCAGGCCTTCAACATTCATCTATGGTACTGCATGTGTCAGAATTTCCTGGTTTTTTAAGGCTAGATAATATGCCACTGTGTACATTAGGCTAGTACATAGATATATAGATACAGATATTCAATATGCATTCAATATACATTTTAGAAATATATACTCAATACATGTGTATACATTCAAAAGGCTTGGATTACATAATAAAAGGCCACTGTTTTGACTCTTGAACCTATACTTACTGATTTACTTGTTTTTTTGTTTTTGTTTTTTCTTTTTTTCCCCATAATTTGATTGAGAAACAAATAGCAATGAGACAGTTTCAAACCAAATTGGTAGGACAGTTTCAATAATTAACACATTGCATAATTCTTCCTAGTGGCTAATTGCTGTACGAGATGTGGATGATTTACTTGTTGATCTTGCCTACTATGTGGCAGGGTGCTAAAAACATCCAGGACAAAAACAAAATCACTGCCCTGGAAGTTCTCAAGTGGGGGCTACAGCTGAAGTCCAAGGTCAGACAGGTCATTAGGTAGGTGTTAAAACAACAAAGAAAGGTGTCTTCTCCTTATATTGACCATATTTCATACCCTATTATTTCTAAAATTTCCTCAGGCAGAATTCTGTCTTGCAAAATTCATCCTCCTGCTCATGAGGGTCAAGGTGAGCTAAGAGCATGCTGTTTGTTAGTTTTGGACTTGTGTTTGTTTTATTGCTTTAAGCCTATAAATTCTACCTCTCACAGAAAGCAGATGCTCTTGCTTGGCATCTAGGCAATACAGTTGTGTCACTCATGACGAATGGTTTCTGAGAAAGGCACTAGACATACATGATTGTGTAAATATCACAGAGTGTACTTCACAACAAAGAGTCCCACGATGTCATTAGACAACATGCTCTTAGGGAGGCTATAGTCTAAGGTAGACAGACATGTTAATATTCAGCCAAGAGGGCCAAAGTCCCTGGGCACAGTACTGGCAGAAGCCAGATTGTGCAGTGAGCCCTTGTGTCAAGCTCTTCCCCCAGTGTCGGTGCATAATGTTGGACCTTATTTCACCTTCCCTGAGTTCTTGGCTTCATTCTTTCTGTGCTTACTAGACTGTGCCCCTCACACTTTACTTTTGAATTGATAAATGTGCAAATTTGACCCTCAAATGGGTAACAAGACAGGAAAGGGAGACCAGCTCTGGTCACACTGTGCACTTTATTTTCTATCAATAGCCCTGTTACCGCGCAGACTCTTGGGTTTCCTGAGGAATGGAGCCATTTTGTAAACAAAACGCTGTCATTTGAAGCCATTAGAATGCATTATGTGAGGCATAATGGCCACAGGGGAGCTGGCAGGGGAGGTAGATGAAGCCATGCGAGATCTTGGTGCCCCAGGTCTCTTGGGATTTGACGCCATCGTGAACTCAGTTTTCCCATTATCCATCATATTAAAAAAAAAAAAAAAAATCTCTGGAGCTAAAGCAAGTGTGTGCTTTCTTTCTCTAAACTGGAAAGGAAACACTGTATGTGCAAGATCTCTGAGATTTAGTCATCCTGACTCCTGTTTGGTATTTCAGTGGAATCTGTTTTTTTTTTTCAGAATTAAGTATTCTTCTTGCCGATGTTCTTTAAAATGCGCCCTATTGTTTATTTTTTAGTTTTTTCTTCTGTAAGAAAATTTAACTATGGAGCTCTTAAGGTGGTGGACAACAGTTTTAGCTGCTAAAGAATATCCTTGCTGGGGCCAAGGAGATGGCTCAGGGTAATAAGCGTTTGCCTGGCAAGCACAAGGGCCTTAGTTCAATCACCGGTTCTGAAAAAAAAAAAAAAAAAAGAATACCATTGTTCATGTTTGGGGCCTTGGTTGTTATATTCAATTTGCTCATGCATTTTGTGTGATAAAACATTGTAATTTTTATTTTGTCAATGTGAAAGCAGAAGATTCCAGGAGATGTGAACTGTAATACTGAGTTATGCGTAGTAGTCTGGGTCCCGTGTGAGGCAGATGATCGAACAGAACTAAACATGTAAGAAGAGTCAGCCCGACCATAGAGGAGAGGAGGCTGGGAAAGCCAAGCAGAAGCACCAAGGGCTACCCTGAAGATTACAGAAGGTTTATCAAGGCCCACTTGGGAGTCCTGAAGCCAAAGCTAATGTTCAGAAGAGTCTGGTGTCTCCCAGGCCCCTAGAATATGACTACCTTAGCATTCTGCTCATTCACAGGTGGGAACAGCATGTGGAAGTCCTTGGTTAATTCCACTCCCTATCATTGGAGGGCTGGGGGCCTTCAGCATGGCTGCCTATTCTGCATTTTTAGTTTCAAGATTTGTAAAATTCTGTTATCTGGCACTAACATTATTAATGGGGAGTGCTGTGTCTTGTTTTAAGTGAGTCTCTGTTGAAGATTTCTTTTCTCCCATGGTAATGGAGATTGAACCTAAAGCTTTATACACACTGGCAAGTGATCTACCAGTGAGCTACATTCTCAGCCTTATGTATGTATGTATGTATGTATGTATGTTAATGTTCTTAGATATTTCAGAACACCTACCATGCTGGCAGCAACCCCGGAGCCAGCAACACTGGCACAGAAGCTGCTGCCATCTATGTGGACTGCCTCTCCTCATCTAGGAGCTGGGGGCTGAGTAGCAAGGAAACACAGTGGCAAACATAGCTCCCCAGCCAGAAGCCGGAAGCCGGAAGCCGGAAAGCCGGAAGCCGGAAGCCGGAAGCCAGAAAGCGGGAAGCCGGAAGCCGCAGGGTCAGAGCACCTCCTTGCTTTTGCCTTCCAATGGGACCCAACTTACATGCGAACTCCCAGCTGTGGTAGTTTTCCTGCAGTATGGGAAAGTATGGCACAAGGACACAGACATCAAAGTCTCCAGCCTGCCTCCTCCGTGCTATGCCATGCATCACCTTGTGGAATTGTCACCGGATCATAGCAAGACAGGTAGAACTATCATCAGCATTTTACTGATTGCGAGATGAAATGTCTGGTGGAGGCATGATTTGTACTGAGATTTGTTGGCCATGAGAGCTTCAGCTCTTCATCACCAAACTATTTGCTTTCTTTGTGTTCACTCTTTTTTGTTTTCCCAAACTCCCGAAACCTTTCTCTTTCCTGTCAAGCTTTATTAAAAAAAATTTTTTTAACAGAATAAAAAATACTAAAAAAAAAAAAAAATTAGAGACAATACGGAATTTCACTAAAAGTATAGGAATTCAACAATGGTTGTTATATTGAGTATTGTCTTCATATTAGTTGTTCACATTATCAGATATAAACATGTAAATTTGGTTTTAAAAATTAAGAAAAATTTTAAAAAAAAAGAGAGGGGAAAAATTAAGCATTAACTGCTCCTTTCACTAAACCAACAGAAGTCAGCAGTATAATTATCCAAGCTGTCCTGTATATATATATATATATATATATATATACACACACACATAAATATAACATCAATCTTTGTTTGTTTCTCCTTTTCTTCATCCCAGTTGTTCCTTCCCTTTGAACAGGTTCTTTCCCTGTCACAGTATCTATTGTACCTTTCAGATTGTATTTACTCTTTCAGGTTCTTATAGTCTTGCAGAAAGTCCAAGATGCAATTTCCTTCTCTCTAGGGATCAAGGTCCCCTCAATTCTAGATAGTTTGAGTGAATATTTTTGTATGTATCCAAGGAATGAGTACATGAGCCTCTTCAAGCTCTTTTACTGAGTAAAGGATGTTGTCAGTTGTCTCATGATCCCTTCCTCAGCTGCCCGTGAGATGAAGAATGGAGCAGATCCTGGTGAGCATAGTCAGGTCAAGGGCTTGGGCTTTAGATTCTCAGTCAGACTAACATCCCTTCCCTTCTTCCTTGACCCTGACCTCTTAAATACCCACAGCACATCAAAGAAGTACTGCTGAAGGCTTTGGAGACTCTGTGAGGACGTACTGCTCACAGAACAAAGCTTTGAGTGGAGAAGCAGTTCCTTTTCCTCCAGGTGCCTTCAGCAACCCTTCACAGAGTGTCTGTTTGAGCTACCCCAGCCTTACCCTCCCTCAGCTTGCCCGCATGTTATCCAGCAGTCACTTTGCTCATCGCAGTCCTGCAGGACCTAACAAACCTTTAGTTTCTCACAAGAAGCTTATGTAAGAAGGAAGATGCAGTCTTCTGTGGACAAGTTGGATTTTAGCTGAGTTACTGAGATGGGTTGGCAAAAGAAGAATGAAAGAAGGCAAAGGATCCCTTTTGTTTTCCCTGTAAGTCCTCAGATGGGAGAGATGGCGAGGCTCCTTGGCAGCAGAGAGAAGGCTCCAGGTTGAATGGCTTCAACTCTTTTAGCACCTAACCAGATTCCTAATTCAGATAAAATCACCCGCCTTACTTTCAAAGCTTACATTTGTCTAGCCTCCTTCCCTGCTGGTACCAGCTATAATGCTGATAAATTGTGCACCTTGTGCACGAGAATGGGGAAATTCAGCACTATAGCTATGTTTTAGATGGCAGCCAGGGAAGACATTAAAGCCGTGTGTGGGATGTGCATTAGTTCCAATGAGGCCTGTCATTTCTCTTGCTCTTGTTCCAGTCTTGCAGCAAGCGGAAGGAAAATAGCAAGTGCAGACTTGGATAATATTGGTAATTACACTCATCACATGAGAAAGCAGCAAGCAGCCTTTGTTCAGCAAATAAACAAAACCCAGCATCCAGTGAATCACATCTGTACAAAGTCGCAGCATGTGTGTGAGCAGAGAGACGCGGTGCGCTGTATTAGAGGGTCCCGAGGCTTTGATGTTTCTCTCAGTCACTGGAAATAGGTTGTTGGACTCTTTCTGTCTAAAACAACTTGGTGCCTTTTCAGAATAGTGAGCCACAGATGGGGTTAAGAGAATGCACATGTAGGGCTTTCAGAAAAGGCGGAACCAATCTGTTACACTCCTCTGTCTTAGCCTCAGCAGGGAGGAGGCGGGGGCTTTCTTGGACTAGCGTGGGCCTTCAGGCCCACCTGCGTATGACCTAAGAAGGGGGCTCTGGTAACTGCCTACAGTGGGCCTGATCCCAGAAAGTGAGAGCAGACTTTCCTTAAAGGAGGCATTCTGTGCCTGGATCATTGAGAGAGCTGGAGACCAACACTTATATTTAGTGTTCTAGACAGTTTTTAATTTGGGAAAATGTTTTGTTGCCTTTGTGTTGTCTTGTCCTCCTTCAGTGCCATAGCTGGTCTTTCTGGGCAGATGGAGTCTGGGGTTAATGCACACTTTGCAGAGTGAGCCAATCCCTGAGCTTGGAGCTGCATCTCATTTTCAAAATAAACAAGAGCATAGGTCTGGCTGAGGGGCATGGCCTTGGGCCTTGTCTGTGTGTTCCCATCAGTGTCTTTCCTGAGGGAGCGACATTTCCCATTCACTCTAGCCTCATGGAGAGGATATCTGCTGGAATCAAGTTACTAAGCAGATAGTCCCAGTATATTACTGTGTTGTCAAAAATTCATTCACAAGCCTGAGCTTTAGGTCCAATGGGAATTCAACCTTTTATGGAGAATGTCTTTTATATTGTCTGACCATATCAATAGTATGACACAATAGTTGGCATATAATATACCCTCCATAATGATAAATAAAAGAAGAATGTCATCCAAAAGAAACAACCCAGTAGGATAGAAAGAAATTTAACAGAAATAATCTGTCTCTCAAGTTCATACCCTTTTGGTATGATTTTTATGATGAGATGATTCTGGGAAAATGCTGATTATATTTAACACAAACTGATGATGCCTGTTCTTTTGATTTTTCTTTTTTCAGTACTGGGGATTGAACTCAGGACCCTGTGCTTGCCAGGCAGGCACTTATTCTACTGAGCTATCTCCCTGGTCCCTTGTTCTTTTGATGTTATGTTGAGGGAAAAAGAGAAAGGACACAAAAGGAGATTCAAAAGAAGGCAATATGACATGTATTTATCTGCATTTTTCCCCATTGTTTTCTAAAAAGCCAAAAACCTATGTGTAGCTATTATTAATCTTGATTTATGTGTTAACCAAGGATGGCTCAATGGATAAAACTAACTTTATTCCAGGAAGCCATTTAAGGTTACTAGACTATTTAAGGTTATTAGATGCTTACAGAAATTTTGGAAGGGCCCAAAGAATAAGCTCTAGCTGCACCCATTTGAGAAAAACTCAAAATAGTTCAAAATTGGTCATCAAGGAAACTGGGACCACTGAGATTGCTTCTGGAACTTCTGGGTCAAGAGCATACCCCATAACTGCAACCAAGAAGGAGGAGGTTAGAGCAGGAAGTTCCCTCCTGTTCCTGTTCTCTGGCCCATAGAGCTGCTGGCTGGCCCCGCACACGTGGAGTGTAGCCACTGCCTTCACCACTGTGTCTTCCTACAACCTAAGAAAACTGATGCCTGGGACCTCAATTCCCATGACCTTGACCATTTTTACTAGCAGAAAAGCAGCCAGAGGGGCAGAAAAACCACCTCTGCCTCAGTCCGACCTTCTAGAGCCGCAGGAAGAAGGTCAGTGATGGAACCTGACATTCAGAGCATCTTGGAGTGAGTTTTAGACTTTTCAGCCCATCATTGTAGACAAGTGCATGGGAGGGGGAGACGACTGGGGTGGGCGTATCAGACCACACAGATTGTCGGCAGGAAGTAAAACCTCAAAAAGCTCCTAAAAGCTGATTTTCTGCTGAAAGTTAAAAGAGCACTACAGTGAAATGCAAGGGAAACAGATGAACCAGCACTCCAGGCTCTACTCCAGAACTTAAGCAGCCATTTGGTCCTAAGCAAGGCATTTCACTTCTCTGAAAGCCTCTAGTTCTAGATCAACAAGTGAGAATAATACTGTACCCTTTGTGGGGTTACACTGAAAGGGAAAGCCTATGCTTTAAAGTACTTGGCGTAAGAGCCCAGGAAGCTGTAGATGTGATTGATCCGATTAAACGTAAGCATTTAGGTCTAGAACACTAACTCAGGCTCATGGACTTTGCTGTATCTCCCTGGGTGATGGAGATGAGAGAGATCAGTGAGTGTGCTGAGGGCCTAAATAAATGTTTATGAGTAATGCTTTAAGAATGTTTGTAGTGCTATGAGACTTCAGCTGCATCTTATTATTAAAATGGGCCACTCTGTAAGGCCTCAGAATGGATCCTGCTTGCCCAGTATCAAAATTGGCCTTATGTCAAAGAACTCTTTTTGTTTTGCACATTTTAGCAGACTGAATTGTTCTTCCTGAAAATATGGCTTCTAGTACCTGTGCACACGCCTTCTTTAATTGGCAACTGAGTCTTTATAGATTCAATTAAGTTAAAATTAGTCAAACTCTAGGAGGGTTCAACCTAAATCTAGAGGGTGTCTTTATAAGAGAAGTGAGAAAGAATTTGGACAACTGCAGAGAGGAATGACAGCCATACACAGACGGAAGCAGAAGTGGGGGTGTTGCAGCTATAAGCCAGGGTAACCCCAGGAACTAAGAAGAGAGAAGTGAGAATTCTCCTCTGGAGACTGGAGAGAACATGGCCCTGTGGACACCCTAATTGCAAGCTTCTACCTTCAGAAATATGAAAAGATTGGGCTGGGGAGATAGCTCAGTGGTTTAAGCTCTGGCTTGGCAAGCACAAGATCCTGAGTTCAATCCCCAGCACCTAAATAAATAAATAAACAAACAAACATGAGCTATGAAAAGATAAAGTTCTGCCCTCTGAAGCTACCCAGTGTGTGGTAATTTATGGCAGACCTTGGGAATAAATACATATCCGTGTCTCATTACATGACAAGAGTATTCCCAGTAAATTGACTAAGTCTGCACTCCTTATTTCTTTAGGATAATGTCAGCACTACTTGACTTTGTTTCTGGATTCACATTTGTTTGGTAGCTTCTCAGAAAAGTTTGACCTGTTCATCCCCTAACTTTCCCAAACATCTCCATCAAGAGCTCATTTGCTTATAAATAGATGGGGAGCATAAATTTAAATAACTCTGTGACATAGCCTTTTATAAATTGATTACTTATTTGCTTTATGATTTTAAGATAGGTAGTAAAGAGAGAAAAGCCAGGAAGGGGGTGGGGCAGGTAGCATGGAGAATGGTAGTCTCAGCCACCTCAAATTGAGTGCCAGCTGCATCCCACTGCAAGACTAGGCATTTTAGAAAACATATCTCATTTCTTTCTTACAAAGTAGGACTTACAGCTCCATCTTATGAATTAAAATATTAGAGTTCAGGGCCGGCCAGATAGCTCAGCAGATGAAAGCACTTGCTTAGGCAGACACAGGGGCTGGGGGCCCTGCCCCCGGGGTATACTGAAACAAGCAATTGAGCCTGGGTGTGGTGGTACATGCCTGTAATCCCAGCACTTGGGAGGCTGAAAAATAGGAAGGATCACTACAGGTCCAGTCAGTGTAGTGAGACCCTGTAGACCTTGTACTAAATACATTTAAAAATATATTAGAGTTCAAAGAGACTAGAAGCTTGTCTAATCCAGCTACACACTGAGTAGGTGGTACAGACAGTACCTTTGCCCAAGCTACTGGCTTCCAAGGTCTGTGTTTTCTCCTTTTCACTCCATCCTCAGTTGCTTCAAGTCTGACTTTGGATTAGAGAAGGAAGTTCAGAATGTTTGGAAAATATGGCTATGAGTTACCACCAATCCTGGGCTTAAAAGACTATTGGCATGGAATGCTTCTTAAAAGGGAGAATAATCAAGAGCATCAGTGAAAATATTAGAAAAATTATTTGCATCCTTATCCCACTATCCTACAATATATGCACTAAAAACACTCAGTGTAATCTGGAAAATCATGTTGAAATGTGTGAGCAAGATATGTGTTAGTTTATATATAATGTGATAATTTATAACTCAGTGACATTTTACATGCTGAGAAATTTTTTTCTTTGGTGCAACATCTTTCCTAGATAGAATCCAAAGTTGTATACGGTAATGCCGTAGGTCCATCCCTTTCTACACTAGCAGTGGATAGAGGTTGTGTTTTCACACTTAGATAATCAAGTAACATAGCATCTTCTACCTTTGTTGAAGCTATCACATTGTGGTCAGTGTTTCTTAAATAAGGAGACCCAGGAAAGTTGAAGGATGTCTTCACAGTACATTTTTTGTTGACACAGAGTACTTTGGCCACAGTTTGGACTCTTTGTCTATAGTAGAGAAAAATATGATTTGCAGACAAATTGGAGCTAATCTATTACATGAGTTAACTGTGTTAATGCCAATAAACTAGACCCATGCATTCTGGCTACTGATTTCCAGGACTGTCAACATTTTCCAGCAGTGGTAAACCCAAAACATCTAAATGTTCACATGCTCTTACAGAGAAGCTAGCCAAGCAGGTTTATAATGTGAACATTTAGATGCTCTAGAGATTTTTGTTTTTGTTTTTGTATATTTGGTACAGGGTCTCATTACACAACTCAGATCCATAGGGATTCCACTGTCCTAACCCCAGTGCTGAGATTACAGGTGTGTGCCATCATGCCTGGACTTGGTGGTGGCCTGCTCAGTGTGCCCAGGGGCAGAGCTGGTATGGCATGTGGTGCCAGGGATCAAACCCTGGTCCCTGCCCTTGCCAAAGCAGGCACTTAGTCTGTTGAGCTATCTTGCTGGCCCTAGAGTTTTGAATGCTAGGAATGGTAACTTTTTCAAAAGCAAGCATATCACTCCCAGAAGGCACTGTTGTTTCACAAGTGTGCTGATTCTCTGGTTACTGGTCATGAATGATTGTATCATGGTCAGTAATACAATCCCATTGCTGGGATACAGCACACAACAACCACAACATAAAAGAGGAGAGGTTTAGTTTGGCTTGTGGTTTGTGGGGTTCAGTCCATACCTGGCTGGCTCCCAGGCAGGGACATCATGGAGCAAGATGATGGAAAAGCCAGTCTGCTTAGTCATGGTCATCACAAAGCAGCACTGGGCAGCAGTGCCAGGGAGGAAGTGATGAGGGGCCAGATACAGATGCCAAGGTTATGCCTCCCTCACCACCAAACACTCATAGCATGCTTTATAGAATACCCAGCACAGATCCCAGCCAATCAAGTTGACCTTCCACCTCAGCCGTCACTACCAAATATATCATAGTCAGTCTGCTCCAATTAAATTCCTGACAGAGGCTACACAGAGAGTAGAGAATTAAAAATACCCTACTTGGAACCACCCTTCAGAGGGCTAGAGCGTTCACCACACCCTTGCCTGCTGGCTACACGAGTGTACTGTCATTGGCCTTGAATCTGTATGCAGCCCCTCTTTCTGCTGTTGTGAATGGTACAGTGCTGTTTGTCACAATAAAGACTCGGATAGACTGCACCCTTGGTAGGCAGTTCTGCCCTTAGAGTTAGGAACAGATCATCTCATAGATAATATAACTCAAATAATGGCTTCTGTTGCCAGTATTGCTACTATGGTCTAGGGCTGTCTTTATTCAGGTTGTTTAAGACCAACAGATTTATGTGTATCGTCCACTTAAGAGGATATGCTTCTTTTTATTTGTCTCTTTAAGTATCTTAATGAATGCTTACTTAGCAATTTGCAGCACACAATGCTCAAAGCCAGGTTCCTCATTCTGTAGGCACATTATTGGCAGAGGCAGCACGTCATCTACAAGTGACTTCAAGACTGCCTTCCACTCCTTACAGAAAACCCATTAAGCCAGCAGAAGTGAATTTAAGGTGAAATGATTAATTGAGCTTTTATGCCAAGCCCAAATGCCAATAATCAAAACTTACTAATAAGAGATCAGCACAGCATCTCAGATATGTAGCAGTGAGGAACAGGATTCTCTTTCCTGTTCTGGTTTTCTGGAGTCCCTGGCACAAGGGGGCTTGCATTAGCCACTTTCCTGTCACTGGGACCAGATACTGACACCACAACTTGAAGCAGAAGATATTCATTTCAGCTCACAGTTTCAGAGGGTGCTGTCCATGGTCACTTTGTTCTAGGCAGAAACAAGACTTTGGAAGAGAGCTGCTCAGAGCCAGTGACAAGAGCACATGCTCAGCGCCTACTTGCATAACATCCCTCTTCAGACCAGGCCCTGCTTACTAGCAGCACATCAGCTCTGCGCTTGTCTGCATTCAGCCACAAAGGAGCACTGCGCCTCCGCCCTCCAGAATCCCAACCTCTGCACACATGAGGCTTTGGGGAGACATCTTGGGTCTAAACCATAGCCATAGTACATTGCTAAACTTCTCACAGTGGTGAATTGAGAGGCTATATCAGGGGAAGAGAACATACTAATAGATCAATTGCCTAATGCATTGCAAATGTAGGACAAAATATTATTCGTTTTGGGCACTTACTGGTAAGTAACACTGATGCTCAACAGAAAGATAAAAATCAAGGCTGGGGAGATAGCTCAGTGGCATAAGTGTCTGCCTGGCAAGCTCAAGGATCCAAGTTTGATCCCCAGTACCATATGCTGTGCCAACTCTGGAACCCAGGGTGTGCTGTGCTGGCCACCGAAATCGGGCATGGTGGCGCATGCCTATAATCCCAGTGCAGGGAAGCTGAGACAGGAGGATCACTATGAGTCCAAGCTGCATAGTGAGACCCTGTATAAAAAAAATTTAAAAACAGCCAAGAATGAATAAAGGCAACTGAAGTCCAGGTGTGAAAGTCAGAGTTACATGTGATTGTGTGGGGCTGGGGATTTAGCTCAGTGGTAGAACCCTTGCTTAGCAAGCTGGAAGTCCTGTATTCAGTCCTCGGCACCAAAATAAAAAAATAAACTCTACCAAAAAAATACAATGAGATGATTTGATTGTATGCAGAGAAATTCCCATCTCCTCTGTCAGGAAGGCAGGGAGCAATGAGACCTCAGCCCCTTGAGGAAACCTGGGGTCCAGATACACACCCTGGCAGGGGCTGGAGAGAAGGTGGGAAACCAGATTACCATGAGCACTGGATCAAGAGGAACAAACTGTAGAGTTAGACAGGTGTATGTATTTACTTGGTGGTGCACTCCTGAGACAAAGCTGAATAAGTTTTACCCTGGCAAAGACTCCAAAAAACTATTCAAAATTGTTACTAGAATGGCTCCTAGAAGAACAGCAAAGGTGCTGGTCTATGCTGAGTGGAGGTGAATATGAGGGCCGCCAGGGCAGCCACTGCCAAAGCAGAGGGCCAAGGAGCAGAGGATTGAAAGGCTCCAGGAAACAAGTCACTGTGGGTGATGTTCCCCCAAAGCATCGTGCAGTCATAGATGGGGGTTTCTGGAGATGGCTGGATCTAGAGCATGTGATGCTGGGATTAAGGACATGGTGCTGGGGTTGATTCACAGTGCAGTGCTAGGATTAAAGGTGTGGCTGTGAGGGCAGGTGGCCTGGGTAAAATATAAGAGGCAAAGAGAACTGCCACCATTGTTACTTCTTGCTGATTGCTTGCTGCTTGCTGCCTTTGCTACCTTGTGCCTGCCACAAACTGTTTCTGTTGTGGGATGCCCTCCCGGCACGCACCCTGCATCGGAGCCAGCCAACTGTAAGCTCCAGACTCTGCAAACTGTGTGCTACAGTGAACCTGTCCTCCTTGAAATTCAGGTATCAGGTATTTTGTCTCAGCAGTGAGAATAGTAACAAAGGTTTTCTGTGTGTGATCAGATGGACAGATGTACAAAGCCACACGAGACATACACATCAGAAAGCTACACGCATCATGAGACATTCCATGGCAGCTTTCTGTAGACTGGAGCTGGCAGTAAGAGGTATAGGAGGTGCTGTGGTAGAATTTGGTTTGATGACTGCCAGGAGGATGATAGTATCCCTCCCAAAACCGAGGCCAGGTGTTGGCTTCCCAGCGAATAAGGCACTTTCTATAATCCATCTCAGTGTCTGTTTTCAAAGAAATCCACCTAGGGTGCAGCTGTAAGATTCAAAGCACTGTGCAACGTGAAGAGCAACGGGTTCATACGCAAGTACATCAAAGTGTCATTTTAGGAAAATCAAAGGGAAAAAGAAAACTTTAAAGGCTACTTGAGAAAAAGGAGTTTAAAAAAGAGCAGTAATTAGACTGGTAGCAATCTTGTTATCAGTAACAATTAGTGCAGGGACAGCGGAATAACATCTTCAAAGGCCCAACAGAACACGAAGAGCATTTGGGAACTCTCCACCCAGGGAGCCTCTGACTCAAAATAAGGGGCAAAGTCAGGGTACTATGAGACATGCCACAATGGGGAGATGTTACCCCTCTTCAAGCTGATGAGAGGACCACTAAAAAGGATGCTGCAGCAAGAAGAAAACTGACTCAGGAGAAAGTAGATGTGAGTTATAATAACCTTTTAGAAATTACTAAATACAGCAATAAATCTAAAGAACTATAGACTATTCTCTCTTTCCAGTAATGTTAGTATATACTTCACTTATGTCTGTTTTGTGTGTGCTAGTTAGCTTAGAGTTTCAATCCATAATTTTCTTTCTTGTATGGTATATAGTAGACCCTTCGTACAACTCTCAATATAGGCAATACTCAGTGTTTAAATGTACTATTGTAACACTTGACAAGAGTTAATAAAGATATCCAGAGACTAATGCAAAAGGGTTTTTTAAACACTGTAAAGCTGGGTTGATTGATTCCCACATGTTCATCTCCTAAAATCTGCATTCAGATTGGTGTCTTGACCTCAGAACCAGCAGGTCTTCGGCATTCTGAGATGCATATGGGACTGAAATTGTAGCTGTGAAGTCTGGGGGTTCTGAGGTTATCTTCTCCTTGTGATAGTAAGAAAAGCTGATGGGATTAATGTTTATTGAGCACTTATTTCAAGTTACATACGTTAACATATGGTCAGTCCATATGATAAATGGATTATTTAGAAGTATGTTATGATAACAAGCATGGGTAAGGATGTGGAGAAAAGGAACCCTTGTACACTCTTGGCAGAGATGTAAATTAGTACAGCCATTATGGAAAACAGTATGGAGGTTCCTCAAAAAGACTAAAGATAGAGCTACCATCTGATCCAGCAGTCCCATTCCTGAGTATCTATCCCAAGGAAAGGAAGTCAATATGCCAAAGAGCTATCTGCACCCTTGTGTATATGGCAACACTATTCACGATAGCCATGATACAGCGTCAGTCAAGGTATCCATCAGTGAAGGAATAAAGAAAATGTGAGATATAAGCTGAAGTATTATGCAACAACAAACAATGAAATCCTGTCAT
>NW_004524615.1:14515764-14546624 GCF_000260255.1 Octodon degus
AGTGACCAGTGGAGAATGCAGTTGGATGGAAGAAGCAACTTCTCATGTTTTATGGCCCAGTAGGAAAACTATGGTTGGTAGCACATAAAGGAATTTTTCAAAAGATCTAACAGAGAGGATTTTCAATGTTCCAAATACAGAAAGTGATAAATGTTTGAAGAGTAAATGTTTAAAGGGACAGATATGCCAACTACCCTGACCTAGTCACTATGAATTGCATACACGTATTGAAATTTCACATTTGCTCCGTATCTAAATCTAATTACTTATTTTAACATTTATATTAGGATAAATGTATAATAGCAATAAAATTATTAACATGAGGAATACTTTTGAGGGGTTATGTTAGAACTGTTTTAAGTGTGCTTGGATACACGTTCATATTTCTTTCCTAAGACACTGCGCTCCTAGGACAAGAGCTGTGCCGTGTGCACGTGCACATCACCAAGGCCTCGCCCGGGGAGCAGCGCGTGTTCTGTCTGCCCCAATTTCATTATGCTTGTGGAATGGTGTCCTTCAGAGACGCTGTCACTCCCTGGCAGTGATGAAGGACAAGGTCCCCCAAAAGCCAGCTCCCTGCTCTGTCCTCCCACACCCAGAAGATTATAAACACACCCAAAGGTGTTCTTGAGTTTCTGCTCTGGAAATGCAGACCCCTGACTGACTGCAGACCTGAGGCATGTTCTTTCCTTCCAGAGAATGCCGCACCTCCTCTTGCAAAACGCTTCTGCTTCTGAGCCCCCAATTTCCTTGTTAAAGTTGGAAAACAGTTTTGCTCATCTAATGTTAGAATTATCATTGGAAGTTCTGTTTACTCTTAAAGCTTGCAATCCAGCAGTGCTCATCTGTTTTGAAATCCTGAAAAGGAAAATAAATAATAACGGGGGGTGGGGGAAATTGTTACTATCAAACATGCAGCGATTTCAAAATATATTACTCTGAAGGCTTAGCATGGAGTAATATAAACTAAACGCTGAGCTACACATGCATTTGTTCGCTCTGAGTGTACTGAAGTTTTTCTCCTTAGCTCTGCATATGTATCTTTCTATTGTCCCAAATTTAGGGCTTTTCACTTTCTTTTTTTACCAGATGGCAGTGTTCAAATCATTTTCAAAGTGAATATTTTAGTCTAAAAATTTGAAATGGCATGTATGGAGAATTAGGCCCATTTCTTTCACTATTTTGTCAAACTTATTTTTAGGATATATCATCAATCTGGACATTTTCACAGATATTTTTATCAGTTCAGGCTGTTCTGTATCACTTACCAGTCTGGTTGCTAGGGTATAACAATGATTTTTAAAATTTTTTTCCCAGAAAAAAGAACCTTTCAGTAACAATGCACTTAGGTTAAAAAAAAATCATCTATGCTCTTTCAGGCTTTTTTCAGGGGTACAAACCAACTGTACTTTAGCTTTCAACTATCTTTGATCTTCAGTGTTATTAGAGCAGGGTTTGTGTCCTCAGGGACAGGAATTTTAATTGAAATCCAAGCCCCATGGCACCAGTAAAACATTTGTGCAATATGGCAATTGGAAGGTGATTTAAGGGAAGATCAAGCCAAGATCTTGGCTGATTCAAAGAAAGTTAACAAGCCCTGGCCCAAATTTAGAGATAAATTAGAAGGAAGTATACTAATAAAACAATAATTCTAAGGTAATATAAGTAGTACATGCGAGGCACTGTTCTAGGGGATTTACCCGTACCAGTTTTTATTCCTCATACTCTTGGGCATAAGCGCTATTACCATGCTTGCTCTATACGAATGAAGGATAGGAAAGTTAAATAACTTGTCCATGGTCATATCTGTCACCTGCCTTGACCCTGCTCTTGCCAACACGTCCATCCAGTTATTCCATGGGTTAGCATCCCATCACTCGCCTGTCTAAGGGCTGTAACACCCCAGGGGCAGGGACCCCAGGTCTCATCAATCTTCAGGATGTGGGTAGAGTGAGCTTGGGTGGGGCTGTAGAGGTGCTTGTCCAGCCCACCTCCCAGGGGTCCAGGTCTGCCTTAGCACACAGGGCACCTTCCCTTCGTTCTCCACCCTTAGGCCCTCACGCTCCCCATTAAGTTAATGCAAAGCAAGAGGAATGGCCCAGAAGCAAAATCTCTGATGTCCTCCTGCATCCTGCTGTCCCTGTTGTCATGGCAGAAAGCAGCATGGGCGTGAAGCAGCACATGCAGTGCCACCACCTTCTAGTCTCTCTGAAGCCACCTGTCCAACCCACCTAGACCAACCTCCTTGCAGAACTTGCCACTCTCTGTTCAGCCCCATTCAGACACAGCACCCATCCTGCCTCTTGGCTGGCGCTCTTCCTTCTGTTAGCCACATATGCACATGATCACTCAGCTTTTCCGAACTTGCCCGCAGGGAATGAAAATAGTTGCAACAGGATGGGGGATGAGACAGGGACATAGCTCAAAGTCGCCTTGCAACCACATGGATGCAGCAACTTGCATAAAGTTGTGAGTGTTGTTAAATGTGTGGCACCAGGGTTGCAGTGTAACACCTATGGGCCCAGGGACTTTTGTCGTGTGGGCCACCTCCCCTAAAGGAATATTAAAAGCTATTGCTTTAAAAACAGTATATCCCAGGCCTAAACATTCAGCTTTGTTTTCCTTGTCTTTTTTTTTTCCTGATTTTTGGGACCCAATCATTTTTATTTTCTTACATCAAGAAAACAAGACACAACATGTCCCGTTCACTTGAAGGCTGCTCCCATTTCCTGCTAAGCAGCCTTGGGACAGGACACTGGGCGGCTCCTGGGCTGACTGTGTTCTCCTTGCTGCTTTCTCGCTGTCCTTGGCAGCAACTGGACTGCAGGCAGGCAGGCAGGAGGGACGTCAGTGACCATGATGAAAACATCCTGCACATAGCCACAGCGCGCCAGAGCAATGGGCCTTGGAAATCTGAGAAGCAAATAATAAATGGGAAGTGTTCAGGCAAACGGCATGAAGACTCTAGCTTCCCTTGGAAGGAACAGACAGTTCACAGAGGCGGGTTGCATGTTTCTAAATGTTGAGGGAAGCACTGCATTTTATGCAGAAATATCTAGATATTTTCTCCTATGCTCAATAACTATATTGAATTAAAGGTTTTGTAAGGCTGTGTGCAGTGGGCCCTCGAGTTACGATGGGCCTGACATGAACAACCTGGGGTGTGACTGAATTTTAGCTTTCCCTTGAGCCACAGTCTTGGGCTGTGACCCGAATGCTGGCTGCTTGTGTTTCCAGATGGTCTCCACTACAGATTTAACCCAGAGAGTCAGGGGAGGAGCACTGCAACATCCTTTCCCGAGTGGGGCAGGTTGGGAAATCCTGGGCTGATGCCTCTAAGAACACAGGGGCGGGAGTGCCAAGGCTGCGTGAAGGGTCCCAAGCCTTCCACTGACACCTGGGGCTCCACCCAGCCCTCCGGAACACACTGGATTTGTAAGTCAGGATCTACCTATATTCCCTTTCATCACAAAGGAAAATTGAATTCATAATAAAATATTTAAATACGCACACTAGTTTCAGTTTGGTTTTGCGATGAACCTAAAACTGCTCTAAAGTTAAAACCACTTTTTCTTTTATAAAAGATACAGACCTTCTTAACAAAATTAATGTTTGTGATCATAAACCTTGATCACACGTAACACACTCAGCACAGTGAGTTTAAGCTTCTCTCAAAATAGGTCAAGCATTTGTTCCCTACAGTTACAAAACAATAAAAAAATAAAAAGACACAAGCAGCTTATATAGCTTTGTGAATTTCCTAGGGCTGACTGCTTATACTGTAACCTCCAGCTGGGGTGAGGATGCTGGAACATACCTGTAATTCCAGGAGTGTGGGAGGCTGAGGCATGAGGTTCCAAAATTGAAGGCTAGTCCACCTTAGAAAGAGAGAGAGAGAGAGAGAGAGAGAGAGAGAGAGAGTAGTCCACCTTAGTGATATTCAGAGAGAGAGAGAGAGAATGAGAAGGAAGAAGGAAGGGAAAAAGAAAGAGGGAGAAGAGAAAAAAGAAAAGAGGAAAGAAGAAAAAGAAAGGAAAAGAAATGAAAAAAGCTGGTGTGGTTAATAGACAAGGTGTAACCTCCAGCTGATGGTGCTGGGGATGGAAGGCCCACCTGAGGATTGTTGCCAACAGCGTAAGAAGAGAACCGGAGGGGAAGGGGTGGGGCTGTTGGTTCTTCCAGAGGAGCTCGTCATGCTGGTTTTCCTGATACGAACTCAGCTGTTCTATCTTCAGAGAGGTTCAGGTCTTTGCTGTCCCTGAGGATGGCTGCGGTCCTCTTTGGGGAGCTCTGGTCCTTACCTCGAGCTTTGCTTTCAGCGCAGCACCTCAGCCTGCTGGCACAGACCCTTCATCCCACTGGTGCAGACTTTCTAGCTTTCACCTCTGCCCTTTAGGCCTTCTTGGTGCAGATCCTTGATCCAGACTTGCTGGAGACATTGCCGTGGGCTCTAGGCCTCCAGCTGGACTCCCAGAGAACATTGCCACGGGCTCTAGGTCTTCAGCTGGACTCGTGCAGGACATTGCTGTGGGATCCAGGCCCTCAGCAGGATTCTTTCAGTCTCTAGTGTGGGAACAGATCTTTTGAATTCTTTTGTATTTGACTTTTTGGGTAAATATAAGATGCTCTTATAAATTATGTGTCCTGTATTAAATTATTCCCTTGCAAACCCTGACTACAACAGCTTGGGTTGTAACTTGGTGATACAGTGGCCTTGAATTCAGTGCTCAATGCCACAAGAAGTGTCATTGCCTTATAATATTTCTTGGAAGAGTGTCTCAGTTACTTTTCTCTCATTGCTGGGACAAATACCCAACACTCAAAATGAAGGAGGAAGCGGAGCAGTCTGTGAAAGTGGCTTCCAGCTGTTTAGAGACCCTGGTTCAGTCCTAGACATGCTGGTGCGCATTGGGGGTCTGGTGGTGCTGAGTGGAGGTGGAATGGGAGGAGTTACAGGCAAGACGTGTGTCCCATGGGCTGCACTAACGTTAGGACCACGTCCTTGTTGTTCCCCAAACACCCGCTCTCCTCTCATCCATTTCTTGGCCAACAGCTCTCCCTCCTGGGCATGGTAGCACGTGGTGCCACCCACAGCTCACATTTATAAGCCTCGAAGCCCCTGGGTTGAGCAGAGAGGAGTCTGTACACCAGATCTGACCTCCTTTCGAGTGCTCCTGCTTTTCTGGTTTTATTCTCTTTTTTTTTGGTTTTATTTGCTTCACTCTTGCAATGGAAACAGCCAGGAGGAATTATTAAGTGGGCCAGACAGAAAGGGGGAGGGGTTTGTGCACAGGTGCAATCAACAGAAAAAGTGCCCGGGTCATCTTCAGGGGCTGCCCGGGAAGCAGGAAGCATCTGCTCACCCATTTCTTTCCTGTCTTTTACCCTCCTCTCCACTCCAGGTGCCTTTCTTTCTCTAAAAATAATAATCCCAAATAATTCGCCTTCAGGCACTGTCACCAACCAGAACTGCCTAGCTAGCTGGATCAAGAGAAAAGTGTAATTATGAATTTAAAATTAGAAATCTTAGTCACGGGACACCACACCTCTAATCTCAGCACTCCATGAGACTGAGGCAGGAGGATTTGAATCCAGTCTGGGCCCCGCTTCAGCAAGATCTCATGATAAAATAAAAGGACTGGGACCGTTGTTCAGTATGAGGGCCCTTGGAGTCGATCTCCAGAGCTGCAAAACCTACTTTGGGACTTATTTTGGCAGTTAGTAGTTGTAGAGTGGTGACCAAATGAAAAATTTAAAATTATCTCATGTGAAAGTTCACTTCTCCAGTAACAAGCACCAAAGTTTGCATAATGTGAGGACTGGCTTAGTCAATTTTAAAAGTGTTCCTGGACTCATGACTTGAGAGAAAGATCCTGTCCTTAGTAAAATACACAATGCACACAGTTTGCACAGTGCTAGCAGTTTTTCATTAAAAGTTGGTTTAGATAAGGTTTAATTTATAAGTTACTCTGAGGAATCATCTGTGATGACAGTTACTTAAGCAAACGTGGCACAGCTTTAATACAGGGTTTTACTTACCTTTTCCCCCCAAAATGTATTTATTTCAAGAGCCCGTCAGCCTGTGTGCGCCAGACGTTACGTTTATGCTGGTGTGGAGCACATATGCACAATGTATCTGCCTGCTTTATTTATTCCCTTTTATTTCCCTCCACACTCCCTCCTACCACCTTTAAAAAAATTGTGTGTGTGTGTGTTTTTTTTTTTTACTTTTTATTCTTTAAAATTTTAAACATTTTTATTAGTCCATGTGTGCTTCCACTGCTTGTGTGGAGGGGGCTCACAAACACAACATACTCTAGATTTGCTTTATCCCTTCTCCTGGCCCGCCCTTCTCTCAATCCCCTCCTCCTCTGAGACCCAGCTCCCTGCTTCGCATTGCCTGTCCTCTGCCTTGCTCTTTATTTAGAATTTCTCGTGTAAGAAAATCAATGGGATATTTCAGCTTGCATGTGTGATTTATTTCACTTAGCATTGTGGTCTCAAGGTGAGTCCATTTTTCTGTAAATGAACTCAAGTTTATCTTTCTTTATAGCAGAGTAGTACTCCATTATGCACTAATACCATGTTTTTAAATCCATTCTTCTGTTAAGAGATGTATAGGGCACTTCCAAGAACTTGGCTGTTATGCTGTGCTGCTCTGAACGTGGGTGTGCGTGTACTTTCTATTAGTGTGGGAGACTTTATCAGGAACCTGCTGGAAAGACTAATTGATGAGGGGAGCTCAGTAAGTGCTTGTCTGATTCTTTTTGTGGAACAGAAAAAACTTTAGTCAATCGCTGTTTGCATACTCATAGACGTTAGTTTTCTTATCCACTTACTATTTCCTTATGGCTCTGTTTCCTCAGCCCTGCCATTGCTTTCTGTCAAGTCCTAGTGCCTTCTCAAACTGTGGTCCCTGGACCAGCAGCTGTGTCACTTCTCGGGCCCCAGCCTCGCCTCCCGAATCAGAAGCGGTGCTCAGCGTCACTTGTGTCTCAGAGAAGCACTCAACTGCTGGCTCAGAATCGGGCCCTCTTTCCTGGGTGAGGTCTCACTCCTGACTCTTACTTCAGCTCTTGCCTCCTAGTCCTGAGATCTGAACTGAGTATCTCCAGCCCCACCCAGCTGTTGCCTATCTCTAAGCTTCTGCTGTGCTATTTATTCCCTTTACCTGGAATCCAGTCCTCCTTTCTTGTCTTTCTAATGCCTACTCTGTAAGACCTGCAGGGACACTTGCACTTGTTTGTTCATCTCTTTATTCCATCCTTCTATATGCATTTATTGGATACCTACTATATACTAAGCACTGTTCCAGGAAAATCCCCACCACATACCTCTGTCATTGATTTATTAGGCTGTGTCAGTATTGCTGTGACAGGAGCTACGAGGGCAGGGAGCTCACCATACTTTTCTTTTGTCCCCTGCCCTAGCTTTATCTGGTCTATGATAAAGCTAAGTGTCTTGCTGGACTGAACTATGTCCCTTCGTGGAGCTAGTGGTAGGACCTGGACCACCACAGGTGATCTCTGAAGTTGTTCTGGAGCCCAGGGGTTCACAGGCCACACCCAGACGCTCACCAGTGGGCTGCCCTCTTGTGCCCTGGCCAGTGGCAGTAGTGACACAATTCCGTACTCATGGACACGGTGAGCAGATTTGGAAGCTGAGAGAGTTGCAGCAGGAAGGGACCAACCCTTTTCAGAGAACTGAGACGGTGGTCATCGCGGGAGGCACAGCAGGGCCTGTGGTGGTGGCCTCTGTGCCAGTCGTCCCCAGACATCCCCACATCAGTCCCAATCTGAGCTGCTTATCATTGTCGTTCCTGTCCACACAGGTTCCCACACCCAAGCTCTTTGCTTGCCACTGACCAAATGTATTTGGTCAGTGGCAAGCAAAGAGGGGACCATTTATTTGGGTTGTTAAAAAGGAATAAAGAGTTTATTAAAAGCTAGCCCTGAGGAGGTGAGGGGCCATGCGCCTCAGCTCACCAGCTCACTGTATACAGGTGGGCAGGGCCTTTCATAGGAAGGAGCAGAGGAAGGGAATCAAGGACACTGCAGATCCCTACACTAGCTCTATGGCTCCCAGCCTCCTGGGCCGGCATCTGCATGTTCTGTCACTGACTTGGGGCTGCAGAGAGGAAAGGTGGTGACTCCTGCTTAGCAAGAAGAAATTTAGAGAAGTTGCTCAGCTCTGAAATAAAAGGCCTAACATTTCAAGCTCCGTTTTGCTCTGCTGGCTCCATTGAATGCGCTAATGACCACAGCTGAGTTTCCCCTGGTGCTTGGCGAGATGCAGTGTGGGCAGTCCCATTGGCACTGACTAGGGAGGGGCTGTCTGATGGTGCTCAGGGGTGATCACGGCTAGGATCTGGCAGTGGTGAGCAGGGGCAGTGTCAGGACATTCCTTGCATGATTAGGAATAGATGAGGCCAGTTGGGTAAGTCAGTCCCTGAGAGGTGGGCGCTCATTTGGAGCCTGGACCACAGGGCCAGTCTGCCTAACTCCAGACCGCAGCCCTGTCCATTGGCAGTTACGTGATCTTGAAGTCAGAATCTCCACGCTGCAGTTTCCATGGCAAAGTGAGAATAACAGCAGAGCCTAACCTTCTGAAGGGTAAACACCTTAGCGTTCATCACATTTCAGAATACTGCCTGGCCAGTTGGAAGGACTACGGTGTTCAACATGTAGGAAATGTGAAGTTGCTTGGAAATGCAATTCAGTGCCTCCTTCTCTTTCCATCACGCCAGTAGCCATGGAGCTAGTGTTTCTGATCCTTGTCAGTGTTTTCCTGGATCTCTAATAGGAGGGTGTACAACTTTAAGCAGTTGAGCAAAGGCTTAAAAATGAGCAAAGGGGACACAGCTGCTTTGCTTTTGAAAGGATTTGCCAAGCTCACATAGTTAAATTTAATGGCTGGGTGTTTTAAACCCTGGAGAACAATGTAATTTCTGTCATTACTGCTACAAAGGATGACTCTTTGGTGAGCGTTTCATTTGGGCTGCCTAAAAACCTAACTTGAACAAAGGAAGGAAAAACAAACATAAATATAGTAATGGAAAAACTCTAATTAGGCTTTGGGGGAAGATTGTCCAGTCCTGTCACGTCTCCACAGGACTGAATACAAGTAACTTTGAGGCCTGCAAAGTTATTTTTCTCAGCAAATATTTTAATTTTTAAAATAGTATTTTTAAAATGTTACTTATGGGGGTTGCTTATGAGTTTAGGAAGCAGTGGTTTCCTGGGTCGCTAATAGGAGGAAGAATACAAAGAAAAGAGGGAGGCATGGAAACTATTGATAGAGGGGAAAGGTAACTTCCAATCTGCTAGATGTCTGTTTTTTTTTTTTTTTTAAACAAGAAATGTTCTTTATTTGTACAAAGCATTATAATCTCAACAGTCATCAGTCACTTATGAACAAACTTTGCATTTAACAAGTTAACAGTGTCAAACTACACTATACCTGTCAAATCCCGAGTGCTCAACTGAGAGAGAAAGGCGCCTAGAACACTAATTGGAAAGAGAAAAGGCTAAGAAAAGTTCACAGACACTTTAGAAGCAGCTCGAGGGGATGGCCAGGCTAAGGGGTTAGATTCCTGAGCACCATCAGATTTTTCTCAATATTCAGAGGACTTTCACAAAATCTTTTTTATTTTGAGAAAGGGCCTTGCTAAGTAGTTCAGCCTGCCCTTGAACTTGCGACAATTCCCCTGCTGCAGCCTCCCAAGTGCTGGCATTACAGGTATGTGCCACTACGCTTGGCTCACAAAATCCTTTTTAGGCCACAGATCAGAATTAAGGAACCTGCATTTTGGGATATGAGCATATGTTCAAAGTTGCTAGATTTGCACATGAATTAGAAAGGGAGAGCAAGTGGGAACAGAAAGCAGAGGACAGGAAGACAAGAAATAGAAAGCAAGAAGCGCAGAGGGAAAATGTTGTGCTTGGATGGAACAAAGCCCTTAACTTGTAAGGAATAAAAATGAAAAATCATAGCCACAAGTCTGGGAGATGGACCTAATAAGAGCTAATAAGCCTCAGATTTTACACTTTTCAGGAGGTGACAATAAATTCTAAACTGTACCGTGGCAGGGGTGAGGTAAACCTAGGAATAAGTCATCTGTTTTGTAAAACATTCTTGTTTGTTTGATGACTTCCAAAGTACACTGCTAACTTAAGAGCACACTGTGCCCAGAGCGCAACCACCCGCACAGGTCAGATGCCTACAGGCAACGCAGGAAGGCCCAAAGCCAGGTAGTTTTAGAGAAAATTGAACTCAATTAATGCTGTCAAGTGAAAAAACCATAGAACAAATTATCTTTAAAAACAAAAAAAAAACAAACCCCACAGTTGTGAGGGAATTCTAAGCTACATACCCAGGCTCTTTTATCTATTTTTGGGGTCGGGATGACAGGGCCTCATTGAGTTGTTCAGATTGGGCTCAAAACTCTTTAATTCTCCTGTCTCAGCCTCCCACACAGCTGAGATTACAGGCATGTCATGGGCAGCCCATTCTGAACATTCTTAATAAGCTACTGTGAATCAAATATGGCTGACCACGATCAAAGTTCTATTTTTTCCTGAGCCTTCACTGCCTCTGTGATCTGGACCATAGCAGGCACCATGGAAGTTATTTTTTTGAAGGGGCAGGAAGACTGGTGATTAAAAAAAGTATATCACCATACACATAAGTAAACAAAATAACACATTGCTAATTGAATTAGCTGTTCAGAATCCCTCTTGCCAACAAAGTTATAACCTTCAAACTGATTAAACAAAAGAGGATTCTGCTACTCAGAAGCTCTGAGTCAGTGAAACGCTGGTTTTGATGATAATTACAGTCAGTTTTTACTCTGATCTCCCAGGCACCTGTGCCTAAGACTACTCTGCCCAGCAGGGAAAAGCATCACATAAACATACACCATGTATCAGCGTGGTGGCTTCCACAGTGCCACAGTCTATATTAGTTGTCTACTTCCTCCTCTTCATTCTGTTCTTCTTCTTCCAGCCTTTCTTCATCTTCATCATTATCCTCATCCCTGCTCCGGTCTTGCTCTTCTGAATCTGTTTTTCTGTCTTTGTCCTTCTTCTTCTGTTCTGAAGCTTCCTTCTTGCCTTTCTGCTCCCGCCTATATGCTTCCAGAGCTTCTTTCAACGGAGTAATAAACCGCTGGAACTCCATCTCTTCCATGGCCGAGAGCACATCACTGGCATTGAGTGTCTTGCGTTTCCCTTTCATCGCGAAATTGTTGGCACAGGATGTGGCGTACAGCACAAAGACGCTGGCTGCGCGGGAGATTGCGCTCCTGGCCTCCTTGGAGATGTTGACACCATCTGGGAGTGCTTCTTTGATGATCCTGGTAATGACGGCATTGGGCAGGTTTAGGTCCTCGGGCCTCTCAGCCATGGCCAACGCAGGAGCCCGAGGCTCGGCTGCCACACAAATCCTCTTCTGCTTCCTAGTCCAGACTTCCCGCGTCACTGCGATGTGACCCTCTGGGGCACCCGTCCAGCCCCACGTTGCCCACACTGTCCCATACTGCCCTGCGCGTCATAGCCTCTTTTTAGTATCCAGCCCCGCCTCCTGCTAGATGTCTGAAATGCTAAATTCATGATATCTAAAATCGAGGGCTGAAGGGCCGGCCAGATAGCTCAGTAGACCGAAGTGCCTGCTTAGGCAGAGCACAGGGGCTGGGGTTTCATCCCCAGCACTACAAGCCCTGCCGGTACCACCCCCAGGGCACGCTGAGCTGGCCATTGAGACTGGGTATGTGGCTGTGCCTGTAATCCCAGCGCTTGGGAGGCTGAATACAGGAGGATCATTCCGAGTCCGATCTGTGTAGTGAGACACTGTAGACCCTGCACTAAAAATACATTAAAAAAAAAAAGAAGGAGGAATAAATTCTAGGGATAACAGAGATTAAGATCAGGATAAATTTATTGAGATAAAGCTTCTGCCTAAGAGAGACAAACTGAGACCTGAAAAGTGGATTGCCCCTGCTCACCTCTTAAAGGAAATTTTATAGCAAATCATGAGGTAGGTACAACATGGGTCAACCAAAAGGATTACAAGTAAAGACACTCAGGTAATATTGATCCAGTAGTGGCAAGGGCATATAGATGACATCACTAACCTTGGTCTATAGCCTGTAATCATTTTTTTAATCGTAATCTTGTCCTTAGCCTTAGTGTTAGAGGATGGTCCATCCCTAAAGAGATGGGAAATCTCAAAAGAGTAGTACTACTAACATCAAACTCTCATGTAGCCCCCAGGAGAGTATGTAAATTGGTCCACTGTGACTATAATCTTTGAATACATCTCCAGCCATCCTTGGGTTCTCATCTTGTGCACATGGAGCAGCAATGCAATTGTCAGGAGTCAGGTACCTGCTCCTTCGAGGGTCTAACGCTGTCTCACTGCCCACAATGTTTCTACCTAACTTAGCTATCTATAATACTGCTATTACAAGATTTTGTTGCATGCTTCATTTTCAATATCACTTCTACTGTTCTCCAAACTTTGTAAAGGAGATATTTGCCTGAGGTTGAGACAGGAGGATCTCTGCGAGTTCAGGACCAGCCTGGGGGCTACAAAAGTGAGCACAAAGCCAGCCCAAACTGCATGGCAAGACCCGGTATCAAAAAAAGGAGATATTTGCTGTTTACAAGAGAACCCTGAGGCTTAAGTACCATGACCACAATCATACTGATATAAGAGAAATATAATTCCCAATCTGCTATATGCCAAGTATACCAAGTTTGTGGTCCTGTAACATCAAGGAATGAAGTTGTAAACCAAAAAAAGAAGTTAGGAAAATTTTTTAGCAATAATGAGAGAAGAATAGCTCCTGGATTTCCAGAAGGGTTCTCAAATGGGTGGACACTGAGGCCCTTTTTCAGGAGCAATTTATACAGCAAAGTGGGCACAGTATGAGTCAAACTACAGTCTATGGGGGTATGATATTGGTCTAACTACAACCAACCTATAGAATTATAAGTATAGCTGCTTAGCTAACCTTGAGCCAATAGGGAAGCAATGTAGCAAGGGTACAAGGAAAGAACAAAGGCATTTGGGAAGGGCTGGGTCCAGATGCTCTCTACCTGGGTGACTGACACTTAGCTGGATTTAATGTACCAGGTGGTGCTTCTTACAGTATAATGTCAGGTTATTGTTTATCCCTTAGGGAGGCTTGTAGGCCTGGCCACTGCATCTTCATCTGGAGGCCTGGCCACTGCAGATGTTCCTCCAGCCACAGTTCTGATGTCTTTGTTTTCAAATGACTTACTTAAGAGCCCAGTCTCTTTCTAACTGTATGTTGATTTCCATGTAGCTTAGCTGCCTATCATAATACAACCATGAAATTAGGGAGCTCTATGTTGGCCTGGCTCTAAAATGTACATGCACCTCAAAGTTCTGGGTGTTTTTAAATGGGAAGAAATCAGGCATATTTGTATCTCTTCCATATTTTCTGGGAATTAAATATTTCTGAAGATCAGACATACTGAATGTTTTATTTCTTCTTATATTTCAAATAGATTTTGTTTTGCTATAGTCTTTGCCTTTCTTTTTTAAAAATAATTTTATTGAGAAACAAATGGCAATGAGACAGTTTCAAAACCGATCAGTAGGACAGTTTCAATAATATATATATTGCACATTGTTGTCTCAGTGGTTATTCACTGTACAAGATGCAGACATGACATCCCATCCACAAACACTATTAGAACAAATCTTATTCATTGAATTAAGAGAATGCAGCTGTATATCTATCCTATTTTGAATATACAGATACAAAATGGTCATTCATTTTTATCCCCTTTTTTTGTTTAGGTTTGTCAGAGAAGGGTACTTCATTGTCATTTAAATATTGTAGGTACCTGAATTCAGTAAAATATTCCAATATAGTCCAATAGTCCATAATAGTAGTGGGTTATCTGCAGGACTGGCAATGTCAGAAATTGTTGACCTGAGCCCTTCACAGCCCAGCATACCAACATGGTATCACCCCTTATACCTCGTTTTTATACCTTTCTGCTGCATGGTTAAGACCAAGACAAAGCAAGACCTATATAACAAGAAATGTAACTTTTGTATCTGATAAGGTTAGTCACGTCCCCTCAGGATTTATCCTGTAACCCTGTACCGCACTTTGTAGATCCTTTGTCAGTGTCAGCCATGTGGATAAGTCACTGCCATTGCTTGACCAATTTGCTTTCTGTGAAATCCTGAGAGAATGTTTTCTTTCTATGTGACTCTCTTTAGGCACACTCTACATCATTGATCATGTTGCTCTGTGGCCCCAAAATCACCTTGATCAGAAAATTTGGGACACAACTGGGTTACATGATGTTACAGTATAAGTTCTCCTATGTTCTGAGTCTTTATTGACCTTGAAAGGCTAGGTCCAAAATGTTGGCTGACCCATACTTTTCTCTAATTTTTGGTCTACAAACTTATGCTGTTAACCCTCCAGAAGAGAAGCTTATTATTACCCTATAACATATGCAGTTGGTTTTAACCTCACTATCTGTCTGAATATCAAACATCTTAGGCATAACATGGAACAGGTATTTTCCATCAAGTGTTGATATGTTAAACTTTAAGTCCCTATAGAATATGAAGAAAGAAATTAAAAAAGTAAAAAATATTTTAAAATATGAATAAACAATTACATATTTTTACACAGAAATTTAGAAATCTAACCTTGCACAGCATTGTAGCAGGACAGTCCTGTGACATTTCTTTTTCTTGTCTTTGTATCTAACCATTAGGGCCCCAAAATTTAAAGACCCAATCCAGAAATGGGCAACCAGGATGAACACACATTTCTCAGAGGATGTAATTAAAGAAGTGAATAAATATATGAAAAAATGTTCCACTTCACTAGCCATCCATGAAATGCAAATTAAAATAACACTGGGATGCCATCTCACCTCAGAAAAAAGTCGCTGTCATAAACAAATCGCTGTCATAACAACAAATGATGGAGAGGCTGTGGGGAAAAAGGAACACTTCTTCACTGCTGGTGGGAATGTGGACTGGTTCAACCATTATGGAAATCAGTGTGGAGACTCCTTAAAAAGGTAGGACTGGAAATCCCATTCAAGCCAGCTATCCCCCATACTGGGAATTTTCCTGAAGGAACTGAAAACATCATATCATAGTGATATATGTGTACCTATGTTTATAGCAGCACAATTTATGATAGCCAAATCTTGGAAACAACCAAGATGCCTGTCACCTGAGGAATGGATGAAAAAGATGTGGTATTTTTATGCAATGGAGTATTACTTAGCTATAAAGAATGATAAACTTGAAGCATTTATATTGAAGTGGATGCCACTTGAAGATATACTCATAAGTGAAATAAACCAAACCCAAATGTGTAAATATTGTATAGTCTCCCTAGTATAAGAACTCAAAAGAAGAAATACAAATAGAAAGGTATAACAATTAAAAGGAAAGGGAAAACTTGAGGATTAGACAATGAAGAGAGGACAAGGAGAAAAGCTAGGAAACATGACAGGGGCAAAGCCATATATTTATACATACAAGATGGGTAAGACAATGATCCTGAGAAACATCAGCCGGTTTTTGAAGCTAGCAGTTAATTGGTAAGATTCTCACCCTGACTAACTATATATGCTGATATCTGTGAACTAAGCAACTGCACTGAAGATAGCAATGTGTAATAGTAGGGTCATGCTTGGAATGTCTGTCATTCTGGTCTTCTAAATATGTACTGCTTGTCATGACATACCAATTATTGCCACACTGTCTCTCAAGTAAATGTTTGTTTTTTTAAAAAAAGGGTAATAAATAGTCTTTGCCTTTTAATGGCCACCATGGAAAAGAACTTGCTGATAACAATGACAATGATTGAAAGCCACAGTGATAACAATCCTAAGCCTTGACAAGGACCGCAGAAGGTAAAACAATCGACGGGTGACCTTGCCTTGGATTTCCTTGATTTCTGCATGTTCAAGTAAGAATCCATCAGCTGGACAAAAATCAGAATCTTGTGCTAAAGTTCCGCAGAGACAGTGATTGTCAAGGCTGTTACTCCCAAGAGGAGGCGGCTTATCACCTTTCCATTCAAGATAAGCAAGTCATTCCAGCCAAAAGCTGCCTAGGAAGGGTTTGTTTACTTGGGGACACACACTTTGTAACACAGTTTCTGCTACTACTGCTCTCTAGTTTGAGAAATCGCTTACTTCAGAGAAGACACGAAACCATTCCATTTCTCTCTCTCTCTCTCTCTCTCTCTCTCTCTCTCTCTCTCTTTCTTTCTTTCTTTTTTTTTGCTCCAAATGCCTTTCAGGGCAGATTTAGCTGGCTTGAGTTGTGGGGATCGAACCGCAGCAACCTGAGCCTGACTGCTTTGTGGAAGCAGCCAGTTAAAGAACTGAACTAAGAGGCAGGCCCCCTTATTTTTCTTTTTGACACTGAGCCAAGCAGTCAACTGAGTCTGCAAAGTCAACTGCAGAGCACTTCCTTTTAGTTGCTGTTGTTACCGAGTCAAAAGGATTAGTATGTGTCTGGGTATCTGTGAGGAAAGATTCCAAGCTTTCACTATGGAGTAATCCTTAGTCAGAGAGAGGCTTAAGATTTACTGAAGATATAAGTGCCCTAAATCCATAAAATCTGGTTTAAACATCATGCCCTCCTACTGTATGAACTTACACATATTATTGGGAGGATGTAGTGATGTAATTCATAGAAAATGCATTATTAATTGAAAAAATACTTTATGGTATACAATTTACATAAAAAGTTTGTGATGTATAATAAATTTTCTCTGGACTTGTCTCTGTGTCACGTCTCTTTCCCACCTGAGCTTTTACCACGCTTCCCCTAACACTGGAGAAAACAAGCAGTGAAGTTTCCTGTGGTAAGTCCTTCAAAAACTACATTCAGGTAGTTGGAAACAATTAGTTGAATTTGGTTCAGTAGACAGATTTCCAGAAATGAAAAATAAGATATTAGTCGGCTCTGCTGGAAACAATCACGACAGTAGCGAATGGCATTACCTTTGGGCTGCCCTGTCTTCTCTTTCCAATAATCCTCCCAGTTTCCATGAGGGTTACCACAGAGCTCCTGCTTCGCCCTCACACCTGCCTTGCCACCTCATCCTGTGCACTCTCAGCCTACTCACCTTTTACTGCTAATAGAAGCCGTCAGCCAGCTCTCCCCACAGTTTTCACACACCCAACTTACAGACTGTCCTGCATCTACTCATAGCCTCTTTCTGAGAATAAAGGTACGATGTCACGGTGGACCACACCCTTCCCACCTTCCTGCAGACCCACACCACACCTGTATTTCTCTCATATTTATCCTTAACCCTCCACTTCTTAGCAGATCCTTTCCTCAGCATCCAGTTACTGAATACAGTCTCTCCTGTCTGAAAAGGAGCATGAGGCAGTACCGCCAACCCTGACACTCACATTTAAGATGGCAGCACGGTCCCTGTGGCTGCTGCCTCAGCTCTCCCCCTTCTTTCAGCTGAAGGGTTGCCCCTCTTGCCATCCCTAACACCCACATGCCACAGCACGCTGCTGTTTGGCTTCTGTTTGCAACACCTCACTGACTACTCTGGCTTGGGTCAGTGACGCTCTTCTCCTCGCTGTTCTTAGAGCACTTACGTTCCTTATCTTACCTGATCCTTCACAGCTTTGAGCACAGCCAGCCACTGCCTGGACATGCTTTTCCTTGCATTTTGTGATAATGGACCCTCTTTGTTGGGCTCCTGTGGCTTCAGCTACCCACCCAGGTCAGTCTCCTGTAAAAACGTCTGTCACCCTTAAGCTCATTACACCCCACCCCAGTGTCATCCCTCTCCTTGGTTCCTGTCACTACCTGAGTGCTTGTAACACCTAAGGCCTTTGTCAGTCTCTGCCATCTCCTGAGCACTCCTCTGTTACAGCAGGAGGATGTCCTCAGGGTCACGACCCAGACACCCCATAACACCCTGGGCTCTGGCCACTTTGGCTAGTGCTAGGGCTCTTGGTGCCTCCTTTTCTCTTCTGCTTGGAGCCTCTGCACAGCCTGGTCCTCCAGAGCACTGTCCCTGACCCCGCCCTGTGCTGTCCCTGACTCCTGCTCATGCTATCTTTTGCCTTCATCCTGACTTCTTCACCATGGCTGCTTCCAGGAGCTGATTAGAAGTCTCTCTTAGGCACACTAATTCCCCTCCCCCATGAGCTGCTCACTACCTTAGACAAAATAAGCTAGTTTGGACACTTTGCCAGGAGTCACACGCCAGACGCTCCCTGGTGCTCTTTCTTATCTCCCTTAGCCATGTCTTCCCATGCTGAGGTGGCAGGCTCTCCCCTTGCTTTTGTGGCACTTAGGACTTTCTGCAAAAATGTCCCCTTACATTTGTCTGTAAACAAGACTGTGAGTGGTTTACTTCATTTTTATTGGGGTCACAGAATATGATAGACTGGGACATTTATGAAGAAAAGGAGTCTGGTTGGTTCCTGGCGCTGGAGCCAGAAGTCCAAGGGCATGGTGCTGGCATTTGTATGGCATCTGGTGATGCCTTCTTATTGTACCACCCCCTCGCAGGTGGCATCACAGAGAGAGAGGACAAAGGAATACACAAGGTCAAGTCTGCTTGAGACACAGTCACCCGGTGAGTAAGACACTAACCTGAAGACATTTTCCTGGACAAGCTGGTGAGGGAAAGAGCTTCTTCCATCATGTGCAAACCCACACTGACTTCTAGCATAGCAAGAACTGGTGAGGGGCCAGAAGCGAGGGGCCTCACTTAGCAGAAGTGCTGATACCAGCTGGAGGTGTTGGTACTCTGGAGTTGTCAAGTCCCAACTCAGAGCTTTGTGCAACACGTGTGTGTGCCAGTCAGCTTTCTGCCCCTGAAGTGAGGGCCTTCAGTAACCAGCTCATACAGAGAAAGCGTTGTTTTCACTCATGGCTTCAGGGGTTTTGGTTTATAATTGAGGAGCACCATCTTCTTGTGGTCACCGCTAAGCTCTCCCACTGTGCCCCTCCTTTTGAAGGTTCTACTGCATCCCTGTAGCCCAACTCTGGGGACCAAGTCTTCAACACCTGGGCCTTGGAGAACAAGGCCTTTAAGATCCAAAGCACCCAGGCTTCTTCACCACCCTGCTGTGGGATTCAGCGAGGGGATGACTGAACCCTGTTAGGATCTTCATCACCAGCATAGCCATCATCATTTCTTTACTTCTGCTGCAGTTTCGATGCAGAAGATGACTTTAAAGAGAAGGAGTGTTACAGTTTCTATCAAGATGTCCCCCAAAGGCCTCCTGGAATCCCAGGCAGCTCTTCAGAACATGATAGATTACAGGGTTCTGTAGCTGGCTTGCTCTTTGGAGACGGGGCCTGGCCAGATGAGGGTATTCTGTGGCCTGACCTGGAAGGTTCCATCTCCCCTCTCTGCGGCTCCTTTGACTCTCTGCTTGCTGCCCACCATGCCTAGCGAAGCTCTCCTCGCCGTGCCCTCTGCCGTGCCATCCTGCCAACTGTGGAATGAACCGTGAGGCAAAGGAAAGCCTCTCTTTCCTTAAGTTGTTGGTGTCAGGAATATGTGGCAGCAACAAGAAAGTGACTACTACAGGGAAGAAAGGGTCTGCTGGGATCCTCCAGAGAAGAGGGGATAGGAGGTCAAGGAAGCAGCAAGAGAAATGGTGAAGGAGATGCTGATCTCGGATAAAAAATAAACTCTGCCTAGGGAATGTAGACAAAACAGAAAAGAAGATGGCAAAAGTGTGTAAAAATGAAGAGAAAATGAGTGTTTTAAAAATCTTTGTTTGCTGTAATCTTAATGACGATAGCTAACATTTTACGTGGGGCTCATCATATGCCATGCACTGGTCTCAGTAGTAACACATTCATTGTACCTCATAACCAACTGGAATAGGAAATAGACAATTCATCTCCCCTGGTGAACTAATCAAAGCCCTGCAAGGTTAAGTGATTTGCCTGGGATTTGCCTGCCAGGAGAGGGCACAGTGGTGTGCTGAGCAACACCAAGGAATGGTCAGGGGATACTGAACAGTGGGCTTCTTATTACCGTTACTATTACTGTTATTATTTGCACCGTGAGGAACTGAACCAACGGCCTTTTGCATACTAGCAAGTGCTTTACCACTGAGTCCCACCTCCAGCCTGAGTTCATGATTATTGTTACGGATGAGCAGGTTGCAGAAGTCCTATTTGCATTAAAAGATGATATGAGCTCTTGCTCAGTTTCTCTAAATTGGTTCCATTAGTTCTACAGCAGAGACAAACTCAAACTACAAAACATTAATATATCACGAGTTCCTTCTTGTCTTTGTGCTTCATTCTTGGGGTTTGTGGCTCTTGGCATTTCACTTGAAGGGCTTGGTTTATAACAGGTACAATCCTACGCCTCTAACAACCCACAACGCAAGGCAGCCTTAGCGCATCCATAGTCAGGAAGTGGATCTAGGATCTAATTCCTTTTTTTTTTCTTTCTTTCTCTTGTTTTTTCTTTTTTGTTTTCACAGGAATGAAGGAACCCAGGCGAGCAGACTGTTTCTGAACAGGGTGCCTCACAGCACACACGATAAGGCTTGCGCTCTGGGCTGGGGCTGGGACTTACCTGAAGCATTGCTCTAGTATTTGATCACTACTTTCCTCTCAATTTCTGAGCAGACCAGAAATCAGCCTGCCGCCACCCAGGGAGCAGGGCCCAAGCTGTTCCCATGCCTGCTGCTGATTCCTGGGAGAGAACTCTCAACACAGCACCTGCCCTCCCTGTGATGTCCTCTCCCCCATGGGCCTCCCACCTCCAGGGCTGCATGTCCAGGTTGACAGGCTCTGCCGGGCTCTGTGTGCCATCCCCAGGCCAGCACACTGTTCCCTTTTGCTACATTAGTGCTCATATCGGCAGCTACTTCACATTTTCAAAATATTTTCAAAAACCCTCCAGTCTCCTGATCTCATCAGTCTTAGGTTTTGTTTTGTTGGTTATGAATTAGTGATTTTTTTCCCTATCATTGTGGTAAGGAGTGATGACACAGCAAAAATCTAGTCACAAATCCTAAGAAGAAAGACAGATCTGAAAAGAAAAGACTTGGAAGACACATGTGACACAAAATTGGCAAAAACAAAAGTAAAGCATACAGCAGACAAGTTCTAATCAAATAATAATAAAGTTTTCTTGTTGTCAGATTTAAACAGAGCTCAACTAACACCAGGAAGATTTGCTGACAAAGACACAGAAATCACACTTATCGGTGTTAATCTTCTGAAATGCACAAATAAAGAGAAACTCTTCCAGGTTTTTACACCAGGGAGACGATACGGTGTTTGCACAAGCAGGTCTGATTTATTTCACCATGAGTATGGTCTCTAGTTACAGGCATCCATTTGACTATAAAAGCCTTGAGTTTATCTTTTTAGTAGCTGCATAATACAGCATCATGCAAAAATGCTACATCTTCTTTATCTCTTCCTCAGTTGATGGACATTTGGGTTGTTTTCAGGATTTAGCTATGACAAATTGCGCTGCTATAAACATGGTGCTCACATATCGCTGTGGTATAATGTTTTCAGTTCTTCTAGGAAAATATCCAGGAAGACAATAGCTGGGTTGAATAGGACCTCCAACCCTCGCTTTCTGAGGCATCTCCACACTGATTTCCGTAGTGGCTGTACCAGTCTGCACTCCCACCAACCGTGCAGAAGGGTTCCTTGTTCCCCACAGCCCCTCCAGCATTTGTTATTGGTTGATTTCTTGAGAATAGCCATGTTTTCGGAATTAGATGGAATCTCAGTGTTCCTTTAATTTGCATTTCTCGAATGTCCCATAATGTACAATAGACGCTGTGAAAGGGAAAGAAACTGTTCAAAGGGAAGGAACAACTAGGATGAGGGAAAAGGAAAAAAGAAGAGAAAGAAGGGTAAAACATACAATGTGTATACACACGATAGCTTGGATAATTGCACTGCTGATTGCTGCTGGCCTATTGAAAGGAACAGTTAATGCTTACATTTTTCTTTCTTCTTTTTCATTTTTTGACAGTTTTGCATGCTTATATCTGGTAACCTGAACAGCTAATTTGGAGACAACAATACACAATATAGTGAACCACTGTTGAATTCCTGTAATTTTGTTTAGTGGAATTTTGTATCAATTTTAATGTTTTTGTTACTATATTTTTATTTTCTTAAAAGAAAGAATAAAGAGAAAGTTTCATAAACCTCCTCATATAAATGAGACTACCTAAAGAGGAGGAGGAGGAAGCCCCGACTAGCTTCAGACCTCTTACAACACCATAACTTAGAAAACAGAAAAGTTCACTTACACAGGACTGAGAGAAAGGAAGTTCGAATGTTATTTAAATGTGAGGACAAAACAAAATCATTACAAACCTGACCAAGCTCACTCTTTTTAGTGACACACTTTTATTTATATTACTGGAGAATTTAATCCAGCTACATAAAATCAAAGGATAATCTAGATCTCAAGATAGGAAGAGAAGAACACAAGAGCCAGATGTGGTGGCTCATGCCTGTAATCCCAACTCTCAGGAAGCTGAAGCAAGAGGATAGTTTGAGTGTGAGACCAGCCTGGGCTACAAAGTGAGCTCAAGCCCAGCCTGAACTGCATAGCAAGATCCTGTCTCAAAAAGCACACACACAATAAAGAGAGAAAGAGAGAGAAAGAGAGAGAGAGAGAGAGAGAGAGAGAGAGAGAGAGAGAGAGAGAACATGAGCACACAGGAAACAGCAGTAAGCTGTGTTCTTGTAAAACATATAATTAAGTCTGAAGGATGATAATAATCTGCCGGTGGTCGGTAGCAGGGGTGACGCTCTGATTCCCTAACGGAAGAGGCAAAATGAAAGTCAGCAGATGAAAGAACAGACACTCCCAGGCAGTAAGTGTTGGATAATATTTACTGAATACTTAGGTTAAGATTTTAATTTTAAGTAAGTCTCAAAAGATGGTTGTGAGGCAAGAGAAGCCCCTCACCACATGAGGGGTTGGGGCGGGTGACGTGCAGAACAGATTAATAAGGATTTCCATAGGAGGAGCATGAAATTCACAATATTGAATATTGAAATTCATGACTACGTGGCTGTGACCCTGGCTAATAAAAGAGGAGGACAACTAGCTGAGAAAGAGAGCTGAAGAGGTTTCCAAACTTAAGCTAGAAACTTTTTTAAAAAAACCAAGCACTTTCAATATAACAAATTATAAAGGATTATCAAAGAAGAAGCAACAAAATAGATTATGAACATCAACCAACTGGAAAAATAAAGCAAAAAATATTAAATCACATCCTTTAAAAGTAAAGGATGTTTTATTAAAAGATTAGCGATTTCTGATTAATGTACTTATAAACTCTAGCTCTATCTTGTTTAAAAAGTATTTAAATAAAATAAAATGTGAAGATGAAAAATAATAGAATGTGCAAAGATATAGAAAAATGAAGAGAAGAAGGCAGCTATATCACTGTATCATCAGATAATGAAAAACAGGAAAATAAGAAAAGGTACAGTCTGCAAGAGAAAGCTAATATTAATAAAATACTGTATCTCTTAATAACAGCAGTGAAATATATAAGGCAAAACAAGTAAAAAGCAAATTTACAAAATGCCTTATAAAATCCAAGTAGAAACTATAATATACATTTATGAAAGAAAAAAGTCACTGAGACCAGGCATGGTGACACATGCCTGTAATTCCAGAACTGGGGAGGCTGAGGCAGGAGGATCACTGTGACTTTGAGGACAGCCTTAATGAGTTACATAGTGAGTTCAAGGCCAGTCTGGATCATACAGTGAGACCCTGTCTCAAACAAACAAACAAACAAAAAATCACTGTAGAATAAGTAAGGATATAGCTATTTCAAATAATACAATAAAAGCAAACTTGTTGTAAAAATAGGCATGCAGGTAATTCTCTACATTATATGCAAAATTACACCTTCTTTATTACAATCATCAGATAGTTTCAGAAATAAATCATTTACCTGCCTACCAAAAAATACAACTTAAGACAAAAGAGCCTTTTTATTGGCTATGTTTTGTGACTACAAAGTGATAAACTAGGAATCACTCACAAGTAGAAATATTAATTACTTGTAGGTTAATTATCAGACTTCTATATTGGTCAAACTTGAGCAGCACTCCAGGCACTTGGCAAAGATATAGACCCTCTCTAGGGAGATGAGCCATTAGCTGAGGCTTTCTGGGATGTTCATACATAGGACTACAGTGAAAAGGAGTTCACAACAAAAATTCTCCAAGCACAGGATCGTTGTGTGATCATGTGACCTGTGGACCACTCCTGCCCTCAGGCCTCTACCCGATTCTATTATCAAAACAGATGCATCATTACTCCTGGGCTGGCTCAGATCTCTATTCTGTTTTTTTTAAATTAATTTTATTGAGAAACAAATAGAAATGAGATAGTTTCAAAACCAATTAATAGGACAGTTTCAATAATTAATACATTGTATATTGTTGTCTTCATAGTGGTTATTCATAGTACAAGATGCAGACATGATATCCTGTCCAAACACTATTAGTACAAATCTGTCTTCTCATTGAATTAACAGAAGTAGCTGTATATCTATCCTAACTATTTTGTATATACAGATACAAAATAGTCCTTCATTTATATCCCCTTTTTTTGTTTACTTTTGTCAGAGATGGGTATTCCATTGCCATTTAAATATTGTAGGTGTGTGAATTCAGCAAAATAATCCAATATAGTCCAGTAGTCCATATTCTGGGAAGCTGCTTTTATGGAAGTCCTATAGGACTTTAGGCCAAAGCATCACAGTGTAGTTCTTTACTGTATAAGGGGCAGGGTTTTCCCCCTGACTGGGTTGACATCGGTCCAATAATCACAAAAATATTATGTAGACAAATATGACAGCTGTAGATGTTATGTCCCTGCTATGATATGAAGGTATTTGGAGACCTGAAGATCAGATTGGGGCTAGATTAAATCAGGAGGGTAGGGGCCCTGTTATGCTTTGTGTCTGGATGTCTCCCTAAGCCTTATGCAGTCATGGAAGACAGATCTTTCACAGTTGGATGAATGAGAGTTTGTGATTATTTCATTATCTAGTGCTGGGATTGAGGGTGCAAGTACTGTATACTGCATACAATGTAATATGCAAGCATACAATGTAAGGGAGAGAAAGAGGCTCCATCCCCCTTCTCTCTTCCTGCTTTTGCTGTCTTCTACAGCCATGACCTGTTGCCCTCTGCTGTGTGCCACCCTGCCTTGGAGCCAATGATCATAGACTGAAACCTCCACAGACTGTAAGCTAAATAAACCTTTCTTTCCTTAACTTTGGATGTTGGGTATTTTGTCTCAGCAACAAGAAAAGTCACTAAGATAGGTTCTTATGATGAGATTAGTGGCCCAGATATTCCACTGGTGAGTCCAGGGACTACCTATGAATTTCTCGTTAAAATAGTTCAAAGAAAACAACTTACCTTAGGGCCAGCAGGATAGCTCAGCGGACTAAAGTGCCTGCTTAGGCAGATGCAGGGGCCAGGCTTTGATCCTCAGTGTGCCGTGCTGGCCCCACCCTTGGGGCCCACTGAGACAGCAGCTGAGACTGGGCGCGGCAGTGCGTGCACCTGTAATCCCAGAACTTGTGAGGCTGAAAACAGGAGGATCACTATGAGTCTGCTCTGTGTAGTGAGACCCTGTAGGCCATGTACTAAATGCATAAAAAACCCCAATTTATCCAGTGAAATAATGTATTTGCTCCTCTTCTTCATTTTCCCTGCAGGAAGTTTCCTTCAAGCCCCTGAATCACTTGCAGTTTGTAGCACCCTGATTGATGAATCACAATGTGCCCAAGTAAACTCTTATTAAAAATTTTATATGCCAAAATTTATTTTTTAACAGTCAGAATGTAATTCCTCTTCACCTAACTGTAAGAGGCAGAATCATTGGTTCCTAGATGACAGTGTTAACTTGGGAGAACTATCAGTTTTAGAAAGATTCAAGATTATTTATGTAATCAGATCACATTTCATTAGTCAGATTACTGTATGCAGAGCTTCCCCTGAACTGTCACCCTTAATCTTCAAAATGGTTGGATGGTGATAATCCCAACATCATAGCAGAGAAAACTGAGGCTCAAAGAAATTAAGTGATTTCTCCAACCTTGCTTGGTCCATGAAAAAAAGTCTAAGCATCAGTCTAAAGCCTATGATGGCAAAACCCATGTTCTTTCTAGAGTTTAGGACACCAAGAAGAAAAGGCTCCTTTGTATGTACAGTGGCTCACAGGATCTGATCTCATTATTTTCTGTGTCTTGAATCAGTGCTAGGCAACCCATAGTGACCAAGAACCATGGTCCTCTTTGAATCATAAGCACCATGTCAGCTCAGTTGCTTGTACTTAATAAGCCTGAGTTGGTAACAGGACAGTAGCACCACACCGGCTAGTTGCATGTGTGATTCACTATCAGGAAGACTGTGCACAGGGCCACCAATCTCATGACATACACAGTGTAAAAATCCAGGCAGGGAAACCTGTTCAATGGTCAAATAATGCCACGTGCTTGACTTCTGAGGAATCAATAAAAACAAAGAAGCTCGAGTGGACTAGTACAACCTGCAACAGAAAACTGAGACGGTCTTGCTGAGAATGCAAGCACAAGCTCGGCTAGCTGCGAGGGACCAAGCTTTCAGGCGAACAGTGTATAGGGCAAAAATGAAAGCTTTAACTGAAGTTGTGGTTGTTACTTAAAATACCATGAAACCATTTGAAGCTCATAAAAAGTGAATTGATTTCACCTGAAAAGGCCTGGCCCCTAATGAAAGAGTTGGGCCATGAGTGAGGACAGTGATCAACCGAGAAAGCTTTAACTCAAAAGAAACCCAGGGACTCTAAGAAGAAATTTTAGGAACTGCACGAAAGGCAGGGATGGCACCATTTAAATAAATCAGGCTCATTTCTAGGGAGTAGGCTAAGGAGAGCAGACAGAGGAGAGAGCTGTGCTGAGTGGCCCAGAGTTAAATAACGTGCAAGGAGGCAGGCGCCTTGCCTTCACTGCCAGAGACTTTTCACCATGGTTAATGCTAAGGCATTGTTCTTAAAATGAGGATTTAAAGTAATTTCCCAGACAGAGATATTAGAATTTGCTCAAGGAGTGCACTGCCTGAGAAGGATAGAGGAGGAGGGGAAAGGTGTGCCGCACACACTGCGCGAGAAACTTGCGTCTGTCTTCTCGCGGGAGGCGTAACGTGCTGCTCAGTGCTGCGTCTCAGGACGTGAAGACAGTTTTTCTAGTTTCTATCACATAGCGGTAACCTGACTATCACTCTCCCCATCTGTTCACTCCCAATCACTGGTGTGCTGCACAGCATCTCTGTAAAAGGCTCTGACTACATTTTTTTGGTCTTAGTGTTTATTCATTTTCTTCCATAATTTTATTGAGAAATAAATAGCAATGAGACAGTTTCAAATCACATTGGTAGGACAGTTTCAATAATTAAAATGTTGCATACTGATTTGCTAGTGGTTATTTATTGTGCAAGATGCAGACATGATATCCGATTTACAAACATAACAAATCCCTCTATTCCTTGAATTAAGAGAATGTAACTATATATCTAACCTAACCATTTTGAAAACACAGATACAAAATGGTCATTCATCTATATCCCCTTTTTTGTTTAGTTCCATCATTTAAATATTATAGGTGTGTGAACTCAGCAAAATATTCTAAGAGAGTCCAGTAGTCGTCCATAATAGTATTGGGTCTTCCACTTCATTGGCAATGTCAGAAATTGTTGACCTGAGTCCCCTACAGCTCAACATAACAACATGGCTTTACTTCTTGTACTTCATTTATATATTTTTCTGCTGGATGGTTAAGACCAAGATAAAGCAAGACCTATGCAACAAGAATTGTAGCTTTTGGATCTCATAAGGTCAGTCAAATCCTTTTAGGCTTTATCCTGACACCCTGTACCTCAGATTGTAGATCCTTTGTCAGTGTCAGCCATGTGGATGAGTCACGGCCATTGCTTGACCAATTCATTCTCTGTGACAGCCTGAGAGAATGTTTTCTCTCCATGTGACTCTCCTTAGATACACTCTACATCATCAATCACTTTCCTCTTTGGCCCCATAATCTCCTTGATCAGAAAATTTGGGACACAACTGAGTTACATGATGTTATAGTACAAGTTCTCCTATGTCCTGCATCTTATTTGACCTTGGAAGGCTAGGGCCAAAATGTTGGCTTTCCTTGCAGCCCTCCTTTTTCTCTAATTTTGGTCTGCAAACTTAGGTTGTTAACCACCCAGAAGAGAAGCTTATTGTTATTACCATACAACCTAGGCTGTAGAACTTAACCTCAATGTCTGTCTGTCTGAATATCAAACATGTTAGGCATAACATGGAACAGGTATTTTTCATAAAGTATTGATAAGTGACTACATTTTACAAACAAAAAGTGAATCTTTTACTCCACGGCATTTGTTATAAATACTGAATTTAAGAATTAGACTTATTTTTCCCCGGTTGTTTTGAGCCTTGTTTTATTTCTCTGATGCTGGGCTCTATTTTTTGTTTCTGTTCATCTTCTTTTGGGCTTCTTATTGTTTTCTCAATTCTCTTTTGCTCTTCTGTTTTGGAAATTGTTATAGACACTGCATTCTAAAGTGAATCAGTATTTTAGGGTTATTCTTGGAACATAAGAAACTCAGGACATCATTTGCATCCTGTTTATGGGCTGTTGCCAGGTAGTTAGAGCTCTCCTGTTGTTGTAAAGTATCTGCTTTTGTTAGTACATGCTCAGAGTAGTGGTGCTTGCCGCCCCTGTGTGGAGCAGGTTCATGTACCTAGCACGTCTGAATTCCTTTGGTCATCCCCCTTCCTCACTTCCCTGCTTCATTTCTTTTTTTTTTTATAGAGAGAGGTTTATTTACAAACACACATTCACAAACAACTGCACAGACTTGCACACCTTTCATCTGAGTACAGAGAAACTGGTGGTTACTTTCTCAAGAAAGTGCTCAGACCTTAACAATGTTTCTTTACCTCCTTACCATCAACTAAATTCCATTATTATTACAGTTCTTCCCCTTCTGTGAATTCTCATCATGCAGAATTCTACTGTATGTGATTTTAATTCTGTATACTTTCTACACATTAATGAGACTTGTACTCTGAGCACGTAGAAGTCACACTGAAGTATATAGTTAAAACATCACACCCAACAATGATGGAATGATGCCATAGTATATTACTGTGCCAATTAAATAAAACCTCATCGAGTAATATATAAAAAGAGGGAAGAATTTGTGACCATCAGTGTACATACATGGAATAAAAGAATGGAAAGGCATCAACCAAGATGAATAACATTATATACGTCTAAATGATAGTAAGATAAGCCATTTTTTCCAACCATATAAGATGTTCCAAGTTTATCTCCATGGAGTGTGCACTATACAATAACAATAAGCTATATATAATACAGTATCTACAAGACTAAATAAAATACTTAAGTAAATGAGAAAATATTAAATTTCTGAACTCAGAAACTTTTAAACTTAAATTTAAAATTCCTGGACACAAATTGTTAAATGATCAGACACATAAAATAATGTCCTTTACCCCACATAACATTTAAAAATGTGTTTTAAAACATTACAATTACTTCATTAACCTTTCAAAGAATGAGGGTCCTATGTTCATGAAGTTTGTGTCTCCCCAGAATTCCTATGTTCAGACCCAGCCACCAATGTGATGGTGTTAGGACCTGAAACCTTGGAAAGGTGGTCAGGTCATGGGTGTGGGTCCTTCATCACTGAGATTAGTGTCCTTACAAAAGTTGTCTTACCGCTTCTCTGATGCAACAATAAAGCAAGACGTCACAGTTTATGAACAAGAAAGCAGAACATCATTATACAGTAAATTTGCCAGTGCCTTTATATTTACCTTTTTAACTTTTTTGTATTAGTGTATGATTGCAGTACATGCAATTTACAGTCATCATGGGGAATGGTTACATGTGCACTTTATGGCTTGTTTCTTTTTTAAATTCCCCTTCCCCTTCCCTTTCCCCACCTAGCATCCCAACCTCAGGTTTCCTAATCTCTAAGACTGTCACAAATACATGTCTATTGTTTACAAGTCACCCAATTTATAATAATTTATAATTGCATTCTGAACATTCTGACATAGGGTCTTGAAAAGTTCCTAAGTAACAAAGGACACTGTGTGAGTTTCATGCTACCATGAGAAAATCCCTGAGGTCATTAAGTTACACAGATGAACAGTTCATTTAGATCCTGGTCCTAGAATTTCCAATCTGATATCAGGTAGCCATATTGTTGGGCATCTGAGAAGGACATCAGTTAGCAATGATGAGGAGTACTTGTCAGAGAAAACTGCTCACATCTCGAGCCAAAAAAAAGATCTCCAGGTTCCCTTTCAGCATGCACTTCTGGAGACCTAGGACTATGTGAGGCTGCACTTGCTGTGAAGTAACTCAGCACCTCCCATAAGGCTACCCTCAGCTGCTAGCCATGAGCCATCCATATTCAGATGATTGGAGGAAATAAAAGAATATCAACTGCTTGCTACTTCTTGCTAATAATATAAGCTACTAATTTTCTATTTACACTTGACTTCATTGTTTTGTTTTCATGGAATACAAAATTATTTCCATCCTCTAGTAGTGCACTCATGATGATAGGCTTCAAGCTTTATTTTCTTGAAAAACACTTTAAATTCATTAAATTTGCTGGGAATATGGCTTTATGTCCAAGGATGCAATACTACAAAAATCTCATTTTGTAAAATATTTGTTGCTATTGATCAACCAATTCGGCTTTATTTATTTTTCTATAATTTTATT
>NW_004524615.1:14553655-14577836 GCF_000260255.1 Octodon degus
TCTGCACTTGTTATGGGTGGGCTTGGGTTCTGAGATTGCATTTTGCTCCTTCCCATTGTCATTTTGTGTAGCACTGTCTTCTGACCTTTGTTGTAGATCTTTGTTGCAATTATAGCCTTAGCACCCACTGGAGTTAAGGTATAGATCTACAAAGTTTTCATTTATTCAGCTGTGCCTGGCTTGGGTCTGGCTGCTGTGCTCAGTTCCTTTCTGTTGCTGTCCTTGGGGGTGAACCTGTTGTACCCCTTTGGCAAGATGTTCTGCTCCTGGAATAGCTGGGTGGTTCTGTCCCCTACAATCTCTGCAGGGATTGCCGCTGCAGGGTTTCACCCCAGTCCTGTATGGCAGGCCTGAGCTGAGTCTGGAGGGGACAAGGTGAAGTAGGGAGGAGAGGCAGCTCTCCCACACACTCACCGGGTCAGGACTAGGACTGGATCTGGGGGTTCCCAGAATTCCTACTCTGTGGGTGGGGTGTGGGGCGGTACTACAGAGTGATGCGGGTTGTCCCAAGAGGGTGAAAGAAGGTGTCACCCATGCTGCACCTGGACTGGGACCGGTAGGTTCCGTCAGCGCAGGGTAACTGGATGCTCTCCCACACACTCACTGGGCCTGGGCTAGGACTGGGTCTGGGGGTTCCCGGAACACGGCAGAAATTCCTACTCTTCAGCGGGGTGGGGGAGGTGCTGCGGAGTGCTGGGGGGCATCCCAAGTGAGTGGAAGAGGGTCTCAACCACGCTGTGCCTGGGCTGGGACCCAGTAGTTCCCACTGGTGCAGGGTAGCTGGAAGCTTTCCCACACACCCACTGGCCCTGGGCTAGGACTGGCCCTGCTTCCTTTCTTGACCCTCTTCCCATGTGAGAAAAATCCATACTTCCCTTTTGTAATTATTTTTGTTTTGTTTATAATTTGGGTTTTGTAATAAAAGAAGTCATACACTACTTAAGCTTGTGTATGTGGTTTATTCCACTTCATATTATTGTCTTAGGGGGCATCCATTTTTCTACAAATGACTCATGTTTATCCTTCTTTATGGCAGAGTAGTACTCCATTGTGTGTGAATACCACAATTTCTTTATCTATTTATCTATTGATGGATGTATAGGCTGCTAGCTAAATCTTGGTAGGCGTTGTGCTGCTATAAACATGGACATGCGTATATTCCTGTAAGATGGCATCTTTAACTCCTCGGGAAGACATTTCGAAGGGCTATGGCTGATGAAGTGGAATTTTATTTTTAGTTTTTTGAGGAATCTTCACACTGATTTTCATAGTGATTATACTAATTTATACCTACACAACTGGCACTACTACCAGTCTAGGTTCTTGTGTGGACTTGACAGATATTTTGACAACACAGGTTCTGTAAATTTGGGTTACAGGCTTTATGATAATCAGTGTGCAGTCACTGTGTCTTCCTGCTTCTGGTAATTTCCAACATCCTCAGATTTTCTTCAGCTACAGCACTCTGATGTCTGCCTCCCTTGTCACTGTCACCTTTTCTAGGTGTCTGTCTGTCCATCTGTGTCTCTCTGTATGTCTGTCTCTCAATGTTTCTGTCTCCTCCCACCCCATTAAGCTTGGGCCCTGCCCTATCCAGAACTGCCTCACAGTAACTAGATTCTTTTTTTTTTGGTGGAACCAGGGATTGAACTCTGACCCTTGTGCTTGCCAGGGAAGCGCTTATTGCACTGAGCCATCTCCCCGCCCCTCTAGATTCAATTTGTAAAGACCCTTTTTTAAAACAAGGTCATGACTGGGGCTAGGAATTGGAACTTTTGAGGATGCACCTTTTGTGGGATGGCCGTGCTCACCTTGGCAGCACGTATACAGAGGTGGAGAATGGACAGGTGCAGAAGAAGACTTATTTTCTTTTTTAGAAAGAAGACAAACAAGTGCTAAGTCTTTGTTGACATAAATGTGAAGTAAAAACACACACATGCGCAGCACATTGCACACTGCATACCATCCACCCAAATAAAATATAGCTCTTTAATAACACAGGGCTCTGAAAGAGATGCTGTCTTCCCCTTCATTGTCCCTGAACACTAAAATTTTGAGTATAAGGAGCCAGCCAGGTATATATTATATATTGCCTATATTAGCAAATTTTCAACTCTGCTTTATGAGAATATCTAAGTAATTTTTTGAGAATGATTGGAATGAAAATTACATTTAGCACAGATGAATGTATACTCATGAATCATATATATAGACATATATATATACATATATACACACATGTATCTATGAGTATACATTCACACACATATAAACATATACATCATTGTTATATCATTGGATTTATATATGTATATATAAATATATATTTTAATTTCATGTATTTGGTACATAGTCTCACTACCCAGCTAGGACTTGTAGTGATCCTCCTGTTTTCAGCCTCCCCAGAGCTGGGATTACAGGTGTGCACCACCAAGCCCGGACTCACTCACCGGCTCAGTGTGCCCTATGGAGAGGCTAGCACAGCATGTCGTACCAGAGATCAAATCCCAGTTCCTGCACTTGCCTAAGCAGGCACTTAGTCCACTGAGCTACCTCTGAATTCTTATATAAACTTACAGTTCCTACGAAGAATCTACAGAGACCTATGAATTAGTGTATTTTGAGAAAAATCTCTATTGGGTATAGCCTTCCTCTTGCACAGTTCAAGTCCCACCATTTCTCTTCCGTGAGCTCCCTAGCATCTTGTTTCCTGCCTCTCTGCCCTGGGCTGAGCCTTTCAAAATGTTTGACTGGAAGTTCAGCATTGTGCTTAGAGACTGGTGTTTCAAGTTCCGCACATGTGTGAGGTGACACAATATTTGTCATTCTGGGTCTGGTTTCTTTCACTTAATATCATAATGTAACATCCTCTAGGCTGATCAAAAAATAGATTTATTTCTTTTTTTAAGGCAGAAGAGTGTTTGTTCCCTTGTGTGTATATACAACACTTTTTTACTCATTCTTGCGGTTCCGTATCTTGACTGTTGGAAGTACCCCTTCCTCAAGCATCAGAGGGCAGATATCTGTTTCGTAGGCCAATTTCATTTCCTGTAGACGTATACCAAGTAGTGGAGTTGATGGGACACATGGAAGCTCCATTCTGAATTTCTTGAGCAACCTCCCACTGTTTTCTAGAGTGGTTGCTGTCCATTCCATTGCTCCCAATAGGGAGCAAGTATTACTTTTGCTCCCCATCCTCAGTGACAGGTGTTAAATTTTGTTCTTCTGAAGGTAGCTGTTTTAACTGAAGTACTGTGATACTCCATTGTGGTTTTGACTTGCATTTCTCTGATTAGTCACAGATGGTAGAAAGATATGGCTAGTGTGATTAGAAGGGAGACAGAAATGGACACATATTTGTCAGCAGATACACTTGTACAGTTAGGTAGGAGAAATAAACTTCAAGAGGTCTATTGTATAACAATGTGGCTCTGAATGTACTGGGGATTGAACCCAGGACCTTGTGCTTGCTAGACAAGTGCTTATTCTACTGAGCTATCCCCCCGGCTCATGAATGATCATTTATTGTATTCTTGAAAACTCTAAGGAGAGTAGATGCTAGACGCTCTCACCCTAAAAATGAGTCTGTCACACAGTAATGCTTTCACTAGCTACCTAGACTTAACCATTCTGCAGTGTGTGTTTACTTCAGAACATCTTGTTATACCTGATAAAATGACATGATGCTGCCTGTCATTTTAAAAGTCAACAACAAAACAAGAAAAATCTACATTGTGACTACTTCTAGAAAATCTTCAGTGTAGCCTACGCCAAACATAGCTCCCGATAAACATGGCCATAAAAGCTTGCATTGCCTCTGTGTTCTGCAAGTGCTGCTCCTTCTGTACACATTAGTCTAGGGGACACCTTTAGTTATTCCCTCGACTCTGCCAGTTTCTCCTTAATGTGGGCATGAGGTTTTGCTTGTATTCCTTCTGCCATTTGCACTATCTTAGGTCAGCATCTTGCGCTGCATTTATGGGAAGGGATGTGAACTACTTTTTGGTGATAAGAGCCACTTCCTGCTTAGAATCTGGGCTAACACACAGGTATAGCTCACTCTGGCCACTCCATGCCCAGTCTTCAAGGCTACCAGGGTGCCACTGCATGCTCTCGAATTAGGAAGGAACATCCTCCGTCACAGAGATTGTTGGGTGTGTTTGTTCACAGCTAATCCTGCCTTCAGATTTATCATTCTGAATTTCCTCTACTCAAGGTTTAGTTTTGCTTCCCCATATAAGAAATCCACTGGAAGCGTGTTCCTATGAGAATCCCTTGATTAGCAACACAGCATTCAGTAAGTCCTTAAATATTAGTCAGTTAGCAACACAGTGTATGGAACAGACGTAAAGAGGAGAGGTGCTCTCTGGAACTTCTTTTTCAATGTGAGCAGAATTACACACACAGATCAGAATGGATTTATTTATAGTAGGTAGTCCATGGTTCCTTCTCGCATCCATTCTGGGTTAAAATCCTTCTCGAAGTGGCACAATGTCTGATTGGACACCTCTTTGAACAAAAAAGACTTACCAGAAGACATAGTTAACCTCAAGAGCTAAGCTGATCGGAGCATGAGCCACATGCAGAGGAAATCATAATTTCAGCGTTTCCTTTCAGTAAGCGTTCGCTCCGAGTCTATCTGTGGCTAGGCCAGGGCGTTCACCACTTGGGTGTGGGATGCGTGAGGGGCTCTGATGTACATTCACGGTCATGCCCACTTTTCAAAATGGCATTGCAATAAAGTTAGTTTTCTCTCATGGTATATACTGATAATGCTTATCTTATTATGTCACTGAGAATTATAGATGAATCTGTGAATTACTGACCACTTAAAATCCTAATTCACAATCCTAACCAAAGAGAGCAGATTCAGAAATAAATGTATAGTCCTGTTATCTGCTCCACTGCCCCATTAACCAAATATACACCTTAGTTTGATATAAAAAATTATCTCACAGGAATACGGTGCATAATCAGGATAATGTAAATAGAGTGGCATATTCAAATTCCTTCCTAGAAGAAGCTGATTTAGATCAATTATACAACAGTGTTTGAAACTTGTTCTACCTAACGAGATGGGCAATCCCAAATAGACAGCAAAACAACTTTACCACTTTGTTAACTCAACCCATGCTGAGAGCCTTTGGTGTGCTCTATGTTATGTGATATGACTTATTTATCCAGTGAATATCTATCTAATACCCTGTGCAAGCCAGGAACTGAGGATACTGTGAATGGAGAAGATCCAATATTTCAACTCATGGTGATTACGGACGTGTTTGCTAATAGGAACAAAACAAGAAGCGATTAAAGAGGATAATGGTTATTGTGAGTGAAGGGCTTGGGGTTATCGAATATCTGGCCAGGCTTCTGGGAGGAAGGAACGTGAACCTGAGACCTGAGGGCAGGGAATTGGTCATGCAGGTAAGGTGGGAGGGGTAGTGCGAGTTTCAGAGGCAGACCAGCAAGAAGAGAAGAAAAAGGTGGAGAGTAGAGAGAGCAGGCAGCTTGTGTTTGAGGAATAAATGAACAGTCATTTGTGGAGCAGAGAGTTTAGAGTTTGGGTAAGATTGTGTTGGGATCCTTTGATACTTTAAGTCTAACTACATGTTCCCATGGATGGTGGCCAGAGGTTTCTGTACAGTCAGTGGCACAGGAAGTGGAGCTCCCAAGGCCACTCATAGGTAGCAAAGCAAAGCTTTGGAACTCACCCCCTTGAATGTGAAATGAAGGACTCTTGGGAGTCATGTTTTCTTGTCACTGGGACAAAACACCTGACACCCTTAGCTTAAAGGAGAGGGCTTTTTCTTCAGTTTCAGAAATTTCGGTCCATGTTCAGGACAGAATGACACAGAAATGCATGGCAACCAGGAAGCAAAGAGAAGGAGGAGCTGCAGGGAGATAAATACTTCCGGGTCATGCCCATGGTGACCTGTCTGTAGCCAGGATCCAACGCCTAACAACCTTAGTTGTAGCACCCCTGTAATCCAGTCACCTTCAAAATATATGAAGCTTTTGGGTGCAACATCTAGATCTAAACCATAACAGCCCTCCTGGAGGACAGGAGGCTTGTGGCCTGCATGGGACACTTCCCAGAAGGGTCATTTAGGGAGGACCCTTAACTCTGAGCTCTTGAGTCTTATGCAGCATGTGAGCCAGCTGTGTCTCACTTCCTGTGTAGTTCCCCATCTGCTTGCAAACCTCAGGCACAGCCTGGTGGAGCTGGTAGGATAACGCTGACCTGGGACAAGGGCCTAAGACTCTAGTAAACCAGGATATGAAAGGAAAACACACCCCCTTTGAGGCCTATGCAGCGGTGCTTGGGACCATCAGGGTGTTGGGTAAGGTGTCTGGGGGAAGAAGCTAGAGGAGCACTAGGCTTAGGCTGCAAGTCCAGCTCTTGCTCTGCATTTGGAGATTCTATGACCACAGTCAGCTCTGGCAAGATGGGGCCTTGGGTCATTAGTGGAGAACCTGATGGTTCACCACTGGGACTCTGGGGAGAAGTTGATAACCACAGGCTTAGTACTCTGAGACATGAGTACAGTGAGAAGCTAATTTGCATGGTGAGAACAAGAAGTACTATAGCCAGAAGCCTTGAGTTTGGAATCAAACCAATCTGTCTTCATGCTCTGGCTCCACCACTACTTAGTTTGTGTTCAGTAGGAGAAGGTAGAACATCTACTTAGTGATTTGATTATGAGCATGAGTCCAAATTTCATGGGAATCTTGCAACAAAGGGAAAAACTTTGTAGGCAAGATTCACCTTTGGTAAAGACATTTTACAAAAGTCAACATGAAGGTTATTGTTGTTGACCGAGTCTCAAAAAAGGTCATCAACAAAGGTCCCTAGACTCTTGCCTGGTTCATCAGCTGTGGTGTAGGTGTTAATTTCTCAGAACAAGTCTTATACTTATTGAATCTAATAAAAAATCTGCTTAAGTGGGTTATCAGTAAAATAACTGATAAAGGGGCTATAAATTTCATCCCACAGATGGGGTTTAGGACAATTTTTTTATATTATAATCTCCTGGAGTAGTGAAGACAAAGTGGGATGTTACATGAAAGGTGCTGTAGACCAGGGTCTGCTCTGCAGAAGGGGCTTTCTAACAGAATGTTCACCGTTGGCATTTCAGAAGGTTTTTACTTACATTCGCTCCTAATATTCAAGTCCTATCAGTCAACATAGAGAAGGCCCCTTCATTAAGCAGACTTCTCTTTAATATGATTTCTAACAATTTAGGACCTTCAGAAACAAATGGAAAGCCTACTTTGAGGGCATAGAAAGTTTACCATTAAAAACAAAGCGAAGGGCTGGTAAGATGGCTCAGTGGTCTAAAGCACCTAATTAGAACAAGCTTAGCAAAGCACAGGGACCGCTGTTCAATCCCCCAGCACCACATGCCAGCCAGCCCCGCCCCCTGGTGGGCTGAGCTGGCCACACACACACACACACAAATAAATAAATAAATAAATAAATAAATAAATAAATAAATAAAAGCGAAGCCTGGTGTGGGCTACACACCTGTAATCCCAGCCACTCAGGAGGCTGAGGTGGGAGGATCCCACATTTGAGGCCAGCCCCATCAATTTAGCAAGACCTGGCCTTAAAATTTAACAAAAAGGTTTAGGGGCTTAGCTCAGTGGTAGAGTGGTGGTTTGCCTAGCATGCATGAAGCCCTGAGTTCAATACCTAGCACTACAAAAAAAGGAAAAAAAATGTTGAGTTGAAGACTAGAAGTTAGAGAGTGGATAGGAAAGTGCAGGAGAAGCAAAAGAAGGAGAAGAGAGGAAGCTTGAGCTCTCGGGTTCCTGTGGCCCTAAGAAATTTCCTCCTGGGCAACAGCTGCTTAATTCTAGGTACCATTACATCAAAAGGTTTTTTGTTTTTCATTTCTTTGCATGTCCTGGATTTTTCTTGGACAACAATTGCCTTTTGTTACTATAAAACTTAAATAAAAGGCTGCCTTATGCATCCCAAATTATGTAAGTACACACGGATGGAGAATGTGGTCCTGAGAAAACTTGCCGCTTTGCACCGTAAATCAATGGAGAACTTGTGTAAAGAGACGTTTCCTGGGCTGCGGGTGCTGTGAGTTCCAGTGCATAGCTAATTTTGTATGGACCCAATATTTTAGGATTGAGTGTGGGAGAGGTATATTTGTTTGCTTATTTTAATAAAAGTGTTCGTTTCAAAATAAAATCAAGCAATGAAGAAATGACTATTATAAAATGTCCCTAACTTTTCAACATTCCCACATCTGTTTCCTATATATCCTTTCAAGTAATTTCTCTGCCTATGTAAACATTTCTATTATATATAATTCATGCATACTTGATGTACAAATAAGTATTATTTACATATTTTATGAAATATTTTTAGATGTTATTTTATGGCCACAAATGCGGCATAGTATCAGCATTTGATCTTGAAATTTATTTTCCTTGTTTTTATTGGTCAGCAACTTTTTGTAAAAAAAAAAAATCTTCTGTCTATGTATTTGGCACAGAATCTTGTTACACACAGCTGGGACTCATGGTGATATTCCTGTCTCAGCCTCCCCAGTGCTGGGATTATAGGTGTGCACCACCACGCCTGGTTTTGGTGAGCAGCTCAGCACAGGGCTGGGAGAGCATGTAGTATTGAGGATCAAACCTGGATCCTTGCACTTTCCAGGCAGCTGCTTAGACTGTGGAGCAATCTCCCAACCCCTGGTCAACAAGTTTTTGTATTTGTTTTTCTTAATGGATCTTAAGCATAAGAGTAAAGTGGTAAAATCAAAGTAAGTAAAATTAGAGTGGTAAACAAACTGAAAACAAAGGAAACAGGACATGAACTGATTGCTCCGAAGAGAAAACATTAGTCCCCCTGGCGCAGACCAGAAATCAGGACTTCAAGGCTGAGTTGGCATTCATTGGGTGGCAAAGAAGCAGCTAGGGAGAGAACTTTCTAGAAAAGAGAGCCAGTGGGAAGAAAGGTCGAAAAGCATATGAGTGTAGCTCATAACATGCAGTTTAAAATTACACAGTTCTACAATCTGCATCATGTTGAATGGGACGCCTAGAGTTTTTCACCCTGGAGTAATCATTCATATTTCCTAGCACTTCCTGGGTAACTTAATGACACCTTCATGCAGTGAAAGTTTGCTTACAGTTTTGCTTAACATAGTTAAGTTTTCTCTACTCATTCCCCAATTTCGTCCTCAGCATGTATAATGATGAAAGGAGCAAGAGTAGAAAATGGACCTGGAAAATTTCACTGTAGGTGTTTTAGTGGTTGCCAGTGGCTCTGGGACAAATCTTCTATTAAGGGAGGTGCAGAGGAGGCTATAGGTTTAAAGTAATTACGATGCGCCTCTTTTATTTCACAACAATGCAGGGCTGTCAGTGACCCAACCACTTTTCTGGGAAATTTTGCCCTGGGCTGAAAGTCACTGAAGTTCTCTAGGAGGCAAACTCCTTTTTGAATTCTTCTGTTCTTCAAAACATGTCCTTGCCTATTCCACTGCTAAGTAAATGACTTCTGATTCATGGTTAATTTGTATTTCTTTTCATGTTACTTAGTTTGAGGCTACACTTCTTCAATTAGACACTTAAGAATACTTATTATAAAGTAAATTTCAATTTCATGAAATCATTCATAGTTACCTATTTTTAACCTAAAAAATGGCAACTTCATATTGTTCAACTCAACATATCTAACTGTCTCATGTTTTTAAAACTAGGAGTAATTAACACCTTGTTTCTTATTAATTTTCTTACCTTTAACATTATGGTTAGTCAAAATGAATTTTATAAACTTCAACATCTTCCAAGTCCATTCCAAGACTTCCTTCTAAGTCAACTGTTATCATTTTAGCCCTGCTTCTCTAATTTTTTTTTCTGATTCTCTAATTTTTGATGCAGACTATTTGAGGTGTCTTTCTATTTTTATTTTTATTTTCTGGCAGAACCGGAGATTGAACTCAGGCCTTTGTGCTTGCTAGTCAAGCGCTTATTCTACTGAGCTATCTCCCCAGCACCTTGAGGTGTCTTTCTACCCGGCTTCCAGTTTCCCCAAAAATGTGCCAGTTTTTCTTGGGGGCAGTTTTACCTTCCCAAGAGCTCACCACTCTTGATGACTCAGGCATCAGAAGTTCCCACGGCACAATCCCAAACTCCTTTTCTTCCTTCTGTTCGTAGGCCATTTCTTCCATTTTCAGGTAATGCTGAGCTCATTTTTGTTTGCTAACTTCCATTTTGTTACTGAGCTTGCTCTGCCTGGCCTTATAGTAGCTTCCATGATAATCTTTCCCTCTCCATTGAACTCCAACCTCTTTCAAGGCTGAGTCCTCTTCCTCAGAGTTGAGAAAGCCAAAGGCATCTAGCTTCGTGGTTACCACATGTGGACAGGCAAGCTTTGGACCAAACAATTCTTGGTGGCCATTCTTAGGAACTAGGAAGTCACAGAATGAGGCGGCCATGTTCAGTAAGTGGCATACGCCCAGCAATGCTCACAGAACTCAGTGGAAACCGAGACCCAGCCATGAAGAGTGCTTCTGATGCTCTTAAGTCTCCCGCCTTCTAATTCAGAGTTCCACTCTGTCCTCAGGTGGGAGCACAGATCTCAGGGAGCAGATACTGCCCGCAGGAGCTTCTGCCTTGTTCAGGAAGCGCCTCTGTCCACAACAAAGGAGGGCGATAACCCCAGATTCAAGAATGGTGATGGGCCTTGGGCTCTTCCAAGGAAGGGGTTGTTCCATGCTGTACCTTATGCCTATGATTTGTCCTGCAGATAGTCGTGGGGTGTGTGTGTGTGTGTGTGTGTGTGTGTGTGTGTGTACACATGCACATGTAAGAGCATGCAAGATTGAACCCAGGGTCTTTGCCCTGAGCTATATCCCAGCTCTTTTATTTATTTATTTATTTATTTAATTTTGAGATAGGACTATCCCAGCCTGGACATGAATTTGTGAACTTCCTGATTTAGTCTCCTCAACCTCTAGGATGCTCTACACCTGACCTATTTTTCAGATATCCTGCAACATTTAGTGACTCACAGGGCTGTCCACAGCGAGAACAAGAAGCTAAGAACTGCAGCATTATGCTGGCTTCTTTTGATGGTGGATTAGAGAAATATTAACTAGTTGGTTCTATTCCCTCCAAATAAAGAATAAAGGCTGCAAAAGGATCCCCTGGACTGTTCTACCTGGAACGTGTGTGTGTGTGTGCATGTGTGTGTGTGTGTGTGTGTGTGTGTGTGTGTGTGCATGTGCATGTGTGTGCACATGTGTATGCGCAACTTCTGTAGATGATTGTTATTGACTGTCTGTTTCTCTTTTTGTGACACTACATGAGTAACTGGGAGAGAAAACCTGGCCAAGAGCTACTTGCCTCTCTTTGCACGGCCAGTCCCACAGGGAACTCCAGTACATGTTGTCCAGAAAGTGACTGAGTTTTAGAGTACGAAAGATTGAAAACTAATGGTGCCTGGGTGGTTTTTGGACCTGCTTCTTATGTGGGAAGAAGAGTTCCGAACAAAGCAACAGCCCAGATTTACTGAGCAAATGAAAAAAGGAGCTGCCGTTGATCAAACCGGGTGACACAAAAGACCATGCTTTGCAGGCTCCCAGGCATCAAGCCGGGAGAACTGCTCATAATGAGCCGCCCAAGGATTTGCTAAAGAGGACAGTGCTGGGGGAGTTAGTCGAGTAAGAATGGACTTGGGAATGCACATTTAACTGTAAAGTTTCCTGTGGGAAAAATAAGCAAATATTTAAGAAGTTGGAAAGAACATGCCATGGGGAATTCCAGCCCTTCTTAAGTGTAGTACGTCTTGGCTTAAGTACAAGAAGAGAGCTGGATTGTGACTGCCCCAGCCAGGCCCAGGGTAGCTAACGATCACTCAGGCAGAAAGTCTCATCCACAGGCTGGGGGACTGATGGGGTGACTTTACTGCTGTATATATTTTAAAATCTGAAGAATAATTTTAATTTGTAACTGAATGTGGAATGAAAATCAAGAGAAGTGAGGAAGAAGAGAAGCTACAGATATAAAGATTTGGTTTTCTGCCTACAGTCTGGGAAAGGGCACCACGTCCATAGGAGAGGATCAGAAGCCACTGAGTGGGCCTGGAGTGCTCTGGGGGCTAAGCTGTGCGGCCAGCGGGGCTGGGAGAACCCTGGGTGCGAGGCCCACAGGCAATTTTGAACTTAATCTGTGGGCTTCAGGACTGAGCCCCATTCCATACTCTGAGACTTGTTGCCTCCCAGGCAGAGCGAGAGGTGAGAGGAGCAGTGTGCACGCTGGGAAGAGGCTACAGGAATCAAATCTTCATCTAGCCGCTGCCAGGGCATGGAGCTGGATCTGCTCTGTCCTGCTGAAGCCTGGGCCAGGAACGTCAGTGGAAGCTTCTCCAGCTCTTCCCTAACCTGAGCCTGAGGACAGCAGGCCCCACAGCTTCCTTCCCCTCTTTGAGAAACAGAAGTTTAGTTTTATCTCATCAGAACCAGAAGCTCTTCTCATTATTTTGAGTGGGAAAGGAGGGATGTTTTGATTTTTCACATGATGGCCAACACTGCTGCACAATGGTTCTTAGAAGTGGTTTTGTAAACAATTTGATCTAATTGACCAAGCCAATTAAGGTTTTAGGAAAATTTTCCTCATAGGTTTTAGTCGGTTCAGGGCATGCTTCAAATTCAAGCCCCCTCAGTCAGGCCCCTGCTTTCTGTAGCACCGAGCACTGCTGGGTGGGCTGGGCAAACACAAAGGAGCATTTTCATAGGAGACCACCCAAACACTCTGACCAGATTTCCAAAACACTGGGTCCTTTCTTCTGTTTGGAAAATGCCTCATGAGTGAAGGATGTCTCTCTGGCTGATAGAAACTTCGAGTTCTGATAAGATGTCTTTGTTAGTTTGGCCAGACTACCTCCAATGGCCAGCTTCAGGCGACTTTCACATCCTCATCTTCTTGGTGGGTCCCAGTAGTAAATGCACTTGGTTAAGGGTGTGTACAACAAGTTCAAGGAGGGGGACAAATTACTGTTACAACAGTGACAACAGGTGCAGCACTCACGTCATCTCTGTGCCCTCCTCTTGCACATGCTCAGGACGTTTCCAAGAACCTTGGCCCCCTGCTGAGAGTAAACTTCTAAACTTCTCAAACTGACACAATGAGGGCCGAGGTGGAGCAGTAGGGGCATCTCTACACCCTGGGATGGAGACCGGCTGACTTTCTAGACCACTCAAATGGACACAATGTATCAACCACTGCAGGTACTTAAAAACCCATGAGAATCCCTCAGCATTTCCTGTTCTGGGTTCTGAGCCCAGCACTCTTCAGCACCCTTCCTTGCTCTATTTTTCTTCTCAAAACTTATTCTCAAAAAAAAAAAAAGACACTGTACAGTTTAAAAAACAAATCTTACACAGCCTTACATTTCAATTTTTTTCTTCAAAAGGAGTGAGTTGTATATGGGGAGGTTAAATACTTTATATACAAGAAAAAAAATTGTGCTCGAACCAAATAATCATCCTCTTCTTCCTCCTCCTCTTCCTCTTCTTCTTCCTCCTCTTCATTCTCCTCTCCTTCCTCCTCCTCTTCCTTCTTTTTCTTGCTTGTTTCAGCCTTGATGACTCCCTGTTTTGCTGCATCAGGTTTTGTGTCTTTTTTTTTTTGTATAGTTAACACACTACTGAATGTGTCTTTAGATAGCCCTGTCCTGGTGGTATTTTCAATAGCCGCTAACCTTGCCTGGTACAATACGGGGTTGTAAATTGGCGTGGAAATTGAAAGCAGATTGTTCTTGGTGCACAGCACAAATTAGTTATGTATGGGGACAGTAGTTTTTCATCTTCAGTTGTCTCTGATGCAGCTTGTACAAAAAAAATGTTGTTCTGTTAACTGAATACCACTCTGTAATTGCAAAAAACAAAGTTGCAACTATTTTATTGACATTCTGAATGCTTCTAAGTAAAGACAATTGTTTTATTAGTTAAAAAAAAAACCCTTATTCTCATCCAATTTACTATGTTTTTTTCTTTTAAACAAAATTTCTCTCTCTCTCTCTCTCTCTCTCTCTCTCTCTCTCTCACACACACACACACACACACACACACACACACACCACAAACTGTATTTCCATCTGGTTTGTTCACTGCTATATTTTCCTCATTTAGAAGAAAGCTTAACATAGGCTAGATATGGATGAGTATTTGATGAATGAAAGCCCAGCCAATGATATTTTCTCTGAAGTAAATTCTTGGTCTTCTATCCCTCCTCAACCCCTGGAAACAGATCACTTGTCTTGTGCTCGCACCCTCCTTTTACAAAAGCCCCAGACAGATCAGGCCAGTAGCTTAGTCAATTATGAAGGCTAGAACCAAAAGAAACCTCCCGAGCAACCTGCACGGTCACCAAGATATGTTCCTCTGGTTCCTTCTGAAAGTTCACAGGGCAAACAAAATTACTTAGCTATGTTTTCTGACTGGTCTATGTATTTTCTCCCACATAAAGAATAAATGTCATGAAAAGCTTGCCCAGAGTGTTCTACACGGAGCTTTCATCTCTGCTAGTGATATCTAGTTCATTATCATTGGGTCCCTGTTCCCTTTCGTTGTGATGTTTTATGTTTAACTGGAAGCAGAGAGCATAGACTGGATAGTGCACTTTCTTTTACCTGCCCCAGGCCAACTGTCCTTTTCTTTCTCGAACACTTCAAACCAAAAATTTCAAGTGAAATAAAGGGGAAAGATAGCTGAACCTCCAACAAATCCAATCATGGAAAAATGTTATGAAGTTCTGTGGTAAGCATGTTTCAGGAGGCTTTAAAAGACGTTCCTTATGGAGATGCTGCTGCGGGGTCTTCCTTCTGTAGGTGTGCTTGGCTCTGCGTGACAGAACACTGGCTGCTTTATGAAGCAATCATTTCCTGGCATTCTCCTTCGATCCCCTGCTGGGTACTGGGGCGGAGCTACCATCATGCCAGCTTGGCTGCTCCCTTTTCCAGGTTTGAGCCTGGTGGGGGGTATTCACTTGGAGTCACTGGAAAGCCCACTCACAATGTTGCTGCGTACCACATTCCACTACAAGATGTCTGTTGCAGCTACTCACTTCTGTGGAGAAAGCAGAAAAGCTGCCCTAGGCACCATGCTCATGAATGACCATGGGCAAGTGCCAGTAAAAATTTATTAGAAAAAGTAGACATCAGCTGTTGCTTGCCCACCCACCCTTGTTTTGACTGGTTTGTTGTATAACATTCAAGTGGTAGAGATGTGAGTCAGATAGAACTTTGTTTTGATTTCAAATCTCCATATAGTTTGTACATTTTATGTAGGTTTGTTTGGTTGGTTGGTCTTTTGAGAGGGTCTTGCTTTAGAGTGCAGGGTGGCCTTAAATTCACTGTATAGCCTGTGCTGACCTTGACTCATGCACTATTACTGCCTCAGGCTCCAGAGTGTTGGGATAACTTGTGTGCTATATACAAAGGGCTGCAAAAGTGCCACACTTTATTTATCACTCTTTAGCATGCATCTCTATCAGGGTGAAGGATACAACTACACTGCAACTTAGTCCTTGCAATCATAACTGTTAAGCCTGTGTGGTTGTTGCTGCATAGCAATAGAGGTGGCTTTCACCTACCTCCAGATATTTTCTGCAGACCTTTTAGTGCATGAGCCGGAGAACAGTGTGTCCCCCGGCCACTTCTACTCCCTTCATCACCTCGCAGTTGCTATGGTACAGAGAGCCGGACCGTGTTGCCTGGTGTCGGTCCTGATGTCCTCCTGCTCTGATCTTCCCCCTACCTTCCCTAGCTGCTGTGGGCTCCACCCAACCCCACGGAGTTCATAGACTCTGATGCCGGATGCTTTCTTCTTCTCTCTCCCAGTCCCTTCTTCCCTATGTCCTCTGCACTCTTCGAGGAAAGCTGATATGTACAGATAAGTAAAAGGCGTCCCAACCCCTCTTGAGTCCACCCATGGTGCATTCTTGACAGGAAAACTGAAGGAGGGAAAATTGGGGATGGGCATGCACCGCCCAGATTTTCTTTTGGAACTTTCCTTCTGCCTGACTTCATCCATGCCCTGAAGGCTGATGCTGCTCACAGAGCAACCAGCTGACCGAGCGTTCCATCTGCTGCAGGCACTGGCACTCCTGGTCTAGGGCAGGGCCCAGTCCTAGTGCCACCAGCTTAGCTTCCTGTACTGCCCCTGTGCTTCTGCTACCCATACCTTTGAAATTTAGGCACTTCATACATCAACACTTCCTCCTGGATTACCCTTATTCACTTTTGTGCATCTGTTCTTATGGGGGACTCTGACCTATGCCATTGATTGAGTTTTTGACTGCACTTGCACTCTGCCCTCAGACAGCAGAAAGGTTGTGGATAGTTATCTAAGAGCTTCTTCTAAAAATTCTTTGTGAATGGGGATCCAAAATAAATAGACACTTCTCAGATGAAGGATTAGAAACAGCAAATAAAGAAATGAAAAAATGTTCAATACTATTGCTCATTTAAGAGATGCAAATTAGATCACCATCTTCACCAGGACTCAGGTAAAGGTGCAGAGGATGGCCCCACCCATCGCCATCACCACCACCTCTGCGACCCAAGTGAACCATGCTAGAAGGCCCAGAGAACAGCCTTTCCCTTCCCTGCTTCCATGACTGAGGTGAACCAGCCAAGAAGGCTCAGAGTCCAGAGGGAACACCAGCAACACAGTAGGGTCCTAGAGTACACAGGATGGACAGGCAGGACTAGCAGCATGAAAAATCTGAAGCAACAATAAGAATACCAGCCAACAGGTGGTGAGTTAGGTGAACCAGTGCTGTGCTCAGGGACAAAGACACTTAGAATAGAGGCCAGCAGGTGGGGCCAAACCTATTCTCTGTCTTTTGTGTGTGTCTTTTTTGTTTCTTTGTTTTTGTTTTGTTTTGTTTTGTTTTCCTTTTCCTTTTCTTTTCTCTTTTCCTGTTTCTTTTTTGCTTATTCCCTCTTTTCTAAACAACTAGGGAGAACTCTAGTCACAGAAAACTAATCCCATGTTCTAAAGCCAGAGAGCAAGCTCAGAAAATCCCTTGATTACTCCCTCATTCTTTCTCTTTTTCTTTCTCCTACAGTCTCCCAAGGTGTGTGTAATCATTCTTTCCTCCAGCCTTTCTTCTAATCCTTCTCAGTTATCTTTGCTTTTTCCACTACCTATTTTAAATCTCCCTGTGACAGGGCAAAGCCAGTCTACTAAGGGGAAAAATTCTGAATACAAGCTCTCAATTTATAATCAGCTCTGTTATATGATTGTACAATTTGCCCCTATGTTCTGAGCTACAGATTATTACCTGCCACGGCTTTTCATCTTCTAAACTGTGCTTGGTGCTCTTGCTATTACCAGTTGTACTACTTTAGCTGCGATGTCATTTCTGTTGTAATCACTTATTCTCAGTTATGTAACAATATCGTGAAGCTCTGAGGTAATAATCTCACCACAAACCAAAAGAACTGGAAACTAAACCAGGCAGATGCCAATATTTCACTCTTAATTAACTAGGAAGGTAGGATCTTGGAACAGACACGAACCATGAACCTCCTACACATAGAAGATGCCCTTGAGGAACAGACTTCCTAGGGAGGGCTTGATACTAATGGTACAGCTACCTACTACAAACACTTAAAAGGATCAAACACAGAAATAAAAAAGTTTTGACATAGAAAATGACAAGATGCAGAAGTAAGACCTCCAGCCCATGTGGAACAAGTTCAAGAGACACTGAGATGGAGGAAAATGGAAGACACACACACACCACAGATTTCTAACATGATAGAACTGAAGTAAAGAAACAAATTCACAAGGCTATAGGGGTAATCAAGTCAGAAATAATTTCTTAGATAAAGAAAGAAATGTCAACATTTATAAAAGAGAGCAGGGGAGAAAGCTCGGCAGTCCAAGCCCCTGTCTGGCAAGCACAAGGACCCAGGTTTGGTCTCTGGTGCTGCATTCTGGGCTGGCCACTGAAACTGGGTTTGGTGATGCATGAATGTAATCCCTGCACTGGGAAGGCTGAGACAGGAAAATCACTATGAGTCTGAGCTGTGTAGTGAGACCCTGCACAAAAGAAACAAATATATAATTTATTAAGGAATTATTCAGCAAATATAGAATAAAGACATAAAAAAGAAGATGCTAGGAAGAGGATGGAAACTATGAATGAACAATATAGGAAAGAAACAGAATGCATGAAACAGATTCAAACAGATATCTAGTGTAGTGGTTGATACATTGTGTTAATTTGACAGGTTTAAAAGTTTAATTAAGTGACTCAGCAGGGAACCAGGGTTCTTACTTTGTAAACATCCTCATCCTGTACAAGAGGAGGGCATGGACATTGTTGTGAATTCTACACCCCCAAACCCAGGATAGCTTGTTTATAATATAAGGAGTGGAGAAACCCTTGCTAGGAGCTGCAGCTACTGCTTCCCCTTTGCTCTTTGTCATTTTCCATCACCATGAACTACTATCTTCTGCAATGTGCTACTCTTCCTTGGATCCAGCCAAGTATGAACTGAAATCTGCACTAACTGTGAGCTAAATAAACCTTTCCTTTCTTAATTTTGGGTGTTGGGTATTTTGTCCTAGTGATGAGTGAAAAGTAACTGAGACATCTAGGAAATTTAAAATTCCTAAGAAATTTGACAATTCTGCCCAAATGATACTGAAGAAAGAACCTCATACCTTGAAAACAGGATTGTGACCAATAATCAAGAAGGCAAGATCTTTTAAAAATAAAGAATCATGAAAGAACAATTCAACAGCTGCAATAAAGTACAAAGAAAAACAGTGTAAGACTGGTAGATGTCAATGAAAAAGCAAGAGTCAAGAAAAATGACATAAAAGAATACTTACAGAAATAATAATGGAAAATTTCGCAAACAAAGGGAACAGAATCTGACATACAGATGAGTGAAACATGTAGAACTTTAAGTAGCCTGACAAAATAAATGTACACCCAAACATATATGTCTTAGTTACTCTTCTTTCATTGCTGGGACAAATACCTGACACCCAAAATGAAGGAAGGAAAAGTTTATTTAGCTCACAGTTACTGGAGGTTTCAGTCCATATTCAGCTGGCTCCAAAGCAGAGCAGCACATGGCAGAGAGCAGCCTTTCATGGTGGTGGCAAACAGCACGAGCAAAAGGGAGGGGTAGCAGCAGCTCAGGCAGCTAGCTTCTCTTCCCACCTTATATTGTAATGCAAATCACCTGCTCTAGGGCAAATGCAGCATCCACACCCACAGTAATCAATCACAAACTCCAGAAGCTGCCTCAAGACTGCATGACACTTTGGGGGGACACCTATACACAAACCATAACAATATAATAACCAAGGTCTCAGAAATTCAACACAAGAACAAAATACTAAAATCTGTTAGAGAAAAGAAACATATCAACTATAAAGCAAATCCCACCAGAATCACAGGCAATTTCTCAACACAAACCTTCAAATCAAGAAAAGCTTGATTCAAGTACTGAGAGAAAAAAACTTCCAACCCAGATTGATGCACCTTTCAAAACTGTCTTTCAAAATTAATGGAAAAATGAAACACTTTCATGATAAAGAACATCTGAAGAAATTCATGACTACCAAACAAACCCTACAAAGAATACTGAAAGATATTCTTGACAGAGATAAAATTGACCATAATTTCAAGAACAATGCCAGAAAGAAACTACCACATAAGGCAAATAATTAAACAAAATGAGGAAGCAATGATCCAGCCCAGGAAAGCAACATGACAAAGACAAGCCAGTGCATATCAGTTTTAACCATCAGCATAAATGGCCTCAATTCACCAATGAAAAGAGGCAGACCAGCAGGGTAGATCAAGAAACAAAATCCAACATCATGCTGTATACAAGAAACACATTCTGGGCTGGGGATATAACTCAGAGGTTTAAGCACCTGCCTGGCAAGTGCAAGGAGTTTGATCCCCGGTGCTGCAAAGAAAAAAAAAAAGAAAGAAAGAAAGAAAGACATTTAACTGTAAAAGAAATTCATGACTAGAAGTCAAAAGATGAAAAGCAATACTCCATGCATTAGAAACCTAGAAAAAAGCAGGGAGAGCTGTTCTGTTTTCAGATAATATGAACTTCAAACTGAGAATGATCAAAAGAGATAAAGAAGGTCACTATATACTGGTTGGGGAAAACATCAAGAGGAAGAGATAACAATCATAAATGTATGCACCAAATACAGAAGCACTCAATTATATAAGACAATTCTTTTTTTTTTTTTTCAGAACTGGGGATTGAACTCAGGGCCCTGTGCTTGCCAGGCAAGTGCTTATTCCACTGAGCCATCTCCCTGGCCCAAGACAATTCTTAACAGACTTGAAAAATCAATAACAAAAATTAATAGACATGAAAAATAAATAATAAAAATGAATAAGAAATGACACAATTGTAATGAGAGACCTTAATACTCCATTGTCACAAACAGACAGACCAACTAGACAAAAAATCAGCAAATAATAGCACTGAACCAACCAAAGAAATGTACTTAGTAGATGTTTACAAGGTGTTCTACCCAACAATATCAGAATACATATTCTTCTCAGCTGCACATAGCATGTCCTCTAAAAACATTCTAGTCCATAGAACATGCTTAAGTAAATGCAAAGGAATTGAGAATATCCTATGCATATTATTTGACCAGAGTGTAATTAAATTAGAAACTAATGACAAAAAATATATAAAAATTCCATAAACACATGGAAATTGAATAACATCCTCCTGAACAACCAGTGTAGCACTGGTTGTTAAAATTAAAGAAGAAATTAAACAATATCTATAATTAAACAAAAATGTAAATACAAATTAAGGTAACTTGTGGGTCACAATGAAAGCAGTCCTCACAGGGAAATTTCTAGCAGTGAGTTTTCATATTCACTGCTAGAGGAAAACAGAACAAGCACAAATAAACAACCTTATGCTCACCTCCAGATTCTAGAAAAAGAAGAACAAGTCAATCCCAAAGCTCATAGAAGGGAAGAAATTATAAAGATCAAAGCAGAAATTAGTACAATTGAGACTAAGGAAACAATACAAAGAATTCATGAATCAAAGAGTAGGTTCTTTGAAAGAATAGATAAAATTGATAAACCCCTAGCAAACCTTAACAAAAAAAGAACAGAAAAACTCAAATTCATGCAATGAGTAATGAAATGGGTAAAGTCATTACAGATTCTGTGGAAATTCAGAAGATCATTAATATCTACTTTGAAAATCTTTACTCACATGGGATGGAAAGTACAGTAGAAATTTGAACAGATTCCTAGAAACATATGATTTACCAAAGCTGAATGAAGAAGATGTACGAATGTGAATGTTAAGGCAACCAACCATGGGCCCCATTCCCCCGCACCACTTCCAATGTTCCAGGATGCCCCAACCACAACTGTGCTGCAAGACTTAACCTTGACCATTTACATCTGGCTGATTACACATATAACTTTATTTCCGCTTCCTTTAAGGACTCTATACTCTGTCCAAAACACTTTGGTCCAATCAGAGACACTTGATGACTCCCCTTTCCCATTCCTGCCCACCCAGAACACCCTGGCCCAGGGAAGGACACTTTGTGACTCACTTTCCCCTATTCCCACACATTGCTATATAAAATCCCTGCCTCCCCAGCTATTGCTGCTGTTCAGGTCCACTGAGCAGCGCAGCACATGCTAGTTGCCATCAATAAACCACTCCTTTCATGCCAGCTACATGAATGTGGTCTTGTGTGGGTTCGAGGGCACCTTTCCCCGACAGTTTTCCTGTCACTGAAGAACTCAACATTAGTGAATTAAATTGAAAATGTAATTAAAAAATTACCCACAAAGCCCAGGTCCTGATGGATTCACAGCTGACTTCTATAAGAAATTTAGAGAATATTTAATGCCCATACTCCTCAAACTCTTCAGTGAAATTGAAAGGGAAGTAATACACCCTAACTCATTCTTGAGGCAAATATTGCCCTGATACCAAAACCAAAGAAAGACCCAATCAAAAAGAGAACTACAAACCAATATCCCTAATGAACACAGATGCGAAAATACTCAATAAAATACTAGCAAACAGAATGCAGTAAATCGTCAAGAAGATTTATAAACAATGAACAAGTGAGATTCATCCCAAGGATGCAGGGATGGCTCAACCTACTCAAATCAATCAACAAAATAAGGCCAGCGAGGTAGCTGTGCAGTCTAAAGTGCCTGCTTAGGCAAGCTTACACAGCTGCAGGAGACCGTGGTTCAATCCCCAGCACCACACATTGTGCCAGCGTGAGCCAGGCCCCCCCAAAAAAGATCACCAAAATACACCATATCAACAGAGCCAAATCACATGACAAAAATCACACGGTCATCTCCATAGATGAAGAAAAAACTTTTAATGAAGTCCAACACTCATTTATAATAAAAAAACTTATGGAAAATTGAAATATATGGCCTTTACCTCAATCTGAAAAAAGCCATCTATGACAAATCAATAGTAAATATCATACAAAATTCACAGAAACGGAAAGTTTTAATTATAAAATAAGAAACATGACAAGGATATCCACTATAACCACTCCTAATCAATTTAGTCCTGGAAATACTAGCCAGAGCAATTAGACAAGAGAGAGAAAAAAAGGAATAAAAATGGGAAAGGAAAAAGTTAAATAACCATTTATTACAGATGAAATGATACTCTACATGGAAGACCACAAAAACTCTACCGAAAGACTTCTAGAATTAATTCTGGATTTCTAGAATTTATAACCAAATTCAGTAACATAGCTGGATACAAAGTCTACACTCAAAAATCAGTAGGATTCCTGTACACAAACAACAAACTCACTGAGAGAGAAATTAAGGAAACAATGTCCTTCACAATAGCTTCCAAAAAATTACAATATACATAAAAAATCACAGTACTATGGAAAAGGAAATCAAAGGAGATATCAGAAAATATATTGCTGTTGAGTAAGAAGAACCAATATAGTGAAATTGGCCATTTTTCCAAAACTTTTATACATATTTAATGCAATTTCAATCAAAATTCCAATAGTATATCTCACAGATATATGGAAACAGAAGAGACTTAGGCTAGCAGGAGCATTTCTGGGCAACAAAGGAAAGGCAGGGGGCATCACAATCCCTGACTTGAAATTATACTACAAAGCTACTGTGATAAAAGAAAACTGCACAGTACTGGCTAAAAACCAAACCAAAAGATCAATGAAACAGATTAGAAGATGCAGACACAACTACAAACACACTCAAACACCTTATCTTTGACAAAGGGGACTAACAAGTTCACTGAAAGAAAGTCTTTAATAAATGGTGCTAGAAAAAAAGAATTAAAAAATCAAGTTATGTCATGTACAGGTATAAATTCCCTATAATGAATGTGATTGTCATGTGTACTTAAAATGTACTGACAAGGTTAATTAATTTAAAAAATGCTTGTAATACAGCATCTCTAGCTGTCAAGCTGTCCAAACATGGAATCCCTCTGAATGCATGGTTCTCTGGTGAAAGAAGTCAAGCGCAAGTCATACAACTGGGCTCTAGGTAGATCTGTAGGATGTGGCCCAGGACAGCAATTTGGAGGGCTATGGGTGTGACTGAACCACAGGGCCAGGAACTTGGACCCATGGAGCAGAATTCACACACCTTAGCAAATCATGGAGCCAAGTCATAGAGCCAAGCACAACCCTCACGCGACTTTGTCGACTGCAAAGAATACAGACCATAGGCTAGCTTCTGAATACACACTGCAGAGTACTGTTCAGCTGGAAAATCTCTGTGTCAGACACAAGTCATTTGCAGAGTGGTTAGGGACCAGCGAGGGAGCCAGATATGTGTTCTGTCCTTGTTCTGTGTGATCTGACCTTGAGAAAAGTGACTTAACCACTGAGGACCTTAGTTTCATCACTGCTACAATAGGCCTAAAAATAGAGGCTGCTGTGGGAATTCAGTCATTTAATAGTTGCAAAACACTTGGAACAGTGCTTTGACCATCGTTAATAAGTGCTATTTTTACTGCTACTATTGAAGAAGATGCTCTACTGTGTTACATTGTGCTTGGTCATGCTTGGGAGACTCCTATGCAGGAGACAGCCTTTATCTTCCTTCTCCTCCTCCTCCTCCTCCTCCTCCTCCTCCTCCT
>NW_004524615.1:14578551-14587839 GCF_000260255.1 Octodon degus
TTTCTTCTTTTCTTTTGTCCTTTTCTTCATCTAAGTTGTTTCTTCCCTTGGAACAGATTCTTGCCTTTCACAATACCTATTGCACCTTTCAGATTTATTTACTCTTTTAGGTTCTTACACTAGTGAGACAATATGATGTTTGTACATGTAGGTCTGATTTATTTCAATTATGAGTATGGTCTCTAGTTGTATCCATTTACCTATGAAAACTTTGAGTTTCTCTTTTTTATAACTGAGTAATACTCCATTGTAAAACTATGACATCTTTTCTTTTTTATCCATTTCTCAGTTGATAAACATTTGGATTGTTGCCAAGATTTAGTTATGGCAAATTGCACTGCTATAAACATGATTACACATATATCACTGTGGTATGAGGTTTTCAGTTCTTCTGGAAAAACTACAGGAGGAGAAAAGCCAGGTTGAATAGGACCTCCAATCTTAGATTTTTGAGGAGTCTCCACACACTGATTTCCATAGTGATAGTACCAGTCTGTGCTCGCACCAACAGTGGAGAAGGGCTCCTTTTCCCCCACACCCCCTCCAGCATTTCTTACTGGTTGATTTCTTGATGATAGCCACTTTCTGCGGTGAGGTGTAATCTTCATGTTGTTTTAATTTACATTTTTCAAATAGCCAATGATGTAGAACATTGTTCACATATTTAGTTGCCATTTGTCTTTCTTTATCTGAGAAGTATATATTCATTTCAGATGCCCATTTTTGGATTGGGTCTTTGAATTTGAGGGACCTGGTTGTTTTTATTTATTTATTTATTTATTTATTTATTTATTTTTGCGGAACTGGGGATTGAACTCAGGCCCTTGCGCTTGCTAGACAAGCGCTTATTCTACTGAGCCATCTCCCCAGTCCCTAATTGTTTTAAATTCATTTTTAGGAATATGACCATTTTCATAATGTTGCTCCTTCCTATCCAGGAATAAGGGTATCTTTCCATTTTCTGAAATCCTCATCTATCTCTTTTTTCGTAGTTCTATAATTTTCACTGTATAAATATTTTACTTCATTTGTTAGATTGATTCTTAAGCATTTCATTTTATTGAATGTTATTGTGAAAGATGTGGTTTTCTTAATTTTTCTCTCAGTGCATTCATTGTTTGTGTACAGGAATGCTCTTGATTTCTGAGTGTGGACATTGTGTTATGCTACACTACTGAATTTGGTTATTAAGTCTACAATAGACCATAATTTTCACAGAGGATTCAGTGAAACTCTCAGTTAGCAAGTGTAGAATATGTCTGTCCCCACTGTCCCACATCATGCTAGAGGATGTAGCAGTGAACAAAGCTACATCCTCACCTTTCCAAAAGTGCTACAGAAAGCCATAGCTTAGGCTGTGAGACAGATGTCTTCCCAACCACATTTAATTTAAGACCAAGCCACATGAGACAATTCCATTGCAAGCCTGGCCTTCTTGCATCTCCCTGAGCACAGGCAGTCAGCAGTAATCAAGCTGTGACTTTCTCAGATGCTTCCCCCCAAGATCCTTGTCCTTTCTATAGATTCCCTTGACATCATAGTAAATAGAATGTCACAAGTGTTTAGCACCTCTGCTCAGAAGAGTCTTCTGAAAGAATAAATGGATATTTCAATTTAAAATACTTGAAATAAAGAGAAAAGCGCTCCCTCCTAAATTTTCTACAGTGAACAGGAACTATTTTTATAGCTGAAAAACTAAAGCACTAGAAAAACTTCAAGTTATTTTGTCTTAGAAATGTTTACTGCTGCAATACAGAATACTTTATTAAAGTCTTGCCAAGTGTCTTGCAAATAAAACACACCATAGGTTAACACTAATTAAGTTCAAAACAGTGACTAAGGCAAATAGAAAAATCCTGAACCATGTATATTCTTTTCATTATTAGATTTTGTTGGAAATTGGTAGCCCCGATGTGGAAGTGTGGATTGTTCAAGCCCTTAAAAACAGGTGCATGGGAAGCAACGCAGGAAGGATAGCTCCAAGGGGGATACTATATGCTCAGCGAAAACCACTATGTCCATAAATGGAACAGTAAGACCTGTAGAAAATGCAGTTAAAATTGCACAATAGCATTCATTTCTTTTCACTCATAAAAACTAGAAGGCACACTTATAATGCAAATACCCTTGATTCATCCCCTTCTACATTTGCTTTCTAACAGGAAAGTTCCTTCTTTCATCACCCCAATTGATGAAGTGTGACACAGTGATTAAGCTTAATTTTCAGATTAAAAGACTCTTGAAAATGTGGCTGACAATGGAGGTGATGGATCTGAATGTGCTGTTAGGAACTAGTGCACCCTCAGAGAAGATGGGCCACCGGGAACCCCTCACAGTGTCGATGGCTCACCGGCCTCATCCCCTGTGCTCTGAGTCCCAGCTGCCATGAAGTGAGTGACTTTGCGCACCTAGGCCCTTCTGCATGATGCTTCTGCCTTTGGATGAGCTGACCATGAACTGAACCCCTGAAACCATGAACCGTGTTAGTGCTCTAATCCTTTACATTGTGAATATTGGGCATTTTGTGCTAGCAACAGAAAACCTGGCCAGTGCAGGTCATATTTGACTTACTCTTTTTGTGTAAGGGTATGACCATTTTCTCTTTTTGTCCAAAGTTCTAAACAGCCTTCATCAAGTATGAATGGATGAGAGATGCAGAAAAAGAAAAAAGCACTAGAATAAGCTTCAAGTCATTTAAGCAATGAAGAGTTTGATTTTCTTGTGTAAGGAACCTAGAAAAATAAAATAACACAAACAAATAAACAAGCAAACACAGGCCAAACTGCTGCAGCTATTTGATAAAGTCAAGGACCATTCTTCCTGTTCTTCCTCTCTTTGGGTATCTGCTTTGTTTGTTCTCCTTAGTGTAACACCTTTCATCTCTGCACATGTTGCTTCAGGGTGGCACTACGGCTGCTATATCACCAGACATCTGTATTATGGGCAAAAAGGGATTGAAGAGAATTTCTCTTAAGTCTGTTTTGTTTCACCTGGGAAGCATAATCTCCACCTAAAAAACTTTTAACTTACATCTGGTTGGCCATAATTCTGTACCAAGGTTATTCCTAGCTGTGGGAGAGACAGGAGAAATGGAGGCTGTTAACACAAGTTGAATGAGTTGCACAGTGGTGCTTGCAACAGAACTCCACTGAAATTTCTTACAGGAAGATTGTAATCAGCACAATTTTATCCCTTTGGCATTACAAATAAAGTTGATTTCAAGAATATTCATGGTCTTTCGATGGCTCCTCATTGCTCTGAGGATAAAGATCTAAATCTTGGACTTTCTCTCCACAGGACTAGGCATCTCCCATTTGCTTCTCTTACTCATATCTGTAAACCTCTGGCCTCTTGATGTCCCACCACTCTGGCTTCTTTCAGTCCTTAAGACTATTAGTTCATTTTGGCCCCTGTGCAACGCTGTTTTTCTCCCTCTGGAATTCTCTTCTCCTTCTGCATCTGTGTATCCCTACTTAGGCAAAAGCTCTTGCTTCAGCCCTCTTTTTGGAAGATTTCATCACTGTCAACAACAGATGAGGTCTCCCTGACTTTGTAACACCCTGTGCATCTCTTTCACTGTGCTTCAAGCAGCCTTTAGATACGTAATCTTTGGACTCTTAGTTTCTAGCTGTCTCCTTTGTAGGCTGGAAGCTCAGAGGGAGCAGCTCACCTGATTGGGTTCCAAATGCATCCCCAGATTTGAAGATAGTGGCAGCCACACTGAAAGAGCTCAAACATATTGACTGAATCAAAGAATATTAAAATCAGAACAGAAAATAAACAGTAAGCATGAATGCCTATTTGATAACCTATCCCTACTTAGCACATTGCAGCTGGCTGTTGCTGCTTCAGTGGCATTGCCTGTGTATGGATGCACAGGCAGCACAGAGCAGTGCCTGCATGTCTATGTATATTTAATGCATACAGAATAAGGGAAGCTTTGGGCAACTGAAAAGGAGTTTTCGTAATGGTGAATAGATGATGCAATAAATTATAGATACTGCAATATAAGTTGGAGATGTCTCCACAACTGTGCAATTAATTTAGTTTCAAGTGGAATTTACGAAGCGAAGAAATAAACAGTACAGTATGGTAGGAAGAGCCTTAGAATCAGGCTTACACGCAGATGTGGCTAGTTCATTTTGTTCACTGATTATGTACCAGAATTGTGCTTTGTGTTGGCAGTAAAAAATCTAGCAAGACCTTCAGCTTGTCTTTAAGAGACTTACTAATGAAGAGATGGCAGTTACACTGGGAATGAAACCCCTCTCCATAAAGATTTCACAGAAGAAATGATCTTCAAGTTAAATCTCGAAAGATGTGAAAAAACTACAAGATGAGAGAGAAGGGATGAGCTCAGCTTGCATGCCAGTGATGCAAAGAAACACAGAGATGAAAGAATATTCTACGTTGCCTGAAACTATGTATTTTCAGGATGACTCTAATGCCAGGAGCACAGGGAAAACAATAGGAGGAAGGGCTGGGAAAAATAGGAGGCAGTCTTCAGAGAAATGTCTTCCAAATGCTGGCCACGCGTCCTAGAGCAGCGCTGAAGACGGTGGAAACACGAATCAGCACGAGCCTATAGCATTCTGCAAGAAGCCCCAAGACACAGGATGAGGGGTACTGAGGGGGGAGGAATAGGGAATAGAGAGGAGGACAGAGATGACTTAATGAGCTGCTGGGTGGCCTCAGAGTGAGATGGTGTGCAGTGATGGTGGCCAATCTGTGGCACGTGTGCCACTACAGGCTGTTCGTTATCACTGGAGCTCGAAAGCGTTCACCATCACTATAGAGCCCACCCCTGGCACAGTGGGGTCATAGGGCAGCACACAGAGTTGAAGAGGGAAGTCACACTGGCTAGGCTCCCTCATGTTGCTGACCTCCCTGCCTCCATGGTGGTGCTCTGCAGGGCAAAGTTGTGTGCATTTCTATATTGTTCAGCTCAGACTGGCTTGGCCAATCTGGTGGTTAAGGTGGATGAAGGCATTCTAGAATGTTTGTTATAAGCCTGCTTTTCCATTGGATGGCACATGACAACAGCATTCACCACATTTTAATAGCTCTGTCAATAAATTTCTCAAAAGAGAAAAAAAAAATAGTGCAAATCTACAGGGACATACTCCTAGAAGCAAAATGTCAGATAATATTCTTTTGTACTCGAGAAATTTGCCCGCGTTGGGGATATGGCTGAGGGGCTGACCAGTATTCTTGGGGAATAAAGATTGCAATTCTGGCAAAGGCAGAGGTCTTGACACCCTGCGCAGTTTCGGTTGTGGTCTAGAAGAGGGTTAACCAGAAGTACCCAAGCACCCATGAGGGAAAGCGGCCAGTTCTAAGTCAGCTAGTTGACTGAAAGCAGCTCAGTTTCTGAAAGGGGACAATAGCATTGCAATCACCAGGGCATCAATTGTTTCGCTGAAGAAACCAAGAAATTAATCTGGAGAAAGTGTCATCAAATCAGATGCAAAATGATGCTTAAAATGCAGTATCTTGAGCACAGAGACGCCTCGTCCCTCAGAGGGACAAGAAAAGTTGAGTAAAGACCAGCAGAGGCAACCGGCAGCAGGAACAGACCCACAAGAGCTCCTGCTAGTGAAGTCATCATACACAGATGTTAAAAAGCATCAGGCTTATTTATTTATTTATTTTTAATAATATGGCTTACAAATATGCAAAGTTTTTTTAAAAAGATTGAAAATGTCAGCTGAGAGTTTAAAACTATTAAAAAATACAAAGTAGACTATAAGAAAAGAATTCTAGAAATAAAGCACATAATAACTGAACTTAATAGTTCATGCATGAGACTAATAACAGGCTAGGAATATCTGAAAACAAAACTTGTGAACTGAAAAATACATACAAATATTCAGAAGGAAGTAACAATAGATAAGATTAGAAAAATGAAAAAGTGTTAAAATATTCAGATATTATGGTAATGTGCTCTTTTTTTTGAAACAGAGTCTCACTAGGTGGCTCGGGCTAGTCTTGAACTCACTATGTGGCCCAGGCTGGCTTCACAGTCTCCGTGATTTTCCCACCTGATCCTCACAAGTGCTGGGATTACAGTCATGTGCCCCTACACGTGATGATAATGGCTATTTTTATAAAGCCAAAATAAGACGGAGGAGAGAGCGAGACAGAAGCAATGTTTAAAGAAATAAAGAGTGAAATTAATGAAGGACCTGAGTGCGTAGATTCAAAAATACAAGCAGGATAAATAAATGAACACAAATGAAACTCATCGAAGTGAAATTCCACTTAAAACCTAAGACAGAAAATTTTGAAATATGTCAGAAAAAAATGACAGATTTCTTTCAAAGAAACAATAATTATATGATAGCTGCTTTCTCCTCAAAACCAATAAGGAATATGGGAAGCCAAGAACTGCAGTATTTTTTGTCCTGAAAGAAAATAATGTTACCTTAGAATTCCATGCTCACTGAAAATACACAATTAACGTGCAATTAAAAGAATCATACCAAGAAAAAATAGTTTCACCTGTAGATATAATTTATTCTTCAAGGAGAAGGAAAACAATCCCACTAAGTAGTCAAGTATTAGAAGTTAAGGAGCAATAAAAATGTTAAGCATAGGGATGCTGTGTAAAATTAAAAGTTGTGATTCAGCACTGCTACGGTCTGTGTCTGGTTGTCCCCCCAAAAGCCTCATGCAGTCATGGGCAGACTTCTAGAGTGTGTGATTAACTCATGATCCACTGGGATTATGGGTGTGAGTGCTGCTGGGATTATGGGTGTGAGTCCTGCTGGGATTATGAGTGTGAGTGCTACACCCAGCCTGGGGCAGATAGCCTGAATGCAGTTTAAGGGAGACAGACTGGCTCTCTGTTGCCGTTGCTGCTACGCCTCCCTTTCGCTCTTGCTGTTTTGCTGCCTTCTGCCGCAATGAACTGCTGCCCTTTGCCATGTACCAGTCTGTCTTGAAATCTCCAGTAATTCTGAGCTAAATTAACCTTCCATTCCTTCATTTTGAGAGTTGGGTATTTGTCCCAGCAATGAGAAATGGGTAACTAAGACAAATACCTATATAGAATCAAAATATCAGACAAAAATAATATACAAATTGAAAATATTGAAAAATGATAAATAAGACTGTTGAATTATTGGATTATTGAAGAAGGGCATAGCAGTTTTACATAAAAATAGTACTTAAAAACCATGACTGTTACACTTATTAAAATAACCATTAAAATAATAGGAAAGAAAGGGAGAATTTTCATACCAGAAGGAAATGATCAAATAATTAAGAATAATCAAAAATAATCAAAATGAAGGCAAGATTTTATCTCCTTTCTTGCTTTTAAAGAGGAAAAAAAATCCTTAAAATGTCAAGTATCAAGAAAATGGCAATACCGTAGGCCTAAATCTAAATATATTAATAGTTATAATACAAAAATAAGTCTAAATTTTTTTGTTCTTGCCACTTTCTAAAGCCAGTTTTGGAAATTTTCTTTCATGAGTATCTTTAGTTGTGCGATTCCAGCTGACTTAATGTCCTGAATGAGCACAAAAAGATTTCTTTTCATGATCATTTTCCCTTCGGGGAAGAGCCAGAGCAGTGTGTGGTGGCCAATCTGGTGGCTAAGGTGGATGAAGGCTTTCTGGAATGTTTGTTACAAGCCTGCTTTTCCACTGGATGGTACGTGGCAGCAGCATTCACCATATTTTTCTTTTTCACCCTCTGAAGAGGACTTCCAGAACCGTGGCAAGATGATGGGATGAATGTGCTCAAGTTGAGGGAGACATGTTGAGTAGGATTAATGTCATTGTACCTCTTCAGGTAATTAGTGTCCACTGAAACATTCACTGTACATTTTGATCAGATGGCCAGAGGTTCCTCCCTTACCAGAGCAGGGCAATAACAAGCTCAAAATTAAACGCCACTCTGTTTGCATCTACAAATACTAAAGAGTGGTCCCCAAGAAGATCACACTGCTTTGTAGTAACTTCATGGCATCCTAGAACAAAACCCAAGTGTGTTTTTAGAAACAAAACATTACCAGTACCCAAGAAGGTAGCAACCACAATTCCTGGAACCTTGTCAAAAAATTTGTGCTCATAAAGTGGGAAAATGAGGCTATCTTTCCTCCAATAAGCATGTTTGGCCCTTTTGTCAAAGATAAGGTGGCTGAGTGTGTTCACAGAGGCTTCTGCATCTTCTAATCTATTCCATTGATCCTCAGGTCTATTTTGTTGCCAGTACCATGCTGATTTTATCACAGTAGCTTTGTAGTGTAATTTGAAGTCAGGAATTGTAATGTCTCCTGCCTTGTCTTTGTTGCCCAGGATTGCCTTTGCTGTTCTAGGTCTTTTCTGGTTGCAAATAAATTTTAGGAACAATTTTTCTAGGTCTGTGAGGTATGTTGGTGGTAGTTTGATAGGGATTACATTAAATCTGTACAGCAATTCGGGGAGTCTGGCCATCTTCACAATGTTGGTTCTTCCTATCCAGGAGCAGGGACTATCTTTCCATTTTCTGAAATCCTCTACAGTCTCTTTTTTCAGAGTACTGTAATTCTTCTTTAAGAAACCTTTGACTTCTTTAGTTAGATGAATTTCAAGGTATTTAATTTTCCTCAGTGCTACTGTAAAAGGTATTGTTTCTCTAATTTCCTTCTCAGTGTGTTTGTTGTCTGTGTAGACGAATGCTATTGACTTTTGGGTATTGACTTTGTATCCTGCTATGCTACTGAATTTGTGTATCAATTCTAGTAGGACTATATTGAAATATTTTGCTGAATTCACGCATCTACAATATTTAAGAGACAATGGAATACCTTCTCTGACAAAACTAAACAAAAAAGGGGATACAAATGAAGAACCATTTTGTGTCTCTATATTCAAAATAGAATAGATATACAGCTACTTTCTCTTAATTCAATGAATAGAAAGACTTGTACTAATATTGTTTGTGGACAAGATATCATGTCAGTATCTTGTACTATGAATAACCACTATAAAGACAACAATATGCAGTGTATTAATTATTGAAACGGTCCTACTAATTGGTTTTGAAACTGCCTCACTGCTATTTGTGTCTCAATAAAATTATTTTTTAAAAAGTGGGAAAATGAAGCCTATAACAAAGAGATAAATCAGTCAAACAAAGCCAACCCCAAACTGATAAGAGATGTTAGAATTTATAGAATGGACATTCAAACTATTACTGTAACTGTGATCCACATATTCAAAAAGTAAAAATATTAAGGATATAAAGTTATTCTAATTTCTACTGATAAAACTGCAATGTGTGAGCCAAAAAAAAAAA
>NW_004524615.1:14588119-14628899 GCF_000260255.1 Octodon degus
CCTGTTGAAGGTTTATGCTTCCATGGGAGGGTGAAGACAAGCACTGATTTGAAGTTTGGCAGGGAAAAAATTACTATGATTTATGTTGCTGAAGGAAAATATATGCATACATATATTTATATTCAATAAATTGTAAGACAACCTCAAAGAACTGTATTTATCTGTAATTTGATTCCTGAAAGGAGAAAGGCATAATATGAAGAAATAACCACAAAACTCTTAACTATAAATCCATACATAAGAGCTCAACCATTTTCAGAGATAAAAATCATGAAGATGACAACATCACAGATAATAGGCACATTGTTTAAACTGAAAAGAGGAAACAGTCTTTATAGAAGGCAGAAGGAATAAAGATGGCAAGTATTGCTGTGGTCTGAATATGATCTGTCCCCTCCAAAAGTCCCGTGTATATTGACTCCTCACTAGGAGACACTAAGAGTGGGACCAGTTGAGATCTTTAAGAACAGTTAAGGCCCTGCCTTCATGAGCAGGTTGATGGATTTGTACAATTCACTGATTAATAATGGGTTAGCTCTAGAATGGCTGTGCTGTGAAGGTCAGTTGGGTGGTCTCTCAGGGCTCCCCGGCTCTCACCATGTGACACACCACGCTGCCGTGAGAAGGCCATCACCTGATGTGGCCCTTTGACTTTGCTCCAGAACTATGCTGCCAAATAGGCTGTTTGGGGTAACCGACTCCATTGGTGACATTGAGCTATTAGCAGTAGGAAGCTGACCACAGAAAAAGAAATGTAAGACCTGTAGCTGAAGCTCAGAAAAATAAGCACAAGGAGAGCTGGAGGAGTCTAAGGGGGGAAGTTTTATCAACCGAGAATTCTGCACACAGTAAAAGTATCATTATCTGTAAATACTTACTCATTTGTTACAATACTGATGATTCAGTCCAGGGCCTTGTACATGGTAGACTAATGCTCTAACACTGAACTACAGCCACAGTCATTTGGATTCATACATATCTACTTGTTTGCTTGCTTACTTTCTTATCTAGACTGGGTCCTCCTAAGTTTCCCAGACTTGCCTTGGCAATCTTCCTGCCTCAATCTCTCGAGTAGCTGAGACTACAGTCATATACCATTGTGCCCAGTTCAATATTTATTATCCAACATAAAAAAGCTGAAAGAATTTATATTCAGTAGTCCTGCACTATAAGAAGTTTAAAAGAAGTCCTTCAAGTGGAAGAAAAATAATACTACAATGAAACATGGATCTCTACAAGGAATCCAGAACAACTATACAGATAAGTATTACAATGGTTGAAAATCCCCATTATAAACACAAATAATAACAGTGTACTGTGGGCTTGTAATGATAAAAATAATCAAAGTGAGTGACGACATTAGCACAAAGTCAAGGAGTACAGACATGGAAGTGTCCTATATCAATCCTTATGCCATGGCTGATGGGGTGAGGACCAGCATTAGGCGTCGGAAACACTTCCCTTCGGCATACAACTCAAGGGTATTGCAAAAGGCTCAGCTATCAGGTTGAGAACTGATTTAATACAATATTTTAAATTATAAAAGTGCAAAGGCCTATGAAGAGCAGAATATCCAAATTTTATTTAAAGAGCATTGTTCAAAGTCATATTGGCACTTGAAGCAAAAGGAAAACTCAGTATAGTAATCCCATCTTTACCTCTGAGGGATACACCCCCAGGCCTCAGTGGATGCCAGAGACTAATGACAGCAGGAAGCTGCTTATATATTACTGTCTTTTCCTATTCATACTTATGTTACCTATGAAAAAGTTTAATTTATACACTGGTCAAAGTAAGAGGTTAACAAATGATAAAATGAAACAGTTATAACAATGCACTCTAATAAAATTGTCACTATTGCTCCTTTTACATTGGGACCTTTATTAAATAAATCTAGAGTAGCTGGAACACAAGCAGTGCTACCGGCGAGCTGTTAGCAGATGGTTATTAAATGACTCAATAGGTGGGTAGCATATACAGGATGGATACACTGGACAAAGGAATAAATCATGCCCTAAGCTGGATGAAGCAAGAGAGCTCAAGATTTCATCATGCTACACACAAAATGAAGCCTATGAATTATTCCTGGAACTTAATATTGAATATATTTGGACCGTGCTTGATGGTAGATAACAGAAACCACCAAGGCAAAACTGGGTTTAAGTGAAGATTATGGTAACAATGCTCTTGTCTTTATTTAAACATTTGATATTTTGTTCATTGTGGAATTTTTTGCATTACTTTTGATTTTTAAAGTATTACATTAAAATAGTATTTGTCTTGATTACTGACTTTTTAGAATATCCTTAAATCTGTTCCTTAAGGCCTGACTCTAGTTCAGGGGTATCCCAGATATTCACAACTTTCTTAATGCTCCTGGTTGAGATATGATAGTAGAGAAATTCTTTGTCTTTATCACAGTACATGAAGTTCTTCATGAATGTGACTCAACCACTCCCTCATCTTGTCCTTTCCTCTCTCCCTCCTGCTCTCTTTTCTTCCTTCATTTTCCAAAGCATTACACAGAAGTGTCATTTTACACCCAGACTTGTGACACCAGGCTGTATTTTCTGGAGGAAGTGAAAATTAAGCTGGGATCAAAGGATGCTTGTGGTGGGGGGAAGACAGACAGGCAGATGGTCTAAGATAAAAGGGCTTTCAAGGAAGTAAAAGTTTGGGACACAGGCAGGTGGGAGGCCACTGGGATGGAGGTGACATGGGCTGGAGAGGAAGTAGAGGCCACGTGGTGCTGTCACATATGATCCGGATTGATCACCCTGCTGGCTTGACAGATGGCATTTGGCCTGCCTAGTGTTGTCACTTCTTTTTAAAATTAGTTAGCAATATTTAAAAATAGATTTTTCTATAAATATCTATATTTCTAGATAGTCATCAAAATAAACCTAGGAAACTCACCACATTGCATATGTACCTTTTCAACTGGAGATGAATAGAAGCCAGTTCTTTTTTAATTTTATTTTTTTGCGGAACCGGGGATTGAACTCAGACCCTTGCGCTTGCCGGGGAAGCGCTTATTCCACTGAGCCATCTCTCAGGTCCCTAGAAGCCAGTTCTTGATAGAGTATGTGTGCCCAGTTTTGCCATGGCCCCCACCACTCCGTGTCGACCCTGTCATACTGTTTTATCTCACGTTGTGTCCCTGTAGACGTTTCACTCTGCAAAGCCTGCATTAAGCTACACGGATACGAGCTACCTCAGTGACCGCATTATAGCGACACACACTGTGTGAGTCGCCTTTCTCATTACTGCCCCAAAATACCCGACACTTGCAGTGTAAAGGTGAGGAGGTTTATTTTGGCTCACGTTGCAGAAGTTTCAGCTTGCATGGTGGAGGGCACGAAGGGCTTGGGCAGAAGGGCTGCGCATGTCCGGGCAGCCAGAAGCAGAGAGCACCGGAAGAGAGAGAGACGGACCCTCCCGGGCGACGCCGGCCCTGACCTCCTCCCCCACGCCGGCCCACCTTCCCAGGGTGAGTCAGCTGTCGTGGCCCCGCAGTGCAGCCGTCTTCCAAAAGCCCCACCTGGGAGCACGTGAGGCTCCTGAGGGACACCGAGACCTAAACCATCACGCACACCAACGCTGTGGAGGAGGGAACCGGAAAGTCAGCGAGAGGATGCGCAGGGCACGAAGGCCGGAAGGCAGTATCAGGACTCTGTGTGTGTGTGTGTGTGTGTGTGTGTGTGTGTGTGTGTGTGTGTGTGTGTGATGGTGCTGTTTCCTCGTATGTACTTCCTTTACTACACACATCATAGCTTTCCACGTGGTAGGAGAATGGCTACAACTGGCTCAAATTTACATTTTTCCACGTCAATAATCCCAGGGAGAGAGAACAAATTTTCTGCCCTTCGTATCAGTGTATCAGTCTCCGGCGTGGATGCGGGCTGGGTTCTGCTTCCCTGTCGGCTCCTGAGCCCAGCACTACGGCCGCCCGGGAGGAGCGAATCTCCCTCTAGCTGCCTGGCCTGGCCAAGGCATGCGGCGGCCGCAGGGCGTGCCTGGGGCCGAAGTCCAGTCCCCATCCGCTGGCTGGGCTATGTGTCGTGGCCCGGAGCCAGAAGTGCTTGGAGGAAGGGCAGCCCATCCTTCGCACAGGTGGTGCCTGCTTGCCTGCCACTAGCTGCACGAGGCTGGTGCCACCAAATCCTGTCAGCTGCGGTGGTCGGCACACACTGCCTCTGGTTCAGCCAGCTCCTCTGAGCCGGGTGTGTGCGTGTGTGCAGTTTTCCTAAGGAAATCTGGACTGACAACAAGTATGCCCACAGTCATGGTTAAGAATTTAGCTTCTAACAATCTGTAATAGCTAAATCATGGAAGCAGCCTGTGTGTCCCTAAATAGATCAATGGATATAGAGAATGTGGTGTTTACGCACAATGGAGTACTCTTCTGACATAAAGAAGGCTAAAGAAGTCCTTTGTGGGAAAATGGATGCACCGGACACCACAATGTTAAGTGAAATAAATCAACTACACAAACTTAAATAGTACAGGGTTTGTCTTTGATGAGAAATCCAAATTATCAATAAAGAGCAAAATAAAAGACAGATACTAGGGAGCAGGGAAATGATCTTTCTTTCTTCATTTTCCCCATGATAGCAGTTTTACTCCATTCCAAAACCAAATGAAGGCAGTATGAGAAAACTAGACAGCAGTGTCCCCTATGAAAGGGAAATGGCTTTCTCAAAATCTCTTGGGAAGAGGACGAAGAGATGGAGGCAAAGGTGGGACGGGGGGTGCTGGAAAGAGTGAAGGTGTGTTCTACACCAGAGCCTGCTCCATACAAGGGATATAAACTCCAGGTTCTGCAAACATGTACTAATAAAAAAAAGAAGTTGAGAATCTATTTTAGAATTTTGCATAATAGCTTTTCCAAATAAATGAAAATGGGAGGAGCAAAAATAGAAAAGTTGTGCTTTTTTTCTATTTTCTTTTCTTTTTTTTCAGTACCCAGGATTGAACTCAGGACCCTGTGCTTGCCAGGCAAGCACTTATTCTACTGAGCCATCTCCCTGGCCAGAATTGTGCTTTCTGTTTATGTATAACAAAGCTGTCATCGTTCCATGCTTTTGAAGGAAAATCCTGCCTTTCTCTTATGCCTCTTTTCACTGTTCTAAAGTTGAAAGCCAAACATTTCCTTCTTTTTTCTTTCAAGAAAAGCATTAACTTGCCGCTGGGATATAGCTCAGCCCCATTAACTCTTGTTATATTTTTGCTTAACAAAAAGACAAATGGCAATGAGAAGAGGGGTCTAAGGAGGGCAGGGGAGGAGGGAGAAGAGTTAGGAAGTCAGTGTAGGCAAAGTGGCTGCAGACTGAGGGGACGAAACCCTTAGCAGGAGGTGGGAAGAGCCTGGGCAGGAGGGGGGCAGAGCCAGGGCAGGAGGTGGGCAGAAGGTGGGTAGGAGGGTGGTAGCGCCTGGGCCAGCAAGGGGAGAGCCTGGGCTCCAGTTTCTCCCCTCCACTGGGGAAGCTCAATAGATTTTTTCAAATCTTACCTGCAGAAAAACTTTCAAATGTTTGACTCCACCATTAGCTGGATTTAGTCCTTTATGCTCCACTTTACCACAGCACCCTTTAGAGCACTTGTTTCCCTGTCCTGTTCTTGTTCATGCACACACTTTACTTTTCACCTGAGACACAGAGACTTCAGAGAGTGGAAATTGTGTTCTGTTTCGTATTTGTGCACAAAGAGCTCAGCAAGAGTCTTGGAGTAATCAACGCCAAATCAGTGTGTCAGACAAATGGATGGAAGGATGGAGATGGTACCATCTGAGGTATAATCAGTAATGTAGGGTAGTTCCTAAATTCTCAAGTAACTAGGAAGCACTGCGTTTGAAACAGAGCGTGTCAGGAAATCATCAAACTTGGTGGACCACTTTGAGCTCAGGTTGAGACATGAGGCATTTGTGGCCCTGTGCAACATCTTGGGCAACTGTAACCTTATGAGCTCAGAATCCTTGGGAATTAAACTGAGGGTTTGCCTAAGGCAATCTTCAGGTTTCCTGGAAGTTCTATGATAAGAGAATTTATCAAGACTTAACAGCGGTGTTGAATGTGAGAATGCACTAAGTTTTGCAAGAAGGCCACTGAGTGTTCTGTTTTTAAAACATCTGGTTTTCTAATACCTTCCTCCTCTCCTCAGAGTGATACCCAACATTTAAACAAATGTGAATTCAAATTGATTTATTCTTGGCAGATAGTTCTTGAGATCTTTGTCCAGTATGTTACAAAACCACAGCTGGAAGTTATGTTTTTGATCTGTGCAACTGGATTCCAGGAAAGGTTAGGAGTGGCCTCAGAGGAATCTGGGGACCAAGACAGGCTGCAGGTTGGCTTTGTTAATGGCACCTGTCACCCGACAAGGAGGAAGATGGTCTCTAATCTCTTTAAGACTCTCTGGTCTCCACCCTTTCCCAATGAGCCAATATTTTCATTGTCCAAGCCTACTCATTTGCAAACCCAACAAGTCTTTCTGCCAAATCCAAATGCCTCTCTTCCCTCCTCCTGGTGATTAACTCACAGAGCCTTAGAGCAGAACACACGGCCCTTGCCAGAAGTCAGGGCCTCGACGCCTCTCCTACTGAGACTGTCCCTCTGCCAGGCTAACGCCGTCAGCAAGATCAATTCCCAACACTACTATCCTTTGCATATTGATCTCCCTTCTTAAAATTAATCTCTTCACAGACTTCTGAATATTTTATCTGTGATATGTATTTCTTTTGCCTCTTGAGTTCTCCTTCAAGTTGCATTTATAGCCTTTCAAATAGCTTAGAGACAATGGGTGTGGGTGTAAAACATGTTCTGTTATTTTCTGTTGATTTGTTCAGGCTCTGGAGAGTTCTGATTTGCAAAACGTAGGTATGTGCATGTGTGCGTGTGAGTGTATTTATAACACAAATAATCACAAGGAAAAGTACCATAGATGTTTTATTTTACGCACTTTGTGAGGCAACTGCTTAAAACAGAAGAGTTTTAAATGGTGAAGTCTTTCCATGCATAGCCACACAGCCACTGGGTCCGTCAAAATCTGATCCAATTTGTCTTTGATCCAATACAGGAGATTCTCAGCATATTGTAATTTATCTTTTTTTAGTGGCTTTAATTATAACACTTGGTATCACAAACACTTACTTACAAAGCATAGCAATCCATACAGTGAAAAAGCTTTCTCAAAACCATGTTTTGCAAATGTTGAAGTTGAGAAGCCTATAAAATCTTGAGCTAATATTTTAAGCTATAGAGATCAGATGCAAATTGTGCTTTACAATCTATGAATGTGTTTCAGATGAAGTGCATTTTATTAAGTTAGAGTCACTTAGAAGTGAGGAAGCTACCTTTGGCATTTATGGTAATGTGGGTGAATCAGAATATTCAATTTACCAGAAAATTCAATTTGTAACTATAGCAATAGCAAAAAAGAGGTGAGGCAGGATGGGAGGGGTGGGGAGTCTGCTGAACACCTAGATGGCCACAGCCCAGAGGCCAAGCCAGGGAGTCCAGCTCCAAACTCATTCTCTCCTCTCGTGGTCTACTTTTAAGCACTTGATTTTGTTAACTTCTAAATTCAGTTCTTTTCTCTGTTGCTGTCAACTGAATTGCCCTCAGCTTTCAAATATAACATATTTTCAAATTATACATGTTTGATTTCTTTTCTATTTAAAATTTTGTCCTTAAATTTAACTGTCTGGAGCAGAGCCTGGGTTTTCCAGTGCAAGTCACAGTTATGTTAGAAATAACCTCAAAACAGCTCTCTTAGAATTGGCTCCGTTTTTAGCTAAGGAGACTGAGGCTAGGAGGGGTAAAGTAATTTGGGAAAATCATGTAATTAGGGAGTAAACAGGGATCCTCACCAAGATCTGCCATGTCCCAAAGGCCACCTCATTTCTTCCAAAATACAGAAAAGTAATATATATCAGTGTCCTGTGATTGCCATTAAATGGGAGAATCCTGTAAATAAGAATCCAAGTAACTGTGACCCCCCCATTATATTAATTGAACTATTTATTTATTTTTATTTGAAGTACCAACTTTATGACCTTGTGCTTGCCAGGCAGGTGCTTAAGCCACTGAGTTATCTCCCTAGCCCAATTGAATTATTTATTTTTTAAATGATAAAATTTACAAGAACAGCTACACTGTTAATGGTAATGAAAAACATTTATAAAATATGTAAATCTCTCTCTTTCTCTCTCTCTCTCTCTCTCTCTATATATATATATATATATATATATATATATTATTCCAAGGATTATTCTAGCATTCCTGTAAAGGTTCACTGGGCCTAATAGTCTATACTTTAATATTGTAAATACTGTAGAATGGTTAATATTTTCGGAGAGAAACGTAAGCCTTTTAATTAACCCAAGTCAACACCCAAACTATTAAGCCATTTAAACCACATCAAGACAGGGAGTAGACCTACATTTTATTTAAAGAATGTGAGATCTTACATTATAATTTCTTGTTTATTGCAATCTAACTGTCCCGACACATGTTACTTCAGATAACATTTTTTAAAATGTCTTTTTATTTATTTATTTGGTACAGCATCTTGCTATGCAGCTCAGACTCTCAGTGATCTTCCTGTCTCAGCCTCCCTGGCTCTGGGATTAAGGTGTGCCCCACCACACCCCATTTCAGTGGCCATCTGGGCAGGGGACCTGCATGGCATGTGGTACCAGGGATCAAACCTGGGTTCTTGCACTTGCCAGGCAGGCGACTTCTGTACTATCTCCCAGCCCTAAATATTTCCTACTATAAAGGAAGTGATTAGGTCTGGCCAGATAACTCAGCAGACTAAAGCACCTACTTAGGCGGAGTGTGGCTGCTGGGGTTCAATCTCGTCATGCTGTGCTGGCCCTGCCCCCAGGGCGCACTAAGACAGGGATTGAGATTGGGCATGGTGGTGCGCCTATAATCCCAGCACTTGGGAGGCTGAAAACAGGAGGATCACTATGAGTCTGATCTGTGCAGTGAGACCCTGTACCAAATACAAAATACAAACAAAAAAGAAGTGATTATTTATTATAGAGTATTTGGAAGATATAGAACAGCATAAAAAAAATACAATAATCCAGAAGTCACACTGGGGCAGTTAAGACAGCCAGCAAGACTGGCTTCAGAGCTGCCTAGGGGACTGGTCAAGCTCACTTCTGGGTGTCTGGCAGGACCGTGGAGCCGAGACCTGGGCGTTCTGTCCTGTCCCTCGGCCCTCCCTCTCAGACTCAGTCCCTCAGCTCTGCTTCCCACCCTACATGGACCAAGCAGCTCTGCTTGGCCTCTGCCTAGGAGCCAGCTAGCCACGGGCTCACACCTTTGAAGCCAAGAGCCAAACGCACTCTCCTTTACATCGTGTATGTGGGTTCTCAGTCCCAGCAGTGGGGAAGCCGGGCAGTGCAAACACGGATATTCTTTTCTCTTCGTGACAGTGAGGTTACTTCTTTCTGTCGTTCTATATGTAATGCCAGATGGCTTTAGCTAACAAAATTGGAATTATACAGTACACACATTCTTGATTCTGCTCGAAGCATTTTCAATGTCATTTATAATTATTTATTTGCACCAAATCTGTAGCCTAGGGGCCAGGGAGACAGCTCAGCAGCCCAGTACCTGTCTGGGAAGTGCAAGATCCTGAGTTTGATTCCTGGTACAAAAAAAAGAAAAAAAAAATCTAGAGCCTAACATGTTCTCATATGGATATATCATGTTTTAGTATGTAGTTTGCCTTTCAAATATTAGATTTTTAAACATATATCAGATAGTAATTAACATATTTCTAATTTTTTCTTGGGTTAGATGTCTAGAATAGAATGACTTTGTTAAAAGACAGGTATTTGAAGCTCTTGAAAGGTATCCTTAAATTAATCTCCAATAATTTCCAACATTTTATACCCCTGGCCCACCTCAATATACTATACTCACAGGTGATATTTCAAAATGTATAAAATAATACTCTAAAAAATAAAATAATACTCTAATTTATTAAAAAAATATTTGCTTTATTAGGGTTGAAAAATGACCCTCTTGTGTGACTCACTTTTCTAAAAATTCTGTTGTCTAAGAAAACAACAGAAAAAGTAAGACAGATATTGTGCTAAGTAATCTTTATCTCTTTCAGTTCTAATCCTATTCCTAGGATAAGATATATAAAAGTCACTTTATAGATGAAAAACTTATCTTAAAATATTTAACTGCTTGTTCAAGATAACCTAGTCAGAAATTGGTACAGAATCAATCAGACTGGACTTTAAAACATGTATAGCATTTTTTATTTATGTTCTTACTTTTCATGTGCATTATTTTAGTTTTCATCAACTAGTCAGGCACCTAAGAGCCTCTCACATTTCTCTGTGTCATTAAAATTTCTAGTCTCTCTTTTCAGTTTATTTTCCAGGTGAATGATATAATCATTTTTATTCCATAAATATTAGCATTTTGATTAATGTTGCATTAAAAGGAAGTAGTATCTATTTATTCTTCTAGCAACATGATATCAAAATGTCCCTGATTACATTTTGTGGCTTCTTTCAACATAGTTTATCTTTTTTTTGTTGTTGTTGTTTGTTTGTTTGTTTTTTTGGCAGAACCAGGGATTGAACTCAGACCCTTCTGCTTGCCAGGGAAGCGCTTATTCCACTGAGCCATCTCCCCGGCCCCTGTTTACCTTTTTGTTATGTTAAGATTTTTTTTGCTTATTTTTTATTTTTATTTTTTGAAATAGTGTGTGGGATGGTTTTTTAGAATTACCTTTTAGCTCAGTAATTACATAGCACTAGCTGGCACGTATTTATCTGTGGTCTTCTTTAGTTAGGATAGTTTTATTTTCTAATTTATTTTCCTAGGTTTTCCAAATAGTTGTGCATCTGCAATATTTTTCTTTAAATTTCTAGTTTTTATCTTATATCTCTTTCATGTTTTACTGAATTGGGTAAAATTGCTAGCAGTGTAAAATATTGATGGCATGGTGATCATAAAGAATACCCTTTTCTCTTTCATAACAGAGGGATTAATTCTAGTATTTTGCCTTCAAATTAATGCACATGTGTGTTCATGCATGTGTGTGTCATTGTGTGTGTTACTACAGAAACAGATATAATTCAATTAATAGAAAGTGCCCTTTGACTTTGACAATGTCAAATTCTAGGGTTTGGAATTATCATGGGCAATTTAATGGGGAATTTGAAACAAGTATATGGTTCTTCCAAGTTGCACCTATTGTAACTCCGAAATTGAACACATAAATTTTAGAAAGATTTTCAACAAATGGTACAATATATTATTACCTAATTAACTTTAAAATTCAATTCATTTCTCTAAGCATCTCAGTCTTCTGAAGTAAGATTATAATTGGCTTTTCCTAATTAGATTTATCCCACACTCCATTATTTTTCATTACACAGGCTATTTCTGCCTTCCCGCTGGAATTTATAGCATTCCAGACCACAACCCAAGAAAGAGTTAATAAGGAGCGAACTCCTGAACTGAGAGGAGCACGCAATCTGCTCACTCTCTTTGTCTAGACCCTGTTGGTGTCTGCTGCGGTTCTTTTATTATCATATCCTGAATACTAACTTGGTGTCTAGGCTTGGGAACCCTCATGCTTAATTCTAGCCATTGGACAAAAAAGAGCAGGGATCTCCCGCGGATGCGAATGCACAGGCCTTCAGAGGTGGATGCGTGTACTTAGCAAAGCCTCCGAAATGTACAGCAGCAGCAGGAAGCTCCAGGGCAACATGTGCACTTTGTCTGACTGTGTTAGCCAGCTTTCCATCTCCGTGTATCTTGGTCACTGGGACAAACCCCCTGACTTGGAGTAGAATTTCATTGGTTCACGTTTTCAGTCTGTGGTCCCCTGGCTCAAAGACAGAATCAGGACAGTGAAAGGGTCTGGTGGAGGGAAGCTCGTTGCTTTTGTGGTGGCTAGAAAGCAGAAAACAAAAGCAGGAGCAGGAAGGTAACTAACTGTGTCCTTCCAGGTCATACCCCTAGTGGCCCACCTCTATCCACCAGACCCCACCTCTTAACAGCAAGCCAGCTGTATCACCCACAGGATTTGATGACCTTCCTGAGCCCCTGCCTATTAGAACATGAGACCTTAGGTGGGCATTCTTGATCTACTCTGTAACACTGTGACAAAATACCCGAGAATGACAATTTAAAGAAGGAAAGATTTGTTTTGGCTTACAGTTTCAGAAGTGTCACTTCACAGTGCAGCTGGCTTGCTTTTCAGTCTGCAGCCCAGGAGAAGCATCACAGCAGAAGGGCGTGACAGAAGGGACTGCTCCTCCTGGCATCCGGGAAACAGGGAGAGCGCGCCTGTGCAGGTGGATTTTCTTTCTTCGGTTTCCATTCCCTTGGGGCCCTAGCACTAGGGCAGGTCACTTCCCTGCATTTGCCATGCCAAGTGCCAATGATCTCTGGAAACAGCCACACAGACTCATCCAGACATGCGCTCTACTAATCCTCAGGTGCTTCTCAGTCCCACCAAAGCTGACAAGATTGGTTATCACAGTGAAAATGACAGGCCAGTGCAGGTTGCTTGTAACAAATGTCTTGTTCTGGTGCAAGATGTCGATGGGCAGGGCGTGGGTGTGGAAGCGGTGCTATATGGAAGCGCTCTATATTCCTTTCAGTGTTCTGTGAACCTAAAGTTTCTCTGAGATGTAAATTTATTTAAATACGTAGAGATAGCTAGATAGTTCCCCCAGCGATCACCCTGATTTCATGCTCGCAGAGCCCCTGGTCCGAGCGCTGCTTCTGTTGAATGTCTAGAACCTTCCTGGGGCCATCCCTGTGTCGTTGTTTAGTACTCTAAATCCTGTAAGATTCACTTTTCAAGACTGCTTTCTGCTCCCTCCTCTGTATTCTTGCCTTATCTTTTTTTGTTTTATTCTTGCACTTTCATCCAACACCATATTCCTCGCCGTGAGAGAGGTGAGGGGCACGCTGCTCTAAAATAACAGTGCCCCTAGCCCCTGAACACTTCACCTTAAACCCTTTCCTTATTCTCTGTGTTGCGTACAGGTCCCTTGCCATAGCTGGTATCAACCTTGTGCCTGACACCTGAAACGAATGGAAACACTGATCTTACTGAAATACTCTAAACAGAGTCTTTCAAAATTTGCCCCTTTACACAAAAGCCAGAAAAGCATTCTATGAACATGCAGCGTTGACAAGAATAGTGTTAATGAATAAATGCATGGCAGATATCACAAGACTAACGACAAGAGAGCCCTAATCTGCTGCTGGTGGTGTCTCAGGTATGATGTCCTTTTGGGGACTTGGGGACACTCTTGCTGTGCATCACCAGAGCAGGCTATTTCTATCTCCAGGACATTGTTGCTAATGTAGTTCTGTTTTCCTCTTGGCTTTGGCTGCCAGGGAGCTCAAGATCTAATAGGAAGAGTTCAGTTTTCAAAAATCAGGAACGTTTGGCATGCCTTGCGAATAATAGCTTTACTCCGGAGTCCTCCTTTTACCTTTTAGTCCTTGGTCCTCTTTTCCTGTCAATTTGTGTGGCATCCATCTTTGCAATATCGAAAGGGGAGGACACTTTTGTAGAACATTTCAGTTCTCAGCACAGTGTCTCTGGCTTTGCAAATGTTTCTCAATTAGCATCATCACATGCTCTCTTTCTTCTGCCGTTTGATACATACCTGGGTCATGTGAAGCCACTGTAATGCTGTAACACCCATGCAAATGTCCATGGACATTTGCATAACTTGGTATTAAGGGTTTCAAAAAATCACATCATGCAATGAATTTCCCCGGCAGGTAAAAATGACCTTGGTGTTAATTGTATTATTATTTATAATATTATTATCTGTCCTATTTTTTTTTTTTTTTTTGCTTTGTTATTTCTGAAAAAAGATCTAATATTTGGTTTAGGGGAAAACTTTCTTCTTCCTAACAGCACACAAACCAGTAAGAATAGTACATTGATCTTGCTTTTGTTTTAATGTGATTGTAGAATTATGGAGAGTAGCTCATACAGCCTTGATAATGTTCCGACTGCCTTTGGTTTTACCGGCCTCCCGAATCTGTTGTTAACGTTAGGTTAACTGCAGCACATAATTTGCCAGATGGCAACCGTAGGTGTTTTATTCAGACTTGTAACAGTGTCTCGTATGAAGAACAGCTACTTCATATTTGTTGAGTAAATGGTTGCAAGCATAAAAGGATGAATAGATGAAAAATAGAACAAAGCAGGCCCCAGCTGGAAAAGGAACTCTGTAAAGGCTGCTGAGGGGAGAAGAGTTCCACAGTGGGCAGGTCAGAATCCATGTTAGAAAACACTTATTATTAAGAGAACTGAACATTTTCCCTAGGCCTGGCATTAGGCTTTTATCACTCACACGAACAGATGTTACTTAAAGCTGAGTCCACCTGAGGTTCTCCGTCTAACTGCCCTAAAGGATTCGGGAACCTGAGCTCCATCCTCTTCACCAGCTGTTGTCCTCAGCAAGGAGGCTGAAAAAGAATCAGTTGCAAGGAGAGAAGGAAACACAAAAAGAGTGTAGCAGCAGTCGAGCACCATCCCGTTTGTGCAGGACTGACTACATCTTTCAAGATTCCCGGGGCAGAAATTTGGGGTCTTTTATTCAAAATTATGAAGAACTGTGAGACCACAGCAACAGTATGACATTTGGTCTCGGTTCCTTCTAAATGCAGGGCCATTTATGACTGCAATTATTGTCTAGTCGCTAGCTCTGCAAATGTGTTCATGGATTCTCATTGTTTCTAAACAAATAAAATGTAAGAGGTCTGATGGGAACAGATTTTTATTAGAATGAAGTGCTCTTTAAAAGAAAAGTCTGTGATGACGGCAATAGCCTGTATCAGTGTTGTTCGATACATAACCACCAACTGGCATTGGCCGTGAGCGCTGAAGGGCAGCTAGTGTGATGTGAAATTTGGCTAGCGCTACTGAACAGCTATATATTTATTTAATTTCAATTAAGGAAAATTTACATAACTACACATGCTATGGCTAAGGTCTGTCATGCTGGAAGGGGCTATTCAGTGAGTCAAACAAACTATAGACAATAAAGGAAATACTTCCACAGAGCATAAACCTAATAATGGAAAGGCAACAATACATTTTTATATTAATTACTCTGTACAGCTGACAAAAGTTAAGTTTTCACATTCTCCCAATGAAAAGTTGCAGCCTAGCTTGGCACAGAAATACAAAAGTTGGAGGAAATGTCTGGCTCCTAAATTTCCAAAGCATAGAGTGTTTCCATGGCAACGGGGAATTTATCCAAATGTAATTAAAAGTGAGTGACTAGAGTATTTAGATTGTTCAGCTCTACTACATTTTACCTTTAATTATATTTTTCTAAGCCACTGATAGGCTAATATGCTAGACAGAATTTGTTCAGGACTGAGACTGACAGGTCATTGCAAGAAGAAAAGAGAACTCCATCATTTTATTTATTTATTTAACTTTTTGTTTGTTTATTTATTTGGTACAAGGTCTTGCTATACAGTGTGGACTCACAGTGATCCTCCTGTCTCAGCCTCCCCAGTGCTGGGACTACAGGTGTGTGCCCCCATGCTCGGTTTCAGTGGCCAGAATGGTGCGCCCAGGGCAGGGCCAGCATGACATGTGGTACCGGGGGTTGAATCCGGGTCCTTGTGCTTGTCAGGCAGGCACTTAGACCACTGAGCTATCTCCCCAGCCCAAGAACGCTACCATTTTAAAGTAACACTAGGAGCTATGCTGATAGACTACAATGGTGAAGGTATTCTCTTTCGTTACGTTGTGGAATTCCATTGAGTAATGAGAAGATGAGCTATTGTATATTTTCCAATTATGACAACTTTTCCCGAAGGAGTTCTCCTGTCATGACTTCCCTTTGAAGGACTCTCGGTCCCTTCCAAGAAGTCTCTGCCCCACTTCTCCTGCTCAGATCCAGTTCCTACCCCTTCCTGCCTGCTCTTCCCCACCTCAGCTCTTAAGCCTAAGGCTCCTGCCATGGGTGGCTTCGAGAGAGCCAGCCCAGGGGTTCAGACAGGCAGACAGTACTGGAAACTGTCACATTTGTAAAAAGTCATCCTGGTGTAAAGTTAATTCTGAGCACTTGACTTTGCTGTAGATGACACTTGTAAAAAATGTCTTTAAAAATTATGTATGTATAAAAATCATGCATTAAAATTTATACTGTAAGTACTACTGGTATGTCTGAATAGGTCTTATTTTTCTGTAGTTTTTGGTATTGAATATATTTAGAATTCTTAGATTTTTATTTTTTACATGTTTGTACACATAATTGTTATTTTTCTGCATTCTTATTTCATTTTTAATTATTGAAACCAGCTGGTCCATTCTCCCTCTAGAACGTCTTTGTTGCAGGAAAACCAGCCAGAGCAATCACTCGGCTAATAAAATCATCTTTAAGTGGAAATAATGTTAATGTCTTAAGTAGCAATTGTTTGTCTTTAAGTTGTGGAGAAAATGTAGTCACACAGGGCTGTGGAAAGGCTCTAGCTGCAAAGAAGGCAGCAGGGAGGGAACGAGAAGAGGAGGGATGGGGAAGGAAGGACACCTGCTATCTATCCTGTCTTCGTGCATGGTTCTGGGGCAAGCTTGGCTGAGATTTAGTTGCATTTGCTTTCACCCTGGGATATCAGTATTCCAGGTTGTGGCAGTCAGCAACAAGGCAACAAAAAAATCAGAAGCCCTGCTCTTGGCGGTGAGTACCGTGAGCACGACTTGCGTTACAAGGAGGGTCCCAACCTCCCTCAGGAACTCTCAGTGGGAAGGAGAGAAACACAGCCCACAGTGGAATATTTCCAAACTTCTGGAGCTGGGGGGGAAAAAAAGCCTTAGCTAAGATCCAGCTAAGGTCCAGCAGCTGTTGATCTGTTTCCTTAAGGGCGGGGCTTAGTTTTCTCTATTTTGAGACTATATGTAGAAGTTTGCAGATAAAACTACAGTGAACCTGTGAGAGACAGGGGAGCAGGACAATCACTGGCAAGCACTGCTTCTACTATTTTAATTTATTGCTGAAGTATCTTTTAAGACTCTGTGTATGTAGAACAGCCCTTTCACCCAACCCGCTATTTTCGTCTCCCAATACAAGGGCATTTGTGAAGCACCCCAACCTATTCCTGTGGGACGTCTCATGATGTAGACTCACCTGATTCCATTCCATTTCCTATATCCAAGTTAGGAAGGCCATGTAAGTGACAAGAAATGGTTTCCTTTGTATCACTGAGGAGCCCATAGTGGAGTTTCACCCATGGGGGGGTAGGTCATGTCATTCGGGGGTGTCAGCCAGATACTGCAACTGAAAAGCTACTTCTGTTCCTTAGTAATTAAAAACATCTTGTGGGAAGAGGCACTGAAACCGTGTAACTCTTGTTTCCCTACAACCTTTCCATTCACTGGTTTTCCCATTGTTGATCCTTGTCCAAGTCTGCTTTATGTGGACAGAACTGCAAAATAGTGACTTCTTGATTCTATTGGTATTTCTGCATCTGTTAGTCTGCCCCTTCCATGAATGCTCTTCATCCTTGTCATTTTAAATTATTATTACACATTCTTAGACTCAGTTTTTTAAAAATCCATTTTCTGTTAGACACCATACTCTTTGTCTTATAAAATACTAGTATTCTAAAATACTCTAAAGGAGGAAAAATGAATTCTGTATACAACTTTATGAACATATTTTATCTACCACTGAAGTTACACAGCCTACATCGGACTACAGAAGACTAACATGTTTAACTGTGTGTGTGTGTGTGTGTGTGTGTGTGTGTGTGTGTTTTCCATCTTTTTGAGACAGGGTCTCACCACACAGTTCAGGCTGGCCTTGAGCTCACTTTGTAACACAGGCTGGTCTTGAACTCTCAGCTATTCTCCTTCCTCATCTTCCCAAGTGCTGGGATTATAGTGGTACAGAACCACACCTGGCTTTTGACTTTATTTAAACAAGTGTTTCTTAAACTTATCTGACCATAAGATCATTTTTTCTCTGAAACACTGTGTATTTGATGATATATATTTGTGGGAACACCAGCCAAAAGCCAACCCTGTTGATTAAATGTTTAAATATTTCATCAGTAATATGAAACAAAGAATGATAGATAATGTGAAGTATATTATTATTTAACAAATTCTGTGTGATTAAAATAGTTATTCTACCATTATTCTATTTATAAGGTCAACTCTTGACCCACTGGGGTCAAGAAAAATCCAAAATAGGAAAGAATTTCTTAAAGAGAACCCAAGAACAGGTAGCCGTCAAAGAAAAGATGGACATGTTAACCATTAATATCAAAGGGTTTTTGTTTATCAGAAGACATCAAGAAAAGTGTGAAAAGACAGTCTGGGACAGGACTTTACAAATGTGCATCTGCGAAATCTAAAGAAGTACTTGTGTACACACAAAGATTGAGTAAATCTTTTTGAGCTGTCAAATTCCTCTAAACAATTGGCAAAGGAAACGAGAGGTACTTCACAAAAAAATTATCCCCATTGACTGCCACGCTTACCGCTTACAGAAGCTATTGGTCTAGGGGAAATGCAGTCAAGCCGGCGATGATGTTATTGTCCCTATGAACCCACCAGGATAACAAATGCGAATGGGAAAAGTGACAGAAGCAGGCATGTGTGGGGACAGAGCTATGGATGCTGTGATGGGCCACCCACTCTCCCTGCCACTAAGTCAGTGAGGTTCTGGCCAGTAATGGTGCTGAGCTTCACTCTCGGATCCTTCCGAGGCTGGATCTCAATGCAGGCCACACTGAATGACAGACGGAGGTACAAGGGACTAGCCATATTGGCCCAGCGCGGGTACTTCTGAGGGGATGTTCTAGCTCACTGGCCACTGCCAGGCTGTGCTTGGCCCTGCACCTCTGGGCTTCTTCATCAGCTTTCCCTTCCTACTCTTCTGAGACAGGTGTGAACACTGAAGACACTGCAGTGGCATCTTACCCCTGAAGCTACGCAGGACAGTCTGCTCTCCCCAGGACCCGTCCTGTGGCACGGCACAGCTAGAGCTCGCCCACATCGTGGGAAAGGTGATAACAACTCAGAGCAAACTGCTGATGTCGACCAAAGCTCAACAGGCAGGCCTTGTGACTCAGTAATTCTTCTCTTCTGTGTCTACCAAGAAGTGAGCATTGTGTCTGTCCCTCAAAAGCCATATCCAAGAATTCCCAGCTTTCTTCCACACTGAAAATGACCCAAATGTCCAGGAACTGTAGAATGCTCCCTCCTCTTCCTTTCTGTCCTTGTCTTCCCGACCTCCCTCTTGAGACTAGCGGGGCAGGAGTTCAGTTCTCACAGCAGGGCCGGGCAGCCTCATCTGCACCAAGTTCCCACAGCAGGATTTGGAAGCCTGATGCCCAAAAGCAGCATTTCCCACATTTTACTCCTGAGTGTGTTACTATGTATTATCTGAAGAAAGTCTCCGAGGGAGGTCAGGTTAGTTTTCAAATGCCACAAGAATTTCTCAGTGTCTTCCAAGATGTGATATATATTATTGGGGGTTTCCCAAACTTAATCAAGAATCAAGTTCTGCAGAACATCTCATGGCATAAGACCTATGTCGTACCCATTTGGCATAACACTCAACCAAAGAAATAAACAATATCCGCTTGTAGGGCATTTTAGCAGATCTTCATTTGGAAGCTGGATTCACAGATTCTAAGCTGTGACTCTTGGTTTAACACACAGACACGACTAACGGAGGACTAAAGGCTTCAAGCCTGCAGATACTTTTGTCTTCACTTGATTTCATATTTTACTCCTTAGACTTTCATGACACTTCACAGCAATCTCATTGTTCTTTCACTAATAGAATTTAATTTCTTGGTGTCGTTTCTCCACTAATTATTTACATTGTTCCAATTACTTGTAAATCATCTCTCACATTGTAGGAGGGTCCTGGTATCTGATCTTGATGCTTTGAACCAAATCTCACTAAAAGCTAGTGATGTCTAACTTGTAACTGTAGGCACAGGCACAGTGTTTTCAGTATCATGTCTGATGCGCCGATCTCTTTGTCCCCAGCTTTGCCCCCCTTAGTCTGAATGTTTCCTTAGAAGCAGACCCTACCTGTAGCACTGGGACCAGGAACCCCACCTCCCTGTACCTGGAAGACTGGCTCAGACTCTGATGAGGGCCCTGAAAGAAGCCAGGCAAGGTGGTACATGCCTTTCATTGTAGCATTCTGGGAGGCTGAGACAGGAAGGTCCCAGGTTGAAGTGTAGCTTGGGTGATTTATTAAGAACTTGTTTGAAATAAAATAGAGTGAGAGAGGTAGCTCTATGCAAAGGTCCTTGGTTAATTCCTTAGTAACACAAACAAGAATAAAAACTCAAAGCCAGGGCCAGCGGTGTCTCTGTAGGCCGTGCCTGGTACTTTGGCTCAGCTGGGTTACTGGTGCCTGGTGTGTATGAACAGGAAAGGAACAAACTGTAGGTCTGTCTTGCTAGTACAGTAATTTGTATATGCCTTGAGAGAAAAAGGAAAGACAGGGAGATAAGCCTAGAATGTTTTGAAGTCACGGACTATGTGACTGGCTCCATATTGCCTTCCAGAGCCAGAGGCAGGTGTGAATAAGCAAAGCCCACTGAAGTCAAAAGAATTCATTCAAGAAGTGAGCTTGGGTCTGTACCTTAACTCTGCTACTTGTTTAGTTCTCATTTTTGCTAGTTTGGATTTTAGGACTCAAGAGGTAATTTCTCATTTTTGTTCTTGTTGGAACTGGGGATTGAACTCAGACCCTTGCACTTGCCAGGGAAGCACTTATTCTACTGAGCCATCTCCCCAGCCCCAAATATATTTTTTAGTTTTTTTTTTTTTTTTTCAGAACTGAGGATTGAACTCAGGCCCTCGTGCTTGCCAGGCAAGCGCTTATTCTACTGAACGATCTCCCCAGCCCCTCATAACTTTTAAAAAAATGTATTAGTACAGGATCTACAGGGTCTCACTACACAGACTGGACTCGTAGTGATCCTCTTGTTTTCAGCCTCCCAAGTTCTGGGATTACAGGCTTGCACCACCATGCCCAGTCTCAATCACCATCTCAGCGCACCCCTAGGGGGCAAGGCTGGTATGGCATGCCAGGGATCAAATCCCGGTTTCTGTGTCTGCCTAAGCAGGTGCTTTAATCTATCTGGTTGGCCCTTTTCTCGTAACATTTTTTTTTTTAATTCTTCTACCTCTTTGTGCCTGTGCCTGCATATTTATGGATGAACAGAAAGACAATAAGGCTGATTTGTATTAAATGGTCATGTGGTTGCGTTAGGGATCTGCAAGTTGGGGTGACTTACTCTCTTGTGCTTTCCATACACACTTATTTATTTTCAGGTAAAGAAATAAATCAGACCTCAGATATGGTCAAAATTAAATTATAGACATGTAACATAGTGGTGTCAGTATGCATGGGTCTTTGCAATGGGTTGATCCTAAACTATTCCCCAACCAAACCAAGCCTCATTCCCTCAATTTCCTCTCCGAGTCATACATGGTGCACTGGTCTCGGTTTCGTTCAGTCTTTAAGGAGGTGTCTCCACCCTCTGTCCTACCAGGAAGTTCTGGAGGAATCTAGAGAAGGCAACATGAAGATTATTTGTTCTAACACAGAAACCAATCATGCCTCCCCATACCTAAGAGCAGCAACTGTCTTAAAACTCAACAATTCAAGGGTTTGTTGGGTGCAAGAATAAAAACCATTTAGGTGATACTGGAAAATGTAAAGCCAGCTGAAAGTATCCATGTTACAAGCTCAAAGCCACTATTCGATTGCTCACTGTGAATACAGCTGTCTCAAAGAAAGAGGCGGTCAGAGGCTTTTCTAGGGAGTCTGGCAATATCTTCTGCTTCATGGGGCCCAGGGTCAGCATCACATTTTTTGGATATTTACATTCATGGACTTCTAACAAAGAATAAATGTGTAATCTGAGAGAATTTTAAAATACATTTTTCAGCCTCAAAGAAATTCCCAATTGAAATTAGAATGATAGGTTTCAAATTGTATTCTTTGGTAGACAGAAATATTTTATACTAGATAACACTCTTCAAATGAGGTAAATCAGCAGATATTAAATACTAAAATATAGGCCCATTTTCCTTTAAGAATTTGAGACTCAGCCTACAGTGCCTCTGTTATATTCATTCAAATTATTTTATATTCTCAAACAATGAAGCTTCTCAGCTGATGGAATGTTGCCAGCGGGTTTCAACCAAGTCTGAAGGCAACATAACCAAAAGGCACAGTTGACACTGGCTTAAGGAATGAATGGGCGCCTTATCAGAGCAGCTGAGCTGTACACGATTAAGAGCATCTGTCAATATTCACAGGGCCCATATAGAACAAGCAGGCCCTGCAGCCCCGAGCAGCAACCTTCAGCTTCTGGCCCCTTCAGAGCCACATGACCTGAAAACCCAAAGACAGCCTCCAGCCACGCTGGGCTGGACGGACATTTTAGTGCCACTGGCAGGCTCAACTGCTAATTAATGCTAATTAGGACAATCCTGTTAACCTTCCCATCAGCGTTCAAATTAATCAGCTATCTTAGATATAAAATATCACTTACAAAGTTAAGTTTATGTTTATAACGGCTGATTAAAAAGCATCTCATTTTACTTTCCTGAAATGGGTTTCACTATGTACTGCACACTGCCTTTGAACTCACTCTGTAACCTGGGGTGGACCTGAAACTCCAGACCCTTCTGCCTCAGCCTCTGGAGTGATTATAGGTTTTTAACCACGCTCACGCTCACTTACTTTTATTTTTAAAAGGTGTGTAAATCTTTATTTGAAGAATTACCAATTTAATTTGGCTTAAACATTTCTGTATGAAGGGTACTAAATTCATTACATGATGATTTTGTATTGATAAATTTTACTCACCAGAGTGTATAAAAGAAACAAAATCCACAGTTTCATTAAATAAATTTATTTGTTAAAATAATTTAACTCCAAATACAACTGTTGACTTTGCATTGAGTTATAACTACAATTCATGTTTTAATTGAAATGTCAAGGTTTAACAACTGACATTGTTATAAAACAATAAACTGTTGTTCAATTTTAAATGGTCAGTTGTATTAGAGCTCAACAACTAACTGAACTATAATCTCTGGGAAACCCCAAATCAATAATGATAAGTCTGTTTTCAAAACCTACTGCAGTCATTCTTGAAACCCTGATCAAGATTTAATAGATGCACAATGACAATTGAAAAAGAAAAGAAAGAAAAGGACCCCCATAGTCTTTAAGATTTGATTGGCTAAAGAGACAATTAAAGCTTAACCAGTGCTAACACAGGACTACAGCTAGGAACAAAAATCTAAAAAACCCAAAAGAAAAAAACAAAACAATTCACGCAGACACTGACGACATTCACACGGGGAAAATCCACCCTGGAAAACAAATGCCAAACACCCTTAGGCAACATTTCTTTATATAGAAAAGCAAATTTCAGTAGTTTTACCATAGAAAAGTGATGGCAACTGTAATAAGGGAGTCAAAGGTTCAGTCCTAGTCCTACAAACCAAAGGACAAAAATCATCAAAGCACCTTTCAATAGTTAAAGATCTTATATAATACTTCTGATCAGATGCTGGCTTGTTTTGTGTAAATTAAATTAAATGAAGGCATCGGTTACCATCACTATCACAGCTTAAAGGAACCAAAAAGTTGCAACATCAAAAGAAAAAAGAAAAAAACTTAAGAAAAATGCTGCCTTTGTATAAAAGTAAAAAACGAGAAAGAAAAACCTGACCACAATAGCTAAAGAAGTTGTGGGTCTTTGGATCAAACCATAATATCTTTAAGGCATGTTAGAAAAACTTCCACTTATGGGTTGCTAGTCTGATCAGGGCGTAGTGTCAGCAGTGACCCAGTGCCCGATGTCCCCGGGAGCCAACAAGCGTAGTCTTCTGTTCTGGAGCTTCTCATTCCCATCCGGCACACGTGGTCACTCAGGGCAGCTGGGACCGGGGCCATGCTGACCACAGTGGAGGCAAGAGGTCCCCGGTTTGGAGGCCTCGATGCTGCGACCCTACACACTGGTCAGGCAGCCGCATCAGTGCTTAGCAACATCTTCACAGTACAAGCCCACCTTCCTGTCTGACAAACACTTCTAGACAAAGCCCCCAATTTCAGATCATCTTCCACCTCAGGGGGCCACAGCTTTTACATGACTTCACCTGTTTTTGCACCTGCATAGCAATCCATGATATAAAACTGTGGGATCTCTACAGCTGTTTCCAAAACACAATCTTAGTTGTCATAAATTGCTGTTATGAAATTCTAAAACACAGAATCATTATTAGAAGTTAAAGGCTTCAAAACTCAACAGACTTACTAACAAGTATTTCTACTTCAGTAGATAAATTATACTTCTTGAATCTTCAATTATTCTAACTAGTTGGGTCAACTTAACTTTTACACAGTGAAATTAGCCTAAAAAAAACTGGTTAAAGCTTTTCTGTCCTATAACCAAGGTGCTTTGTAATTGAAGACTACAAAAAATTTATGCGTAATTGTACAAATGCTCACAATTCAAAGTTCTCTCATAAACACGATCTGGCTTTACTCACATTATTTCTTTAGTTTTGCCATCTATGAAAAATGCTATCAAGCCTTGTTCTACCCTTGAAGCCTGATGCCAGTTACTAAATACTTAGGGGGCTATCAATGATTTCTAGGATGTAGAAAAGATGGTTAAATCATTTCAAAGAAAAAATGTTTTTGATACACTATATTCTGCAGTATAGATTCTCAGTATAGGCAATTATCTCTGACTTGTGCCAAATTCTTAGGAACAATAAACACACATGCACACACAGACACACTCTTCTCTCAGTTACACACGTAAGACCAGAGGTTACTTGCACGAGACTGTGGAACCAAGGACATTTGGGCGCTAAGTCTATCACAGGCTCAGTGGCACTGCAGTTCTCAAGGCCAAATTTCTCTCCAGAGGGTGGGCTCGAGGTCATCTCTTCCGTATTTCTAACTCTAAGGGAGGTGAAAACCTTTCTACATTTGATTGTAAAACTTTTGAATAGGTTTTTCCTGTGCCATTACTCATGCAAATGATAAATACTTCACGGCTATCAAAACCAAAAATGTCAGAGCTTGAGCACCTTTTCAGCACAAAATATTCACTCCAGCTTTATTTGCCACTTCAGTAATCAGGGCAGAATTGTTATAAGAAAACCTTTATATAATTCTCCAGGAAAATTAACGATAAAAGCCTTTTTTGTCCCTCAACCTTCCACTCTATAATTTATGGTCTACTTTTAAGCCCAAATTATTTCACATGGTTTTTATTCAATTGTTTAAATGCCTGCAGTAAAGCTCTGCTACAGCAAACTGGATTTCCAAAGCAGGTTAGCCAAGGGTCCCATCACACCATAGCCCTTAAAGGCGAGAAGGAATTTGCGGCTTTAATGAACGTAAAAATGCCAGGTATTTGCACTGTCCTGTGAGGTTTCTGCAAACGCGAACATGTGGCTGCAACATGGCTTCATTTTCCTTCGTGGTGGTACTAGTTACTCTACCAGAGTGCTTCCTGTTAGTAAGGCTAGGCGATCTCTCCACCTCAGTTGCTTCCTTCTGGTTCAGGAAATAAAGACCTTCCCTGCTTGGGTGACAGAGAATGGGTCTGGGGTTTTAATTCTGGCCAAACCCCTGAGAGAGCCTGTTTTCTGTGGCAAAGCAGGTGATTTACCAAACGCTAAAGCCAGACTGTATTTTCACACAACTCTCTTCTGACTCTGCTCTAGCAGGAGTGATGCGTGAGTTAGTTCCACGTCACAAATTAGTATAACATCTACAATTAAGCATTGATTCTGAAAAACAAATGTGTCAGCTGTGCAAAAACTCTCCCTGCAATGCTGTTGGCAGGCCAGCTGTTACGCTACTTGACGGAATACACTGCCTAGGAGCTCTATCCCAATGAAATTCAGTACTCTAGTAGGAAAATATTCTCCTTTAGTTATTATTATTATTTTTTTTTTTGTAAAGAAGACAAAATATTTAACTGTAAGTGGTCATAGGAATTCTTCTGGTTTCTCCCTCATGATTCACTTGAATTTCGACACTAGCTGCTTCTGTCAACTCAGCGACAATGCCATCATTGCTTTCACATGAGATCACCCTGTAGCTCGATGGGCTATGCCTACAAGTCGCAGATGCATAAGGAGGTGGAGGACACTGGTGAACACTGTAGGTACTGAACCCAAACGTACTCAGAGGCATCATCTGGCAGTCACTGCTCATTTCCGAATAAGGGCTGCAGTGCACCACGCATCCTGCCAACTCTGCAATGTGGTAGGCAAGGTCTCTATCGCCTACAGTACTGGGCAAGTCCTGTCTGGGACAGCCAAACTTGGATGCTATTGTATGTTACAGGCAGAACAGCATGGGTCATCTTTGTCAGGCTGGGCAGCATAGTTCATCTGCCTCACGATTTCGGCAAAGAGTTCGTCCACCATTGTTTTACTCTTAGCAGAAGTCTCCATAAAGGGGCAGCCCCACTCTTCGGCAAGGGCTCGGCCTTCATTGGAGGATACTTCTCTCTCACTCTCCAGGTCCACCTTGTTCCCAACCAAGATGACTGGTACTTTCTCATACCTAGGAGAGACAAAAGAAAACACACACACATTGTAGCGCTCAAACAGGTACACAATGTAGTTTTTGTTTTTCACTATCTTCTACTATAAATAGTCTCTTTAGTTCCATGAAGAATTATTTGTACCGCATGGCTCAATACCCACCTAAGGTTGTTTTGAAACTACTCTAGAAGAGATCACAAATGGGTTTTTCAACATGGTATTTTAATTATATAGCTTATAACATGTTCCAACCAACTTGAACCACTGGTGGGCTATCCATGCACCATTTCACTGGGTGGCACACACCACTAAACAGTACATGCTGACCCACAAGACAGTCATTCAGGTACCACTGGTGGACCAGAGCCACTGGTGGTGCAGAGCCACTGACAGCCAGAAAGATCAAGTACAGCCCTGTTGTGAATAGGTTAAAATAAATTTACCTTTGCAGACACAGTAGGGAAATTATTCTCAGAATCTCAGACTAATTCCTCTTAAATTTTTCTATTCTAAGAGATGTTTACTCAAAATTTCACAGCTGATCATGTAATAACTTGCTCTATACTGAGTAAAAATACAACTTATAATTGTCAACATTTTACTCTATTTTATAAATATTCAAACCAATGATGTTCAAATAGTTCCTACATAAGAAAAAACAGGATGGAAACCATCAAGTACAACTACATTGTTTATTCCTTTATAAAATGGTTACAAATAAGCCAGCTGAAAGAAAATAATTATTCTTTCCAGTCTGAAGTTGATTAAACATCTTACTCTTTGTGTTTATTTAATGCTATCTCTTTTCTTTCTTATAATTCAATAAAGCTATGAGTGTAATTTAAAAAAAAAAAAAGAACAAAGAGAAAGACACAAATCACTTTGCTACTTAAGTAGCCATCTCATAGGATGGCTCTTCCAGGTAGTACAGGACAAGAGAGATGTCATGGTGTACAAATACCAGGTGCTTGCCTGCATATGTGTTAACCATGCTTGATCTTAGAAATAGTTGTCTAATTACTTTTATGTAAAAGTCATCTCAAAAGACTTGATCTTTTTGTACTTTTAGTATAAATGATGTGTATGTGTTCCTCTAAGTAGAACACTCCTCTGATTTACAAAGGAATGAGAGAGCAAAATACACACAAGTGACAGCAAATGCAACAGGACACAGCTGGTCAGAAGAGGAAACGCCACAGGGTCAAGGCTTAACTGAGGCAGGATTCACAGACGTTTTAGCATTCAGGAAGGTGAATGACAGGTAGTAATCATTTACGATAATGCCTGTTGGTGATTGGGCACGAGGTCCAACTAAGAATGTCCTCAACAAGAGGGCATCCTCTTGGTAGTGCGCCATTTAGCCATCTGAAACACAATTTAAATTGAGTGGGAGCAACAACATTAACAGTAAGTCTAGAGTTTGGCTATTAGCACTGTGTAGGAAATGGATTTGGACAACTCCATTTTATCAAAGGATGTTATATGAATTTCCAGGACACCAACTCTAAGCCAGGATTCCTGGTCTTAGGTCATCCTGACAGCCCTGAGTATCTGACGCAAGGTCTTGTCATACTTTTTGGACTCTTACATACAAGCAATTCTGCGTAGCCAGGACTGGCCTCCCACAGGGGAGAACCCAGGGAAAATCAAACTGCCCTGAGGACAGCACTAGCAGCCCTCTTGATTTGTGGACAGAGAAGCCTGGCAGGGAAGAGCCCCGGCCAGCTGTGGCAGAATGCGAGCAGCTTCTACTCTGCTTCTCCTGTGAAGATGCAACTGAGTTTCCTTTTCCTCATGGGAAGACACACATGAATGTGTGGGGAGCGGCTGCGCTGTGACTGGGTCGGAAGGAGATCGACCACATGTTCAGGGCTGGAGTGGCATCGACAGGCCATGCACCGAGCTGCTGGGACGAGAGCAGGCAGGCCAGCGGTATCTGGCCCTGGTGCTCCTCCCTGCTGGACACAGCACAGACAGCTCTGCGAATGCTCCACTTTCAGGTTCTCAGCAAAACACAGACCTTGCACTGGCAGCTCTGTCACACGCCTCCCCACTTTTCACCACATATAAAGATGTAGATTGTCCTTGGTTGTTGCGGCCTGCTGCTCCATTAGGGAGGGTCCCACCTGGTCCCATACTAGACACTAGTAGGTGTCTAGTTTTTCCTTAATCTCTCAGTGCCCCCTCTCAGACCCTGCTGGCTATTATTAGTTATGAGCTATTTTAAGAAATATTTTTGAGTTTAAATATAGTCTATCATCATGGTTTATAGTAGAGGGATATATGGATTTTTCTAACCTTGCAAACACATGAAATTATCAATGGTTCTATGACACATTGTTTAAATCAAAGAGTTTGAATACATTTTACCCAACAATCTGAGTCTCAAAAGGGCAACCAGCACATTGCAACCGTAGGTCCATGTGCAGTAGCATTACTCTTTGGTAACAATATTTAATAATGTAGATGGAAATTCACTGTCAAAGAACCTGTCTATCTCTGAGTTGTCAGAAAACTTTCCTAAAAATTATAATTTTAAAGATGCTACAGAAATACAGATCAATACTTCATAAGATTTAAAAGAACTAAGTAAGATCTTTAGAAAAGATAACATACATTTCAAACTACCAGAGGGTGATATATTTCATCTGCTAACATTAAAGTTTGCAACAGTAGAAAATACTTCAAACTAGGATCGGGAGGCTCTGCTTCCATCCTGCTGAGGAGAGGCTGCGAATCATCTCCTGTACATCTCTGTATTTCATTAATAAGTACATGAGGAATGAGAATGTCTGTGCCCACTTAACACAAAAAGTTGCAGCAAAGGTCAAATCAGATAATCTGGAGAAAACAAGTACTAGATAAAGGCAAGGTGTTGTTTCCTGCCCTTCCTCGAGCTCACTGACGGGGAAACCACAGCTTGAGACACAAGGTGTTAGGATCCCAAGACATTAACCACGGAGGTAAGAAGCACCTGGGCAGGCACAAAGCAAGGCAGAGGGTTGCAGTGTCGGGCAGGAATGAGCCCAGGAGACAAGTCACAAGCAGCTGTCATGAAAGCAGCTTGACACTGCAACCCCTTCTCTATCCTGTGCTTGGCACCACGGTAATAAGACCAGCAGGAAAGCATTCTCACAGCATTGAGCAATGAAGACAGAAAATGGTGGTACTTGTAGGGGAGAGCATCTCCAAAGGTTCAGGGGTAGCATCACAGGATAGGGTCCTCTAAGTAGAAGGAAGATTTGGAGGGACCTTGCTTCTAAGAAGGATGGGTGAGAAAGAAAAGGGGAAGACCCAGAGCAAAGTCATCTCACAATTGTCTCTACCTGTCAGTGACTTCAGATTAATTTCCCCTCTAACTTGTCTCACATAAACAGTGCCTCCATTTCTTGCTGTCTAAAAGGAGCTGCACTAGATAGTTCCCAAAGTGCTCTTCAACTCCAAAAGTTAAAAAACACAATAGCCACAGTGGGCCACACCCACAGCCAGTGCCCATCCTTACCAGGGTAATGGCTCAGCCCTCGGCACACCTGTGACAGCAACACACACCAGACTGACTTCTAATGGATATGGAAGTACACAGCAGCAGCAAAGCCAGACAGTGTGAGGAGCCATCGCAGATCTGGGGACCAAAGCACCAGGCAGCAGGTGTTGGCTGCACCCACATGGGGGCTTGTTACATGCTCCGATTCACTGACAGGACTCAAAGATGTGCCAGGCCCTAAGCAGCTCTGTTTTGCAGCAGCATTGTTCAAACACCGATACTTGCAAAGTTTCTAACTATGTGACTGCTGAAGGCTACTTGGAGAACTTCAGCTGAATCATAAACAGCCGTTCAGTCCCTTCATTTGCCTGATCCTCCTGTATGCTGGATACTAGTCCCCGCGGAGCGAACTTACACAACAAACAAAGATCTCTGCCCTCACAATGACTATACTTTTGCAAAGGACACAGATGCCAACAATAAACAAAATAAGGAAATTACAGGCTTACAATCTGGGGATGCAGCTGAGTGGTAGAGCACTTGTGGAACACACACAAGGCCCCAGGTTCCAGGCCCAGCACTAGCAAAACAAAAAAACTCAAGTCTGCGTACTCCTCCACAAAAAAAGCAGGTTTACCAGAAGGCAAAGGCAAAAGAAAAGAATAAACAGGGCTGGCCAAATAGCTCAGCAGATTAAAGCGGCTAAAAGCAGGGGCAGGGGCCAGGGTTCGATCCCCAGGCCTGCCATGCCAGCCCCACCCCCAGGATGCACTGAGGCAGCGACTGAGACTGGGCGTGGTGGTGCGCGCCTGTAATCCCAGCTCTTGGGAGGCTGTAAACAGGAGAATCACTATGAGTCCCATCTAGCAGTGGAACACTGAACACCCTGGAGACCCTTCCCTAAAATACAAAAAAAAAGAAAAGAAAAGAAAAGAAAAGAAAAGAAAAGAAAAGAAAAGAAAAGAAAAAGCAGATCAGGGAGCGTAGGCCCCACACTGGGAATGCCTTTGCCAAGCAGGTACCAGGAAGAGCGCAGCAAATGGGACAGCACACGGTGCCAAATGGGAGCCCATGGAAAGAAGCCTGGGGGCTCACGGACACTGGCCAGATCCATCTGTGAACTCACATCTCCCGCAGCATTCCTCTGCTGTAGCAAGTATGTCCACTTAAGGGTAACACAACTGAGGCACTGGGGCGCCACAAGTGGCCTCAGGAGATACAGTGACATTTATGGCAGGGCCACTATACTACCTGGGAAGGACAGGCGCCTCTTCAGTAGTTGATGGCAGCTATTTTCATTGCGTGTTGTACTCTCATGAACACTTTTACTTGCTGTCTTCCTTTGCCTCTTTTCTAAACACTTCATTTGGGAAGAAGATGAAAATGCAAAGCTGCCTAAGGACTCAATGTAACCCCATCATGCGTCGTCATCTTGCGCATCAGCAAGCATTTCACAACCTCGGTATCGTCCTTGCAATTTCTCCTAAGCACAGTCACAGTCAGAGAGTGGCTGATGCAGATCACACTGATTTGTTTAGAGTCTGTGGACAAACACTTGTTTTATTGATATGAATTTCCATACTGTTTATTGTATTCATGAGTGTGATTACATATGTATGAATAAATAAATCTAGCTCTTTTAAGCAGCTGCACTTCGTGGGTTGAATGAAGCATCGCTTAGCTGTAGAATGTTGATGGGCTTCCCAGAGAGCAGCTCTGTAAGTATCAGGAGCTCAAAAGCACTGGATGCATTCATCTGTGGATCTGATGTTCCCTCCTTTCTCACAGCCGTCCTGATGTGTGAGTATGCACACATACATATTTTATTCTGGTGTGCAAACTTGGCTGATCATCAAAATAACCTGAGGGTTACAGCAAATATTGATTCTTGGGTCTTATTCCAGAGCTACTGAATCTGAATCTGAAATCTGATTCTGAACTTCAGAGAATTTAGGAATCACTGGCCTCACCTACCACCTTGTGACCTTTAAGAATGCTTTACACTTATGATTTACAGTTTTAAACCGTGGCAAGTTGAGAATCAAGTCCTCATCCTCTTCACTTGTTCATCAGTGATGAACTACAGTCAGACACCACGACTGTCAATGCCCTTCACTTTCCTTCTGCAGGGCTGTATTGTGGCTTATGAGAAGGAGGCCATATGTCGCGGGAATTCATCATGCAGCTATATTCTCAGTCATAAGCAGGTTGAACAATTCCTCCTAAACTCAGAAAGGAGAATGGGAAAAGCTCTTTTTAGCCCCTTGCTCAACTTCCCACCCAATGTTAAAATCTCACCTACTAAGATAATCTGGAGAGGCACAATGTCACAGCACCAAGGCTTTGCTTGCCGCCCAGGCAGCCCTGCCAATGGCTGTGCAGACCGCAGCTGAGCAACTTTCGTGACGTGAACTCACAGCTAACGACAAGTAGACAGCCAGCTCTGTCCTCTCCATCACTTGGGTCAAAGGCTAGTGGCAAGAAGCCAGTTAAAGAGGGTTGCGTGTGGGAGGAGTTGTGCTCTGTAAGAGCAGGGCCCTGCCCACAGGCATGAGTAAATCTTTGGTCGGTAATGAAAACAGGCTTCCTTATTTCCTCTCCTCGCTCAAACAGAATGAGGCAACATGATTTAAAAAAAAATCCTAGCAATAGTTAAAGAAGAAAAAATGGAAAATATCTTTCGCCTTGTGATGACTCCTATAACTATTTTGGTGAACATCTTCCAGATTATCTTCCTATACATATCTACATGAACAAAGAAAAAATCTTTATTAAAGGAGATTACACCAGCTATATTTAGTAGTCTCAACTTTTACTTAGTATCATGGGACATTTCATTTCAATAAATGACATATTATCCTAAAGGTAGGATAGTATTTCATTTTATGGAATCCAAACTACAACGGAGTACTACAATTTAATTACTTTTTTCCTATTAGTGAGATATAAAGCTTCTTGCACCATTTTTGGCCTCACATAATAAACAGCAATCCCAGGAAGTATGATCAATGTCTCAAAAGATATGTAAGGTTATGCGTGTGTGTATGTGTGTATGTGTGTGTGTGTGTGTGTGTGTAGTTTCAGTGGACATCCAGAAGTTTATACTATACCCAGAAGTAAGTTTTAAGAAGGTTTGCGGTTGATCTTCACATTGGTATTTTTAATTTTCCAGAAAATTCCCCAGGGATTGGGAATACAGCTCAATGGTAAACTCCCCCGCCTCCCAGCATGCATGGGGTCCTGGATTCAATCCCTGGAACCAAAAAGCAACAACAATAACACAACACCACCACCTCCAATGAGGCGTCATGGGAGTGCTGAGGAAGAAGACGGCTCGGGCTGGACTCTGCAGCTTTCCTCCACCCTTGCTGTACAAACATCCATGCTTCTTCTAGCAATGGACTACAGGAGCTAACTAAGGCTAACCCAGACCACCCTCTTTTTTTAAACTGGCAAGTTCTGAAGTGACTGAATTCTTCATTTAATTGGGCTGTCTTCACAATTTAGCTTGAATATAGAAATCAGTCCTGTGCTTCTTTGACTTTCTCTTGGTTTCAGAAAGCATGCTCAAGAGGAACAGAGAGAAATTTATAAATGTAACATAAATACAATCTGCTTTCATAGAAATCATGAGCTAATATTTTATCAGAAGAGCAGATTCCTCATAGCTCAAATCTGACTGACAAGCGATGAGGGAACTACAGCTCCCAGACACCTTGAATGTGTGTAAGAACCTCCTGAATGTGCGTAAGGGACTGAGTGTGCCCAGGGTGGGAGGAGCCTGCTCAAGTCTTCACTTCTTTGCTGGATATGAGTAAAAAACCAGAACAAAGCCAGAACAAAATACGGAAAGCCAAGATCAAAGAAATGCGGTTTTTTGATGAAAGGAACTGGGAAAAGAGCTCCCTAAGATCCAAAATGAACAGGGACATTTCCCAGTTTTTCCTCCCCGACCCCAACTCATTTTGCCTGCAAGAAGATCCCCAGTGAGAACTGAGCGCTGAGTGAGAAGCTAACATTTGGTATTTCTGGCCATAAGACTAGGAAAATGCGCCTCTATACGGAGGAAAGCGGGTGAAATCCAAGAGAGGACAGAACTAGAGAAAAGGATTTCTTAATTCTATGTGTGAATCAAAATAGCCTCATAGGATCTTCACATGAGTGGGACAGAGCCAAAGGAGGATAATAAAGGTTTGGAGATCCGACCCACAAGTTAAGCCACTGCTCCAGCTTCAGACTAGGCCTGAGGAATGTGTGCATATGACAGCATATTTTAAAAACAGAACTGACAAGGCAGGAGCTTCTTCAGGAAGCTCTTTCTCCTGAAGAACAGCTAGAGTTTGCACTTTGAGGGCAAGTGAGCTGGTTATCTCCTGAGAGAAAGAAAGAAAACATTTGCCAGAAAACTGTGAAAGGCCTAGTCTAAGCAATAAATGTTGAACACAACTTAAAAGTACATATAAAGAACCAAGAAAGCATGACTAATTCTCCAGGGTAAAGGCAACCCATACCTGTGACGAGTTTAAACAACTTAAAACCAAAGATAAAGACAAAAGCTCGAAAGCAGTCAAAGACAATGGACGCACAGCACACACTGCAAGGAAGACAAAGTGACCAAAGCGACCTCATCAGATGCCACGGATGTCAGAAGAAAGTAGAACAACTTTAACATCATAAAAGAATCAATTAAAAACCCTGTCAACACAGAATTATCCTTCAGAACTGAAGGTAGGGGCTCAGCAGGTAGCTCAGCGGCCTAAGCACCTGCCTGGTCAGCCAGGAGCCCAGGCTGCAGCCCTGGTACTGCAAGCCATGCCAGCCCCAGGCTCCCAGGGCCTTGCCTGCCACTGAAACCAGCCGTGGTGCTGCAGGCCTGCAATCTCAGGGCGGGCGAAGCTGAGACAAGAGGAGCACTATGAGTCTGAGCTGCACAGGGAGACTCTGTACCAAATAAATAAATAATTAAAAAGAGAATTTAAAAAACTGAAGGTAAATTAAGAACTTTCTCAGATTAAAAAAAAAAAAAAAACTAGGGAGAATTTATCACTAGCAAACTTGTTGCAAAAGAAACATTTAAGAAAGTTCTTTAGGCTGAAGTGGTATGGGGGCAAAACTAGAATTTCAGGGATAAGGAAAGAATACCAGAAATGGTAAGTAGCTAGGTGAGCATAATACTATTTATCTCCTCTTTCTTTCTTTAAAATATTTAAAAATTTCCAAAGCACAAATGATAAAAGTCCATTTGGAAAGTTCTGATACAGGCAGCTATGACATGAAAACTCAGGAAAAGAGACCTACATGTTTGTATGCTCTTCACATTTTAGGTACTAAATTATAAATTCTAAGGAGATTGTAAAGATATGATTATTAATACCTAAACCCACAATGACAATAAATTAAAATGAAATATATTAAAACAATCAAAAAGGGCAGGACAGTCAAAAGTAAGGGGTTAAAAAAAAAAAGCAAATGGGGTAAGACAGAAAATGATACACGGGCCAGGCATGGTAGTGCACACCTGAAATCCCAGCACTCAGGAGGCTGAGGCAGGAGGATTGTTGCAGGTTCAAGACCAGCCTGAGCTACGTGAGCTCAAAGCCAGACTGAACTGCATAATGAGACCCTGTCACAAAAAGACAATAAAATAAAATAAAATAAAATAAAATAAAATCTGAAACCTGAAAGAGTAAATAAAATTAGAAAGATACAATAGATACCGTGAAAATAAATAAATAAATAAATAAAAGGTAACCCTAATCGAAGCCTATTAACATCACATTAAACATAGGAGTTAAAAATACATTTTCATGTCAGGTTAAAAAGAAAATCCAAATACATAACTGTCTACAAAAAATCCACTTTAAATATATAAATTTGGATATCAGATAGCTTATAAAACTGTAAACAGTGACCAAAAGAAAGTAGGAGGGGCTTACCCGCAGTAATCTCTGATAAGAAAAGACTTCTTCCAAGGAATCTTAGCAGAGGACAAAGCATTATATGCCAATAGAGGGCGAATTCAACAAAACACAAAGATCCCAACTGTACACGTACTGCATGACAGATCTACCCCACACATTACACAAATGGACAGAAATGAAAAAAAAAAAAAAAATCCTAGTTAAATCCAAATATCTAATCATATTTAAAGATGTCAAACACATTTCTCAGTAAACCACAAAACAAGTAAACCAAAATCAGAAGGTTATTTGACAGCTAAATAACACTACTAGCAAACTTTACCTAGTTAACATTAATAGGACACTTCACCCCCCCAGCACCCATTCGAGTATACCGGGAACACTCATGAAGAAAGACTGTGTAGTAGATATAAAGTAACGAATGACATAAAATGTTTTTAGGTCATAATGGAATTGAACTAGCAATCATTAATAGCAACTCATCTGAAAGATCTTCAACTATATGGAAACTGAACCATACACCTATATTTCTAAATAATCCATAGGTCAAAGAAGACACTGCAAAAATAATTACAAAACATTTAATTGAATCAAAATGAAAATACAACATATCAAAATGAATGCAGCTAAAGCAGTGCATGGAGAGAAATTTATAGCATTAGCCATTTATATCTGAAAAGATCTCAGTTTTCTATGTTTCCTTAGAAATTAGAAAAAAGGACAGAAATGCAAACTAAACAGAGGAGAAAAAGCTATAAAAAACAAAAATCAAAGAAATAAAAAACAGAAGACAATATAAAAATCAATGAAATGAAAATACTAGTTCTGAGACCAATAAAATTGAGAAACGTGTCAAACTAATCAAGAAAAAAATTACGCAAATTAACAATATCAAAATGAAAGAATAAGATCACAACACTGTCCAGACATAAAAAAGAATGTGTCCCTGAAATAAAAGCTCAGATGTAACGCATCAACTCCTAGACAACTGCTGACACCATGCATACTTCCCTCCTCTGGGGCTGGTAACAGCTACGCACTGTTGACCGCACCCCCCCAAACCGCTCTGTTCAGCTTCTTCAGCCTAGCGCCTGCTCCTCGTGGCCAACCCAACTGTACCTCCCACAACTTCCTATAAGGGATCCTCATCATTTTCTGTTGCCTTATTCATGGTAATTTTCTATTCCCCACCATTTAAAATCTGACTACCAGTCAGGATACAGGTTACATTTTATCTTTTTAAAATCTTTCTTTACCCTGATAGAGTTCCTTCATTCTTTTGAACTCTTATTTACATTATATGTTACTAAGAATTTGGTCTTCAGAGGTTTTCATTAACTTCTTAAGTATCTAACAAGGTAGTGAAGGGCTGGGGATACAACACATTTAAACAAGGTCCTTGGAGTTTGCATTCAAGTTACAGGAAACATATAATGTAATAAATCATTGTGGTAGTCATTTTCTAGAAAACAATACTAACCATGATAAACATATAGTATGTGCACAGGCCAAAGTTACATGAGGTAAGCAAAAAAGGCTTTCAAAAGTGATAAAATCTAAGCATAGCCTTAAAGTTTGAGAGATGAGTAGCCACAGAGCAGAAATGAGAGACAGAATCTTTTACATAGAGGAAAACCCAATGGGTTACTGACTTATAAGAGAGTGGTAGCCACCGCCAAGAAACAAAAGAAAACCAGCATGGCTACAGTGTGAAGAGCAAGAAGGAAAACAAGGGCAACCAGGAAGGTAGGAGGGGGTTGCCCGCAGGCGAGAGGATTGGGGAAAACAGAACCAAGATTCATGTACAATACAAACGTCCTATGATAAGTGATCACTGTGTATATCTAAAGTGTGCCACTAAAACTAATTGAAAAAAAGAGATAAAATACATGTCCCTATAGGATGGAGGGATATCGTCACAGAAAAATAGTTTGGTGATTTCATCATTTTGTAAACACCATGGTGTGTACTTTAATAGGCCTAAATATATTAGTACAGCCTACCCTACACCTACACAGTGTAGTATATACCTTCAATTATACGGCCCAAGCTTGACCACACCACTGCTTTGAGGTGCATAACTACATTCTGAAGGCAACACAAAAACATGATAATGGATTTATTGAAGGAGACAGAGTAGGCAGTGCTTTTGAACAAAAAAAAAAAAAAAAAAAAAAAGGAATAAAAAATGGCCTCTAGGCAATTTTTAATTTTCCAAATACAGATTTATCTCATGACTTAAAACATCAGATCCCAAGGGAGACTATAACATGCCTCCTCTTCTAGCTGTTCTTTCTAATGCACTCATACTGTGATGTTTTAATATCCGTTAGCCAATACTATTTCTTATAAAAGTTTGAGTATATCATGGTGTTCTTAATGAACTCTAAAAATAATCTTAGTTCAAAATTTATAAAATAATTATTTTCCTATCAAGTGGCTTCCTTAATTATATTCTATAAAGACAGGCTAATTTACTTCATGTTTACCTTAACAGTACTTCTGAATTTCTATTTTACTGATGATCTGAATGTCTTGAAAAGATGTTGTTTCCAGATAAAAACATTTTCCTATGCAAGATAAAACTCTTGATACTCAAATGGGATCTTGTTGAAGATCTTTCCACAGAGTTTTAAATTTGTACTGATAGAGAATGGGATTTTATCCTTCAACTTCAGCAAGCATTTGCATATTTCTAAAAGGGAACGTTAATTATTCAACATTACAAATTGATCTTTAAAAATCTTTTCAGAATTATTATTTTAATCATATTCTCAAAGTCTTAAAAATTTTATATTGGTCAACAAAGAGCCTCAAATCTTTTTCAATAACAATTTCAATACCTTCCCCACCTTCTAAAGCCTTCTTAAGAAATAAAATAGTACTGTTATGTTTTCCTATGGGGTTTTCTAATATTATGGCCTCCTCAGGATATGCATTCCAACTTAAAGTTTACAAAGTGTAATCTACCATACCTAACAGATTAGTGAGGAAAACTACATGATCTTATCAATTGACACAGAAAAAGCAGTAAAGCATTAAAATTCAGAGCCTACTCAAAATAAAGCTCTCAGAAAAATAGAAACAGTGGGGAATGGCCTCAGTTTGATAAAAAAAATCTATAAAACTTTATACTATTATCTATTTAGTGTTGAAAGTTGGAATATTTTCACCTTAAGACCAAGAACAAGGCAAGGATACCCACAGTGATCACTCGTAATGCTGCATGGTACAGGACTCTCTAGCCAAGGTGATAAGCAGAAATTTAAGACAATAGAATAAAAGGCACACAGGTCAGGAAAGGAAGATATAAAACACCGCAACTGCAGGTGGCATCCTCATCTGTTAAGCAATCCCAAAGAGTCTGCAAAAGAAGAAAACAAAAATTTTCCTAGACCTATTAAGTTAGTTCAGATCTGTAAATATACAAGACTCAGTCATGTTTTTGGCATACTAACAATGTAAACATGCACTGAGAAATAAAAAATACAATATCATTAACAATTAGTCTATAATTATATAGATATAAACCTAACAAGTCATGTATAGATCTTGTCTATCAAAAAGTATACAATGCTGATTTAAAAAAAAAAATCAAGTTCTAAATAAGAGATATACTATGTCTACGGCTTGGGAGACCCAGCACACACAATAATAGCGAAATTTAGGGGAAAAGCCAGTTTTCCCTTAAATTGATATACGGGTTCACACTATTCCAACAAAAATAACTCTTTCTGACATAGGCAAGCTTTTTATTATATTTATATGAAAGTTAATATTTAAAAGAATAATGTATAGGAAATCAGTACACAGAACTTCAGCATGTATTATCAATAATCAAGAATGTATGGACTGGCTGAAATACAGATGTAGATCAATGAAACAGAAGAATCCAGAAATAGCGCCACACAAATATGCCCATTGATGCTTGACCAGCTTGCAAAATAGAGGAAGCGCAGCCTGTGCAACAAGATGCAGAAACAATTAGCCATGCTGAACTAAACCTCACACATACAACAATAAACACCAGAGCTGGGAAGACAGTGCCTGCCTGGCAAGCGCAAGGTCCCCAGTTCAATCCCCAGTACCACAAAATCAATTAATCAATCAATCTCACACTTGACAATTGTGTTTTTAAAATTTTATAAATGTTCACTATTATTCAAAATGTAAACTTCGGCTCTGTGAAAGACTGTAAAGAGGATGAAAAGGTGAGCAATGCAGTAGGAGAAACTATTTAAACTACATTTCTAGAACGTATGAAGAACTCCCAAAATTCAATAGTGAAAGAAAACAATGCAACTAGAAAATGGGCAAAAGCCATGAACAGACGTTTCACTCAAGAGGAAACATTGCAAACACGTACTTGAGAAGATGTTCAACATCATTAGCTATTAAGGACTTGTAAATTAAAACTACAGTGAGACGTTACTACCATCATCACAATGCCTACAATCAAATGGGCAAAAGCCATGCACACATATTTCATGGATTTAAATAACCTGGATCATTCAAACATTGTTGGTGGAATGTAAAACAGAAGAACCACTTTAGAAAACAGTCCTGTAGGTTTAAAATGCAATCTGTAATTCTCATACAAATGAGAAACTTCACAATAGCCTTAAGTCAGAAATGACAAAGATACCCTTCAATAATCAAATCAACACACTGTGGTAAACTCGCCACTGGAATGCTACTCAGTGATAAAAAGGAATAACCTATGGCTACACATGACACTTGGAAGAATCTCTAGGGAATTTATTTTTATTTT
>NW_004524615.1:14641344-14649282 GCF_000260255.1 Octodon degus
TTATCAGTGTATTCTATAGAAGCACTTAGTACTTCTTTGATTATAGTTACCACTACATTTTTTAGTTCCGAAATTATTTCTGATCTGATTTCTTCTATGCCTTTCTGCAGTTGATTCTTTACTGTCAACGCTATTATTTCCGAGATATCAGGTGTGCGATTTCCAGTTTCCTCAGTGCTAGTGTCTTCTGCATTTGTACTGGGTGGACTCGGGGCCTGAGACTGCATTTTGTTCCTTCTCTTTGTCATTTTGTATACCACTGTCTTCTGACCTTTGGGGTACAGCTCGGATAGTTATTACCTTAGCACCAGGTCCGGATCTACGAAGTACAGATTCCTCCAGGTGGGTGTTGCTTGGGTCTGGCTGCTGTGCTCCACTTCTTTCTGCTGCGGCCGTTACAGCCGAACCCTTTGTGTCTTTCTGGCAAGATGTTCTGCGCCTGGATCAGCTGGGTGGGTCTTGCCTCTAGCCGCTTTGCTGAAGGGTTCTGTGCTGGGCCTGCACTCTGGGTCTATTCAGGATACCACGGCCTCCGTCATCTCACTCACTCGCCGGGCCTGCGCTCTGGGTCTGTCTGGGATCCCGCGGCCTCCGTCATGTCACTCACTCGCCGGGCCTGCACTCTGGGTCTGTCTGGGATCCCGCGGCCTCCGTCGTCTCACTCACTCGCCGGGCCTGCGCTCTGGGTCTGTCTGGGATCCCGCGGCCTGGGTTTCATCACTTCTTCTATACCAGTTTTATATCTGAAGTTCATGGACTAAGAGCTACTGCAGTTCCTGGTGAACTACAGAAACCTACTGCCACCACCGACAACCAATGTGTTCGGTCTCCAGGGACAGGCAAAGGTACAAAGCACAGAGCTCTCCAGGCCTGCTGTAAGACCTATGGCACATCCTGCGAGGGTTTACAATGGGAGAAAACAATGGACAAAATGGAAATGTGTACCAGACTAGGTATGTAATTTGTCAAGATATAAAAAAGGCAAGTGACTTGGTTTCTAAGAAATTAAATGGCAGTATACTCTTACAAATACAGATAAATTCTTGGATTTTTGTGCCCATTCCTGTTGAAACTTTAATACTGATGTTTTAGGATTACTATATAAAGAAGCACTTATTAGTTACTATATCTACATTACAGATGAGAAAATTAAAATGCTAAGAATGTAACTTGCTCTTAATTACATAGCTAGTAAGCGCAGGAGCTCAGCTTCAACCACATTAACACTTCACTGTCTTTATAGATTATTAACAGGCATATCAAAATTCTGTTAGAGAATTATTTTATGTACATATGTAAAATATTTTGTTAGAGCCACTGGAAACTGGAAAGCAGTTGGAATTTAGGATAAAACTCTATAACCAATTTGTAGAGAAAAACACTAAGATTTAATTTATAGAGAGTTGTAAAGGCATCCACTAAAGAGGAAAATACTAATATGCATTGAATTATTAATATGATGTAGGATTTCCACATTTGAATTATTAATTTTAAAAGGATGGAAAGCATGAGAAATAATACTCCTGAATGTTTTAAGTAAGGGTTCACAATGATTCTCCGGGGTAACTTTACCAAGTGATTGGAAGACACTATAATTACGGTCTTCTTCATTTGTTTTATTGTCTTCATCTATTTTATTGAATCAATACCATCCTAGGCCAATGCAGCAAGCCTCCCCAAACCTTCTTAACCAGGTGTAGTAATGATGACCCTGCAGTCATGTGTTTAAGTCTAAGTATTATTAGATTGAGATTTCCCTTTCTCACATGCTTTGCACTAGAAATATTTCAGATTTTAGAATATTTTAATATACACAATAAGGTATATTGGGAATGGACTCCAAGTCTAAACATGACTTTCACTTATTTTCTTTCATGTACATCTTACATATATGGCCCAAAAGTAATTTCATACCGTATTTTTAATGCATCTATACTATGGCTGTCAGGTGGAGTTTTTCATTGTAGCACTGTGTTGTTGTGCTAAAAGTTTTGATTTGGGAGCAGTCTGAATTTCAAATTTCTAGATTAGGGCTGTTCAACCTGTATAATATCCCATGATCTGCTCGAGGTTTCCAGAAGTCAGGGGCTATCCTGCTTTACTAGAATGAACAAGACTACGGAAGAAACACACCTTCACAGTCTAATACACACAGCAAATAGTGCTAAATGCTTCCTCAAAAGTTACTCTTGGGTTTGGGGAGATAGCTCAACAGTCTAAGTGCGTGCCTGGCAAGCACAAATCCAGGGTGCAATCCCTGGGGCTGCATGCTGTGCTGGCCCCAGAACCCTGGACGTGCTGTGCTGGCCCCAAAACTGGATGTGGCGGTACATGCTGGTAAGCCCAGCACTGGAGAGGCTGAGACAGGAGGATCACTATGCATCCAAGCTGTGTACTGAGACCCTGTACCAAGTAAGTATTTTTTTTAAAAGTTACTCTTTCAGTAAGTTTTGTGCAGTGAATAATTTACTAATGAATATTAGGAAGCAATTTAATTTTTATACTCTTACATAGCATTCAAGGCAAGAAGTAAACCATTTAAAAATATTATGCAGATAATTTCATTTAGTGTTCATAGATCAAGTGATTCAGGATAGTGCTTCCAAATACAATGTGGTGAGATCACATGGCGGGTCATAAAGACCACTTAGAAAGTAATTCAGAAAAGAATAAATACAAATATAGCATAAGTTTACTGTTCTATGAAACACTAGTTTCCGTTATTTGTAACAGAAACTTATAAACTCTAGTTTCCACCACGCCTGGCCTGTGTGTACACTGTCATTATATAAAATGCATTTCTTACTGATAGCCTTGGTTAAGAAAATGTAAAACCTACTGCTGAGCAGCCCAGCAGAAGACAGACTTTTCCCTAATATTTTGTTGTGTTATAGATAACAACTGTTACAGTTTACATCTAGATTTCCCCAGGAACCTCAGGCACTCGTAGGTGGAGTCTGTGGAAGGTGACGGGACTACAGGGGTTGATAGCTGAATTCCTGTCAGGAGGGTGTGGCCTGGAAGGGTTTTCTTCTCCTTCCCGGTTGCTCCCTTCATGCTCTGAGGTGAGCAGCTTTTCTAGCACAGGGCTTTGCACTATACCATTCTGTGTTGGAGTCAGCTGACTATGGACTGAAATCTCTATGAACGTGAACCAAATTAAGTTCTTCCTCCCTTAAGCTGTAGATGTTGGGTATCGTGTCTCAGTGATGGGGAAAGTGATTAAGACAGATTTTGGTGTCAGAGAAGTGGTTTGTTGTGACTAATGGATTAAGTGACTCTGCCTTTACACTTGTTTTATGGGAGGAGTTTGGAAAGGTTTCAAGATGCAGGTTCAATTCAAAAATGCTATAAATTGAGCTCGATGGGAGTTTCTTGTTAGAGCTCTAAAGACCAGAATACTGATTTTTAAAAAGTTGATGAAAAAGACTGGGTTTGTGAGGTTTCAGTTGGGAACAAAGACACCATTGGCAGTTGGAGTTCAGGCCATGTGCTACATTGTGGGGAAAAAACTGTCTACATTTTGTTCATGTCATAAAACTATAAAGCAGACTAAGGACATGGAGGAAAATTTCAAGGAAGCTCAACATTCAGGCTGTGGCATGGGTACCGTCAAGGTTTTGTTTTTGATTTTTTCAGTGTCTTGCTGTGTAGTTCAGGCTATCCTTGAACTCACTATATAGCCCACACTGGTTCTGAACTTGCCTCCTGCTTTAGCCTTACTAGTACTGGGGTTACAGCCAGGCACCACCAGAGCTTGTCAGGGACTTTTTGGAAGCTCTACATGAGCAAATGGCATAGCTAAGTGATTTAAGCAGTTTTGAAATTCATCACAAAGGAGGCTCCCATAAACCTAGGACCTGTAAAGTCAAAACAGAAGAGCATTAGGCTGCTGAAAATATTAGTATTAAAAAGGTAACTTCTTTTTTTTTTTTTTTTTTTCAGACAGGGTCTTGTTATGTACTTCAGGCTGGCCTTGAGCTCACTTTATAGTACAGGCTGGTCTCGAACTTGCAATGATCCTCCTGCCTCAGCCTCCTAAGTGCTAAGATTACAGGTATATGCCACTACACCCAGCAATTAAAGATTACTTTTTTTTTGATAGGAGACAACAAAATATGCCTTGATGGAATGTGAGGAACCAAGAGGCCCAAGCTCTTTAGGCTCAAAATTGTAAAAGGAAAAGTCTTTACTTTGAGAGGTGATTGACTGGTGAACCCTGGAGCACCCCATTCCAGAATGGTAATGATAGAGGAAAGTTGTTCCTCAGGATTGGGTTCATACTATCTGGCAATCCAGGCACTGGACCCCTATATTCAAGACAGAATGAAGCTTACCTACATGCAAAATGTAAGACTTGTGGGTTCAGAAAGACATTCACCCAGATTTCAGAAAAAAGCTTGGAGGGCCAGGCAGGGTGGTCCTGGGAGGGCAGTGTTCGAAGTTGTGGGTGTGGAGATAAAAGATGACCCCCTACTCCCCAAAGGTTGGAGAAGTCAGGAATATGGATCTGAGGAAAGCCAGCCAAAGAGAAAAGCCATGAAGGCTACAACTGCAGACAGTGGAACTACCACAGGGGTGAAACTACCAGAACCCTTCGAAGTTTACATTTTCCCAGACTGCCTTGGGTGTTAGACATAGAACTATAGGATTTACTATTTGCCCTACTGGATTTTGGTTTTGTTTTGGCTTCATTCCTTTCTACCTAGGTATCTGCACCTTTTGGAACAGTAAGGCTTCTCTTGTGTCACTGTACATTAGAAGGGTCTAACTTCTCATTTTGACAGATGCTTGAAGCTTGCCTTAAATCTCACAGGAAAATTTGAACTTGGACTTTTCAGCAATGGTAAAACTGTTGGGACTGTGGCAACTCTCAGAGATGGATTGAATGCATTTTTGCATAAAAGGAAGGGCATGAGTGTGTTAGGGACCAGAGCTGAATTCTGGTCACAAACTGAAATTGGACAAGAACTGAATAAAATTTTCCCATAAGGTACATAGTGAATCTAACCACGGAATTTGATTCAATTCTTGTCCAGTTTGGTTTGGCATGAAAACTATGGAAAGAATGAAAATCATGAACCAAAGTATTATCGTACATGTACAATGTCCCCTAAGCCCCATGAGCTCCTGGGTGGTGCTTTGGGGAGTGGTTAGATCACGGATGTGAGATACTGGATTAAAGATGTGCTATCTAGATTAGTCCACTGATTGATTTAGCACTGCTGCTTGTGGATGGTGGAAAGGCCCACCCTGGGTGTGGGTGGCACCGTCCAACAGGCTTGTAGCCCGCGTGTACAAGAGGGAAAGGAAGGCTGGAGGCTTGCTGTTTTCTTCCTACCTGTCATGAACTGTTTCTCCTAGTCATGCTACTCCACCTTGGAGTCACTTGACTGTGGCCTGAAACCTCTACAAACTGTGCGCTAAAATAAGCCTTTCTCCCTTTAATTTTGGGTGTCAGGTATTTTGTTTCAGCAGTGGGAAAGGTAAAACATTCCCAAGCTATGACTCAGTACAATCTATCAGTGATGACTGATTCAGATACCCAATTACCTTGTCCTGCAGGACATGCTTAAAAACATCATGTTTTGCAGTAATGACCTTCAATTTAAACTGAAATACTGATTTTTTAAGGAAAAAAATAATGGCAATATAGAATATTGGGCCAAATATTTCCAAAAAGGTACCCAGTTATTATGCTTCATGTCCAGATGCCCCGTCAAAGTCTCATGCACTTACAGAGTTTTTGGAGATAGCTGAATTTAGAGTGTGACTGATTCACAGTGGGATGCTGGGGCTGGGGGTGCTGTGATTCAGGGTGGGTGACTGCTGGATCAGTCCACTGACTGGGCTGGCACTAACCTAATTCCAGTAGACTGGACAGAACATAAGGGGCAGAAAGGCTTGTCTTACACCCTCTCTCTTGTTGCTTTTGGTATTTTCTTCCTCCATGAACTGTTGCCCCTCTTCCAAGTGCCCCCTTGCTGCCTTGGACTCAGCTGATTATGCCCTGAAACTTCTGCAAACTATGCTAAATAAACCTTTCCTCCTTTAACCTTGGGTATCAGGTATTTTGGCTCAGCAGTGAGAAAAGGAACTAAGATAACAGTTCACAGATGCTTCTGTTTGCAAATAATTGGGTTCGCAACCTGAAGTATTCAGCAAAATTTTGCTTCTATTTGCAAACTTCACATTGATCAGGGGATGCACACAACCATGGGCATTATCCCCAAATGAACATGAATGGAACCATCCTCCCCAGACTCGTGGAACAAATTAAATTCATGAGCTGAGGTGCCACTGTACTGATATTTTACTTACATATTAATGAATGCAGATGTCTAAGGTCATTACATTGCCATTATTGATGCCATTCTACTAAAAAGCTCAGTTTGATCTGGTAAAGCATAAATGTGTATTCAGTGTGTAAGGCTGAGAATAATGTTTTTAATGAAATAAAACACTACTGCCAATTTAACAAATACAGAGGCAAAATATATATGGCATATTTCTGTCTGCCATTAAAATTTTACGAAATTCTTCTTAGAAATCTTATCTCTATATGTTTACTTTGGTTAACTATTTAGCCTGTTTCTCTGCAAGTCTACTCAAATTCTAATATTTTCCCAAAAGATTTACAGCATTCACAACTCTTTTAATATCATAGCCTGAAAAATATAGGTATACTTGAAAAGAGAATAAAAGAAAAAATAAGATAAAATCAAAACAGAAGTAAAGAAAATCCAGAGTGATGTTACTTATTTTTCCAATGCGGCTTACAGAAGAAAATGAGAAAAGCAGTATCAAACTAAAAGTACCATTGAAAAAATTCCCTTAATAAGTGTACTTTTTTTGGGTGTAAAAATCTTTATAAATATGTATAAATATATTATATGTACTTTAATGTTTCATATATTATTTGTCCTACAATTAAATTATTCAAATGTATTATTACTGGAAAAGGTTAGTAAATAAAACCTCTGACTATGTCGGTCCTGTACCTCCTCCTTAATGTTTGCTAATTAATTTATGATTTTTCCTAAAACATAGCTAGAAGTCAACACTATGCCCTCACTAATGGCCTGGATGGCGTGACAGTCATGTCACCCTTCAAACTGTGCATCTAATGCTCTTGCCAGGTTCTCAATATGCCAGCGGAATTGATGTCTCTTGTCTCTGAGCAGCAACATTTAAATTGTTTCTGCCCCCTTCCACTTAAAAAACATCATTTATAATGATTCCTCTGACTATAGATTTTATTGAGGCAATTGTCATCAAACCTTAGGGGGGAAATGCTCACATGTCACAGGCTGCTGACTCTTTGGGGTTATTACCCAGTCCTTCCTCTCAACAGAGAGAGAGTGCTTACGCAGAACATTAGAGATGAAGAGATCATTCCCTATCCGTAAGACAACGCTATGAACTCCAGTCCTGAGTTGGCAAAGAGGACACTATATTCTAATAGTCTAATTTTACAATACAGCAAAACTAAGATTTGTTTCACAAAATAATTTTGGACCCTAAAACTTGGCTCAATATGCAAAGTTTCAGTTCCATAACTAAGTAAGTCCTACAGATCTCCACTTCACTGTGTCTCCAGTTAACAATCCTGATTTATATATTTAATAATTTGCTAAGCGGATAGTTCCTATATTAGGTATTCTCACCAGAACAAAATGAATGGATAAATAAATGACTGGAGTGATGTAATAGGCCAGGTGGAAACTTTTAAAAGTGACAGACAAGCTGATGGCATAGTTCATAGATTCACATTTATTTATACACAAGTTTTACATATTAAGCATATGCAGCACCATGTACGTCAATCATAGCTCAATAACATTTTTTAAAGACACGAAGGCTTAGAATCACTTTTAAAACAGATTTTTTGACTACTATTTATATGACTTCCCTTTCTTTTTTTTTTTTTTTTTTTTT
>NW_004524615.1:14649382-14658530 GCF_000260255.1 Octodon degus
TGGCATGTGGTGCTGGGGGATTGAACCGCGGTCCCTGATGCTTTTGCTAAGCTTGTTCTAAGTAGGTGCTTTAGACCACTGAGCCATCTCTCCAGCCCTCTCTAGGGAATTTAGACGAGGGAAAGGAGCCAGGCATAAAGGTCACATCTTTTCAAACATGTATGAGTCCTAAAATGGTAAAATTATAGAAAGTGTGACAAGGTCTCAGGATGGAAAGAGAAAAAAGCTGGGGATGGGAGCAGGCAAGGCTACAGCGGGCCGAGGAGGGACGCTGTGAGGATGACTGCCCCGTGTCACTGTCCGGCGATGCTGTCTACAGCTTTGCAAGGTGTTACCACTGGGGAAAACAAGGTAAACGGTAATGGAATCCATTGATTCTTACAATGGTGCGTGAATTTACAATTATAAAACTTTAATGAAAGGTAAGATAAGGTTAGTATTCATAAAATTTATGCTGTATAATAGAGGGAATGAAAAGATTTAAGTTCAAAAAGGGTGAAATTTTAAGGCTGATTTTATTCCAGCCAGTGAAGAAAGGCATAAAAATGGAAAAAGAGAAATGAAGAGAATAGCAACATAAAATTATATCTATAAACATACTGATAAAATTTTATTTCTGTGTGTGTGCGTGCGTGCGTGTGTGTGTGTGTGTGTGTGTGTGTGTGTTACGGGGAACTGACTCAGGGCCTTATGCATGCTAGGCAAGTACTCCACTGCTGAGCTATATTCCCAGCTTATAAATCTTTTAAAAAGCAAAGCTGTAGTTCAATTTATACGCAGAACTCAGATGTGTTAAATTTAGAAAACACCCAATTAAAATGAATCATTTACGGTATCACAAAGTAACACAAAATAGCAGAAAAAAATATAAAGTTGTAAGCAATATATACAATGAAAATACCCAAACAAGATTAGATAACCACAAAAAGACCTAAAAACAGAAAGACACCAAGGCCTAATACTAATATCTGTACCAACTCTCTACAAATTGAATTACTGATGCTAGGCAATTCCAATCAAAATGCCAACAGGTTTCTGTGTGTTTTTAGGAAAAGTGACAGACTGATTATTGGAAAGACAAAAGATTCTGTGGAAACAAAACACCTACAAGAGTGAAAGCAAATCTGAAGGACAACAGCAAAGCTGGGTGATCAAACACTGGCTATCAAGACTTGTTCTACAGCTACACTAACTTCAGGTAGTGTGGTAAGGCCTAAGAGAGCAAAATGCAAAAGGGAACAGAACAGAGAGCCCGGAAACAGACCCCCACACACAGATTTGCTTGTTCAGGACAAAGGTATATGTATAATTTATTGGTGAAAGGGTCTTTTGCATAAAAAGTGCTGGGTCAACTTTGTAGTGTTATTTAATGTATGCTCGTTAAAAGGAACTACTAAGCAAATGAAAAGGCAAGCCAATGACTATGGAAAAGTATATGCTCTACGGATATGTGATTAAAGACTTGTTTCTAGAATGCAGAAGGAATTGCTACAAGTCATAAAAGCAACATGCAATGCAATTCTTAAAGCAAACACAGTACCTCACTGCTTCTTTCTCAAGCCAGCCAAATGGCTATTAAGTACCTGAAAAGTTGCTCCGTGTGATTGATCACACATTAGAGAAACAAAATCTAAAATAACAATGACATGCAGAATCTTACTAGATTCGCTAAATTTAAAAGCTTACCATATTCAGGATGTGGAGCAACTGGAATTCTTCGTGGAGGAAAAGTTATAATTACTTTGGAAAATCATTTGGCAGTATTTGCTGAGGCTGGATGTACACACTGGTGGACGGCCAGTGATGCTTCTACTCCTACATACATACCAAGAGAAGACAGACACATCTACCAAAAGATCCACATTGTTCATAAAAGCCTCATTCAGACGCCCTCATCTAGAAACTGCTCAAATGCCCCCCAGCAGAATACATAATGAAACCACAGTCTGTTCACGCAAGAGGCACATGGCATCTCACTGAACAAGTTAACTACCACGACACATCACAACACAGACGAATGACAGGAGCTCAAAGCTTAGCGTTGGGCTTGGTGTACGGAAGGCACTAGAATGGAACTGAAAGAGCCTGTTCTGCGCTTGTCTGTCCTACCTCTGCATCTGTGATTTGGTGGCAGTGTGGGAATCTGGCCGCATACCTAGGATTTGTGTGCTCTACCACAGAAAAATGGTACCTCAATAAAAAAATAAAATGAAACAGAAAAATCAGTTAAGTCCCTTAAAGAAACGATTTCTTTATTTCTTTTTTAACAACTTCTTTATTAATATAGGAATAGTAGAATAACCTTGAAGATACACTGAGGGTACATGCATGTGTTTCATAGTGCTTGCATTGTGTAAGATGCATGATTAGGTTCATCAATGTATTAATCAGATGAATCTTGCCAATCAATTTTAAATTTCTGTTCAAGTCCTATGCTACTTAATTTATATCCATCAGTGGTTGAAGACCAAAAGCATATGAAATACTGTTATTAAGGTACAGCATACCACTGGAAATAAAAATGATAATAATTTTAAACACTTTCTTCAGTATTAGATCTATAAATTGTATCCACAATTCTTTTAAACAGCAAGATGCCATAATATTTAAAAAGCCCATGTTAAAAGGAAAAAAATATAATGACTATAATGACTACGTCTAACCTGTATGGCCTTTTATGATTAGAAAGGGAGACTATTTGTGCCAGAAACGTGGTATTCGTAAGGAAGTGTTCACAACTCAAAGCCTAAACCTTGTCATTCAGAAGCTGAAGGCAAAAGCTGTCTAAACAAACCAGTTGATTCTCTTTGTTTTGGCATCTCTTTTTAAAAAGCACAATAGCCAGATATCCAAAATACGGCAGAGGATAGCAGTTACTCATCTATTTGATACTTCCGTGCATAGCAAAATTTTCACGTACTTTTAGTCACTGAATCAAAAAATTGCATTTAAAAATCTGTCAACAAAGCATGTCTTTTTTTACAGAATTCAAGCAGCAGGGAAAATGCGAGCCGGGCACATACGGGAAGAAAATACAACTTTCATGTAGCAAAGGGACAGAGGTGCTGAGGCAAAAAACATGCATTTTTATCTCTAGTGGGAGCTGAGAGCCAAGACCTGTGCATTAAAAAATAGCCGAACTATTTCACGTGAAAAGGTTAAATCGAGCCCACTGCTCAGGAATAAGCAAATTACTTAAATTTATATTTGGATTAAATTATAGTACTTATCTTCTCAGCACTCTTCATTTCAGAATCCTTGGCAAAAAATATTCATGAATGAAAATTCACATGTATCGTCTACACAATTATAGTCATCTACAACTACTTTTTAAAGTTACCTGTGAATACAGAAGATTTAAGATGCTTTAAAACTATGAATAGCTAAGGCTTACAGGAACTTTTAAACTATGAATAGAAAAGCACTTATCAAAAGAATTTTTACTTTATAAGAAGATACTACAATATGCCTTATTTCTAAATTATTAGGTACCAATAGCACCAAATAAAGGCTTTTTTGTTGTTGTTTTACAAAAAGCCAAAGCACTATATTCCTACAATCCAGCTTTCTACAAAACTAAGGTTATGAGACCAACAGAATTAACATTTCTTTTCCCCAGCAACATGTAACTCAGGAGAGGAAGAGAAACGTACCAATTAAGCATGACATATTTTAACTGGGCCAACTGGCATGGACTTGACTGGTCTACAGGAGACATGAAAAAAGCCAAAGAAAGGAAATGCACACTGTAGAAAAAAGCTAGAGTTCATTATTTTTGGCAGAGCATGTGGCCTCCAACAGTACCCAACAGAGAATGACAAATTATAGATATTCTGACATGGATCAGGTCAACTCTAAATAAAGTAATAGATGCTAACAGCCAGGCATGGCAGTACATACCTGTAATCCCAGCACTCCGCTGGACCACAAATTCAAGCCCAGCCCCAATAATTGAGAATAGATTGGGCATGTATCTCAGTTCACCAGTTTAAAACAAAACAAAAACAAAAACAAAAAAAAAAAACAATAACAAAAAGAAACACACATGAAACAGAAAGTTGTAAGAAAGCACTGTAGGGCAGTAAAAGTCTCCAAAGGTCTTTCATTGTTACCAGGTTTGGGGTATGAGGTGCTATAACCACTGGTATAGTGGAGTAGTGATTACACAAAACAGGAAAAGCAGGAATTGTTCGACATGAGAAAATCTGTCCCTTTCCTTCATATCCACTACAAATCTCTCTTCCTTTCCAAAATAACACTACAGAGCTGTTCGTTCCAACAGTCTCCAGACTGATCTCCTTTCCAATTTCTCATCTCTTTACCACTACTCCATTTCCACAATAATCATTTTAAACCACTGTACTTATGGACTCCCCTCACCCCCTACAGCTCATCATAAAAATATGTAGCAGCTCTACGTTGCCTAGATAAAGGCCTAACCCAAGGTTAACAATCAAAGTCAACAATAATTTGTCCACTGTCTAAAATAAAGATGGAGCATGGCGCAAGCCAGAGAAAACTGGATCTAGGTTTAAGAAAACTCTCAGTAAGTCCTGCCTCTGTTCCCCTGGATGTGTATTCTGGCCTTTCCGAGCTTTGGTTCCTTCAATACAAAACAGAAACATGAAAGTATAATGTCGAGGAAGACGAGGGTAGTAACAGCTAGCACTTCAGGGAGCCTGGTGTGTGTCAGACTGTGCTAAACAGCTTACATAAATTATCCATTAAAGTATTATGGATACTGTAAAATACTACAGAAATGCTAATTATTCTTTTCTAAGTTCTCTCAAACCATCTGTTGGCAAGTCAATTCTAGAATCTTAATTGTAGCGACATAGCTGTAAAAATGCACCACAACTGTTAGTATTTTATCTCCTCTCTCTGGCTTCCAGGTCCCTGGCCAAGTATGGCCAAATGTAATCATTTAGACTAAGAACAATTCATCCTTGCAGAAAAAGGTTGAGAAAAATAAGATAGGTACTATTTCCTGTAGTATCACAGGCTACAGTTTACCCTCTTCTCCACAGAGAAGGATCTTGCTTTAGTCTATTAATGTTCCTGCTACAAATATTGCAAAGTCACTAGATATAGAGCATGGTGCTGAAATCTTAAGGTAAGATGAAACATAAAAAACAACACCCCCCCCTCCAAGAAAAAAGAAGGAAAAAAAAAAAAAAAAACACCAAAAAACCTCTTACATCTCGGCATAGTATTAACAGTCCTGAGTTAGGCTTGTTTATAAACTGTGCTATCTGTGAAGCTTCACCTGGGATCTGAGGAAGGCCAGGACCAGGAAGATTTCCCAGCGCAGGATTCTTGATTCTTAGCATCACAGGAAGTTAAATGCGTTAATAAAGATAGTCTTTAAATTTGACAGTGTTCTCACACAGTCCAGTGTTTCAAACTGACTCCTGGCCACCCGGGTGAAAAGCATTTGGGCTGTGCACTATCTAGGATGCTTTGTATCTTTAGTGTGTCTTACATTAGATGCTGAAATGCTTAAACTGATTTCAGATACAAAGTCGCAAGAGATTTTGTGTGTGTGTATGGGTGTGGTAGACAAAATGTAAAATGTAATGAGTGACCTGAAGGTACGTTTAGCAAATAGTTATTGGGTGTCTTCTACATTGCAGGTCAAAACTGAAGCGGAACATAAGCAAATACAAGAAAAAAGCCTTTGTAAACATAAGTCAATGGGAAAAGGGGGATGAGCCAATAAAAATGTATAAAGTTATACAGGGTGTGTGTGTGTGTGTGTGTGTGTGTGTGTGTGTATGTGTGTGTAATTCTGATGAAAGTGAACCTTAATATGTTCTTAATAAAATTAAATGTGATCTTCAAGGATAATTATGTGCAGACAGGAGCAGTAGTAGAAAGACACTGGAAAACCTTCAAGGGCAGATGAAAGAAGCTCTATCAATTCACCACATTTTAAGAGTTAAGATACATACATTCACTCATGTATCACTTCATCATTTTAATAAATATTTTAAATATTGTCATTAAAAAATCCGAATAGTTAACAGTATTGTTTTACCAAAACAACCTCTAAAACTGTTAACATGCTTACTTAGAAAAAAAACTTCTTGTCCTAGTAACTGTCACTCCATATAAAACTACCTCCAAACCTAACACCATTTTATTACCGTATACATCATGATAGTGGGATCAAGAATTTGAGCAGAACTCGGGTGGGTGAAGTTTTTGTCTCACACTGCATTAACAGGGCTGCTCGGGTGAACAGCTGGGGGTGGGGGCTGGCCTGGAGGTTCAAGGTGCTTTCCCTTCAGGTCCGGCACCCTGGCAGGATCAGCACGAGAGAGCACCCTCTCCTGTTCGTGTTGTCTCGGCTCCTCCACAGTGCCCCTACAAGGCAGCTGGACTTCATACTCGTCAGCTCAGCAGTCCAAGAGATCAAGGTGGAAGCTGCTAATCCTTTTAAAAACTAGGCCCAGAATGGGCTACTGTCACTTCTGCAAAACTGAATTTGAAGTAGTCACAGGCCAGCCCAGACTCCCACTTCTCGATGCAAGTTGTATTGAAGAATCTGCAGCTATCTTTAATCCAGCACACTCAGTCAAAAAGATGTCCTCTTTTAAAACTGAACAAAATTTCCAATTGGTGAGGATTTGCCAAATTAACGAAAGAGGTAAGGATGCTTGCTGGCAAGGTCAAAGAAGATACTATTAATTTAGATTAGACAACACAAATGATGTAGAAAAAGATTTAAATTGTCAAGATTATAAAAAACCCACCGTGTGAAGTAAGAGTTTTGAGTGACCATGTAATTTACTGGGACACTTTTGAGACGGAAAGGGCTACTGTAGTGAATGTGCGGGACAAGAAGCCTAACCCCGAACCGCCCCAGGTTTGTGCTCCTCCCTGGAGGAGAGGAAATGGCTCAAAGCAGTGTCCTTACTCATGGGAAAAGATACACGAGGTTGTTAGAAGATATCCACAACAGCCTTCGAGGCAAGGCTTCAAGCCTGGGCTGTGCTGACGGCAGCAGCAACGGAAGGTGCTACCTTCCTGCCTCCATTAATGTATGGCATTTTTCTCTCTAAAATCAGATGGTGTGTTTGGGTGACGTTAGGAACAAACATGTTCGGTCATTAAGAATAGCCTTTTAGGGGTCGGGGAGATGGCTCAGTGGAATAAGCGCTTCTCTGGCAAGCGCAAGGGCCTGAGTTCAATCCCCGGTTCCGCAAAAAAAAAAAAAAAAAAAAAAAAAAGAATAGTCTTTTAAAATAGCACTGAAAGGTATGCTGCCAGAACGAAGGCATTCATTTGTCAGGCAGGGATGGTAAAGCGCTCAGCTCCCCGGCCGCCTGTGGGTGAAGGCCGCTGTGGATCACAGCACTCTCCTTGGGGAGCTCACGCACGCCATCCTGACGGCAGCTTTCCTCAACAAAGGTAACAACACTTCAAGATTAGGTGCTGGCCACTGGGAGCAAAAGCACACAGCGGGTTGATGCAAGTTATATGGCTCCTCAAAGCCAGATCACTTAAAACAGGTTTTTGTGTCAGCTCTATTGTGTGAAGAATGAACTGCCCACTGAGAAATTCTTTTCTCACCCCTCTGCTCTTAAAAAATAAACTATAAATGTTAAGTCAAGTTAGCCAGTGTGTGCAAGAATAACGTAACAGTGGACCTTCCTGTCAGCCTTCACATGTGTGTACACTTCCTTGCCGTAAGAAAGGGCACCCGGTCTTTTACTCTATCGGCCAATCCTACTCATGGCCAATCTGGGTTGTTGGTTCCCAAAAGCGGAGAAAGAAACTATATAAATATATAACTTGGGAGAGCAGGGTGTTACTTACTTAGCAAGGAGTTACTTAGTTACTTAGTAAGGAGTGCTCTTTTGGCTAGAGACAATAAAAGTACTAACTATACTGCTGTGGTCTTACTGTTTCTGTTCCCAATTCACATGACAAAACTTAACCCCCAATGTGACAGATGGAGAGCAGGGACCTCAGGAAGTGATTAGGTCATATCAGTGCCCTTGGCGGAGGCTTCACTTTGTCCACGCCACAGTAGGAGGATGCAGCAAGCGGCACCATCTCTGAACAGATGTTGACCAGGCACTGAATCTGGGGGCACTCTATGTATTCCCAGCCTCTAGAACTGTGATAACCTTCTATTACTTATAAACTACCCACTGTAGGGTATGTTTGTGTAGCAGCCTATATGGGTTAAAATATACCAAATTAAATACATAACTGTCAGGCTGGGGAGATAGCTCATTGGCATAAGTGCCTGTCTGGCAAGCGCAAGGTCCTAAATTCAATCCCTGGTACCAAAAAAATAAAACAAAACAAACAAATACATAATTGTCATAATTAGTCCCATAGTCTAACTCCTGACCTTTTTTTTTTTTTTTTTTCATTTTCTATATTTGGTACAGGGTCTTACTATGTAATCGGACTCGTAGGGATCCTCCTGTTTTCAGCCTCCCTAGTACTGGGATTCCAGGCATGCGTCACATGCCCAGACTTGTTCACAGGCTCAGCGTGTCCCGAGGGCGTGGCCAGTGTGGCACGTGGGACTGACCATCGAACCCTGGTGCCCTGGTGCTTGTGTCTACCAAAGCAGGTACTTAGTCTGCTGAGTTATCTTTCCGGCCCTCTTCTGACCTTCTAATGAGTTACAAGAAATGAAATAATTCCTAAAAAGTGGCCTAGCAAAAGCAATGTTTTAGGTGGAAAAGTATTTAGAAACTTTAAAAAAATTATTTTAAAACTGCAATTTCTAAGTCAGCACTGTCAAATATATATTCAGTGATAGTACATTCGAGCATATCAGAAAGACAAAGACAGTATTTAATACTTATTTTTCATAATGTCCACAGTAATGCTATGCAAATGAGGTAGCTATAGTGGTAATTTTTATCCAAAGATATAAACACTTTCTGGAACTGAATTATTAAAAAGACATGCAATAACAATTTTAAACAATTTTCATGTTAGTCACATGACTAACATGAAAATTGTTTAGAACTGTCACCTCATGCATAATCTTTGATATTAACACAAAGGCATACTATCACTACAAACAAGTACTGTATAGGGGCTGGGGAGATGGCTCAGTAGGATAAGCATTTGATTGGCAAACTCAAGGATCTGAGTTCAATCCCTGGTTCCGCAAAAA
>NW_004524615.1:14667185-14673640 GCF_000260255.1 Octodon degus
CCCTTGCGCTTGCCAGGGGAGTGCTTATTCCACTGAGCCATCTCCCCGGCCCCTATGATTTCCCTTTCTTAAACGTATCAGCTACATAGTTCTACACTATCAGCAGTTTTTTAAATGCTAATATTCTATTTTGTAACACTAGTCTCAGTTTTTAAACCTTAGTTTTATATATATTTAAATGGTGTAGCTATTACCAGTAGTCCTCTTCTCCATACTCTAATTCTTTGTTTGATTGATAGGATTTAGTCATCAATTTTTCATGATATGTACTTATTAATCTTTAAAAAGTGATTTATGGCTTGTAAGGTCTGTATCTTGGAGGGCTAGCTTTGGATTAAATTTTGGTTACTGGGTCAGGAGATATCTCCAGTTGCTGGGAAAGTAGAACTTCATAAATTGCACTCACTTGGGACAGACATAGTTTAATATATTCTCTGGTTTCAGTTCTACATTATCAATTGGTCACAGGCCAAATAATCAGTTGGCAATTGTGCTTCTGTTTTACAGTAGATTTTAATTGCTACTTACTGTGAGGAGAAAAAGGCTATCAGCTGGTCACTTAAATGCTATGAAAAGGGGCCGGGGAGATGGCTCTGTGGAATAAGCACTTTCCTGGCAAGTGCAAGGGCCTGAGTACTCAGTGGAATAAGCACTTCCCTGGCAAGTGCAAGGGTCTGAGTTCAAGCCCTGGTTCCACTAAAAAAAGAAAAAAAAAAATTCTAAATGCTATGAAAATATTAATAATGTTTAAAGAGCAAAAACTTTTGCATAGTACAATCAATATCTTTCCCCCAGTCCTAAAACACTTCATACCGTCTAGTGGGGTGTAATGTATCAAGTCTCCACCGTTTACCCTACAACTCTCAAGCTCTATCCTCGGTTATATTCATTCATTTCTAATTTCTATTCCTAGCCATATCTATTCTTTCTACTCTACATACTCTCTCGCTTTAAACTACACAGATGATCGTAAGTCGTTATATGCCTACATAACCTGACCTTTGAGGCTTTATTCAAATATTCTAATTACTCTTTAGGCACAGCTATCTGTATGATTGCTATCTCCCAAACTAAAATAATCTTCCCAGAAATTCCTCCATAATCCTAGTCACTTATATTTAAAATGTCAAGGTTACTTTTGATCTTTTCCTCTTCCACTGTTTTTTTTTTTTTTTGGGGGGGGGGTGGAACCAGGGATTGAACTCAGACCCTTGCGCTTGCCAGGGAAGCACTTATTCTACTGAGCCATCTCCCCGGCCCCTATGATTAATTTTTTACAACAAAACTCATATCTTCCCTGTCTATTTTTATAGGCACCATCCTAATTGAGAATCTTTGTACTTTATAGGGATTCTGGATTATCATAATATTTATAGCTGTTAAGTTAGCTTTAAATTTTTTCACCTTACCTGCCCTCACACTACTATGTAAGTTCCTAGTATAGTCAATATGGTTTACTTAACATTCAAGAAGACCACATTCTAAGCACTTCCCATGCCATTTCCTCCATCTGGAAGACATCATGCTCCGATTCTTTGAGGTTTATGTTAAACTTTACCTCATCCCTTGTTAACCCAACTAGACGTATTTTCACAGAAAGATAGCACTGAAGGAAGACTCTGTCCTCCATCTGCGAAATCAACTCTGAAAAACCTTCCCTTCCACCCGTAACACTAAAATGTTTGGGGAAACAGACTTAAGGACAACACAAGTATTTTTCTGTCTGAACATTCCTTATCTGGATACATTCTGATCATCTCCTATAAGCCAGAAGCTGTGCTAGCCACATGAACTTAAAATTTAGTGAAAAAGACAGTTTTCACATAAATCAGACAAGTAAATATTGATGACTGCTACAAAGAAAAGAGAAAGGGCAAAGTGCACTGGGGTGGAAAGCCTGCAGAGCTGAGAGAAGGGGGAGGCATGAAATCATTCTATGTGGAAAGACAGAAGCTAACTCAGGTAGAAGCTTCCTCAAGCGGGAAGAAAATCTTTTGAGCAGGGTAAAAGAGTGCGTGGAAATTAACTCTGCTCAAAGGTGGGAGATTTCTACAGGCAGGAGAGCCCAGAGAAAGGATGGTTCAGGGAATTAAACGAAGGCCAGGGTGCTGGGAGTATAACAGGAGGGCTGCAGGAGGTGCAGCTGCACACCAGGGAGGGACAAGGTCATGCTGAAGGTTCCTGGGCTTTATCCTAAGAACAAGGGGGCCTGGAGCAGCGTGCCAGGACACTCAAGTCAGGACTACGGCTGAGAAGCAATTATGAAGGCAGAAGAATTCTAGCTTTAGAATTTCTATGTAGAACTGGAGCATATCCCGTAGCTCTATCACTGTGTGTGTGTGTGTGTGTGTGTGTGTGTGTGTGTGAGAGAGAGAGAGAGAGAGAGAGAGAGAGAGAGAGAGAGGGAGAGAGAGAGAGAGACAGTGAGAGAGAGTCAGTTCTCACCCAAAGTCAAATTAAGGAAATCCTATGAATTTACACTGTAACCATTTTCAGTTGGCCCACTAGGCTTCAACAAGTGGTGTGTGTGTGTGTGTGTGTGTGTGTGTGTGTGTGTGTGTATCTATAAACACTTACAGGATTATGGTCCAATTTCATATTTTTAAAAAGCAAAAGAGAAAACATTCCAAATTATAACAATCCGGTGGAAAGCTTCATTTTATCATTTGACTGTGGGTTAGCACTAAAAGTTTCTTGCCTTTAAGACAGATTTCTTACAAAGGAAAAAAACATTTTAAGGGAACACCAACAAAGTATCTTCCAAAGATTGTTTGAATTGTAACTGATTTTTAGTCTTACTCTGCCTAGTCAAGGTTTGGGTATCAAAACACTATTACCACAAGAAGTTACTTCCTCTGAAGTTTCAGTTCTGTCAATGGCCAAACCTGGAGACGTGAGGATGACCAGCTACCAGGCGCTGTGTTGGGCATTTTCATACCCATCATCTAATTTAAATCCAATGAGCTTGAAAGATGCATAAAATAAGGAAAATATCATATTTTACAGATAAGGAAACTGAGGCTCATGGAAATAAACAATTCCAAAAGCTATACATACCTTAACCTCTGCTGTCCAGTTTGGTGACAGCAAAACTATCTGTGACAAACAAACACGTAAACAGTGGCTAGTTTGATCAAGATGTACTCTAAGTAACACATACCAGATTTCAAAGACAATATATGTACAATACCTTATTGATAACTTTGAATAATGGTAGCATGTCAAAATGACAATGTTTTGGCTACTGTGGCTTAACTGTATTGATAATATTAAATTTACCTGTTTATACTTTTTAAATCAGTTACTACAAACTTTTCAACTACCTATTTGGCTCCCACTACATTTCTGCTGAACACTGCTGACCTGGATGAAAAACTTCATACTAAATGCACCAGTAGATACCAAGCTGAAAGACAAACTGAGCACATGAATGTAAACAGATTCTGGTTTAAAGCTCTTTGACATCAGTGATGGTCTTGGGTAAGATAAAACCAAATTTTTCTGAGCTTTGGGATTATCTAGTATGGTAATATTAAATCTCCTCAACAACTATTGTATAAAATAGGTAAAGCAGCCAACTGGCATACAAAGGACAAAAGACAGGAAACAACTCCTGAATACCTTGTACACCAACTGGTTCCTTTAAAAACTGGTCCTCAAAAGTGGAGAAAATTTACTCATTTGAAAATCATGTTTCATTTTTAAGTGTGAGGAATTAAAGAACTCACATCTACCATAATACTATATGGCTTACACATATATGACACTGTAATAGATGTAATCTATCACTAATCCTCTTTCCCTTTAGATCTAAATTGTGAATAATACTATAGACTGAGAAGTCAGCTGAGACTACAGTGAGGCACAGAAGGGCGCTAGTGTTTCTTATGTATATAATCATTGGACTGCACTGAAAGAGTTTTGAACTCTAATTGAATAATCAAGATCAAGAACTGAGACTGAGTAAAATGGTACCGTGTAAGCAGAATTTTACCTTATTTTTGTTTCCTGGGTCATTGTGCAAACAAAGTGTATTACCAGTACACTGGCAAACCCTGTAGTCTAAGAAAAGTACTATTAGTAAGAAAAGCAACCTTCACTATTTTATAAGAAACTACAAAATTGCTGGGTGTGGTGATGGACACCTATAATCCCTCAAGAGGCTAAGGCAGGAGGGCTGCTGTGAGTTTGACACCAGCTTGGACTACATAGTGAGTTCATAGGGAGCCCAAACTACAGATTGAGAGACCTTGTCTCAAAAAAAAAAAAAAAAAAAGAAGAAGAAGAAGAAAGAAGAAAGAAGAAGAAAGAAGAAGAAAGAAGAAAGAGAAGAAGAAAGAAGAAAGAAAGAAAGAAAGAAAGAAAGAAAGAAAGAAAGAAAGAAAGAAAGAGAAACTATAAAATTATGTGGCCCACTGTCATCTGGGGCTTCTAGCAGTGTATGCACGCATCTCTACATTTTTATATGTATGGGTTCAAATGTGAAGTGGAACAGCTGGAACATTTACTGAGATTATTTGGCCTAAAACTGCCATGTGGCTATGTTCGCTTTCTTTTTAATTGAGAAGTACTGGAGAAGGGGCTAACAATTAAGAATTTGAGTCACCTAAACGTAGCCTCCTAAGTGTCATTTACAGATATACTAAATTCAACGGTCAAAATTGTTCATCTCTCACCTGCAAAACGCCTTTAAGAAAAGAAGACCAGGAAAATAAAAAGCTATCAGTCACACACTGGAGAACAGAGCAGTGATCATTAATGTATTTGGTGTATTTTAATTCGCAATTTAATACAAGAAGTAACATAAACTTGTAGTTCAGCTAATTAAAGGCATACTCAATTAGATGGGGTGGGGAAGAAGGGAGAGGGCCTTTCTTCCATTTTTGTAGGCTGCATTAAAAACTCAGTGCTTATAACAAAATATTTAGCACCTCCTGAGTAGAACGGACTTGATCAGAGCTCTTTGAAACTGGTAGACTCAAACTGACCCATGATGTGCATTACCTACAATATACAAGTAACTGTCTTCCAATTTAGGGATCTAGGTTGAATAAAACAGGAAAACAAAAATGACACAATGTTAGCAGTGTCAACCAATAATGAATGACCTGATAAAACAGTCCTGGAAATTAAAGAATAACTAGGGAAAACAAACAAACAAACAAAAAAAAACCCAACCTACCTAAACATTAGCATTTACATTTCAAAGCTTAAAATTAGAGTGAAAAATAAACTCCATCAATTTAAGAGAACACAACCAAACACACCATTTAAGCTGTCAGCCATTATTTCCAAAATGCATATTGCACAAGGGTTTATCAGGAAAGAACTTAAATTGCATTAAGTTTAAATTTCGTTTATACTTGAGTCAAACCTTTGAAGAAACTTGTTTTATTTCCAGGAATGCCCTTTTTGGGTGGATGAGGAGGGGAAAGTGGTTAAAGGAAAAAGTTAAGCCTAGTGCTCAGTATGAATGGCACATCTACGCCTATACACTAACCTTCTCTCAACCCACTGAGCTGTTCTGTCTTCAAATAATTTGATAATCAGTCTCTAAAGTTTTGCAGAACACCCTGACAGCACTGAAGTCTCTTCTGAGACAAGACCAGTCTCACTCCAGTCGAGCTGACTGTACCAGCAGGATCCGTGTGTGCAGCGTTTGCTGTCAAACGCTGCAAAGGTGGATTTGCGCGTGTTCGTCCCGGCAAGCCTCGCCCAGCCTCGCCCAGCCGCCTTTGCCCCGCACACACCTCCGCGCCCCTCCTCCCCCCCGCAAGTTTTAAACTTTGTTTCTTTCGGGGATCTGTACCAGCGCCACTAATGATATCCAAGAGACAAAGGGCCGTGCTGTGCGGGTTCGCGGGATGCCAAATTTTTTAGTTGTGAAACAAAGCGCTCCGATTTGCGACTGGGGAGGAAGAAGAGGAGGAGGAGGAGGAGAAGGAGGACGAGAAGGAGGAGGAAGAAGGAGGACGAGGAGGATGGAGCCCGGAGCCGGGCCTCTCCCTAGACAGCTCCCCGCCCGGCCCGCCGCCCGGCCCGCTCACCGCTTCACGCGGATGATCTGGTCGCGCATGGGCTTGATGTCCTGGAAGCTCTGCTGGTTGACCAGGCTGTAGACGAGGATGAAGCCCTGGCCGTTCTTGATGTACAGGTCCCGCATGGACGCGAACTGCTCGGTGCCCGCCGTGTCCAGGATCTCCAGCACCGACGGCGACGAGTCCACCTCGATCTCCTTGCGGTAGAAGTCTTCGATGGTGGGGTCGTATTTCTCGATGAAGGTGCCGGTCACGAACTGCACGGTCAGGGCGGATTTGCCCACCCCGCCCGAGCCCAGCACCACCACTTTGTACTCGCGCATCGTCCCTCCGCCGCCGCCGCCCGCGACATAGACCTGCGCCCGCCGCGCCGCCCGGACCTGCGCGCCCCTGCTCACGGGCCCCCGGGCGCCGGCG
>NW_004524615.1:14673815-14703211 GCF_000260255.1 Octodon degus
CTCGCGCTCCACGCCCAGCTCCCCGCCCGCAGCCGTGGCCGCCGCTTCCTAGGCCGAGGAGCGCGCGCACAAGCCCAGCCGCAGCGCGGCCGGGGGCGGGGCTGGAGGAAGGGGAGGAGCCGCATTCAAGTCCCGCCCCCGAGGCCAGTCGCCTAGGAGACCAGTCGCGCGCGCTCCCGAGAGGCCATGCGCGTCGCGGAAGCTTCTGCCCGCGCGTAAACAAGCACAGACAGAATCCGCCCAGCGACACCCCATCCAGCACACCCCGTCGAACTTGGGGCCGCGAACTGCGCGTGCGCACTGCTCGCCTAAGGCGGGAGCGGCGTCAACCTGAGGCTCCCACGCTCAGGATTTAACGGAGCAAAATAGTAGAAAAGGGACAAGGGAAATCTCCAGTCTTGAATCAGAAGCAGGGAGTGGAAGACAGGTGGAATGTTCAGGGGGAAGGCACAGCGTGAACACGATCCTGGCCGTCCGCATTCCAGAGGATTTTTTATTTTATATAAACATAACGATGTGAACTGTTGTGTAAGGGATGAGCACCTCCAAGCTTCTGAGGTTGCATGAATACAAAAATGAAGCTTGGTTTCAAAGGTCAGGACACTGAGGGAGGGATGGCACCACGCCTGCAGTGCTAGCTTCGGCGCCCAGACTACACGCAGACCCGTCCACGCCCGATGACGTCGCCGCGGTCCCGCCCACTTTTCTCTGGCCCCGCCCTGCAGTGTCAGCCGAGGCAGACTTCTTCCCACGCCCTGTCAGCCTGGGGTGCGTGGAAGAGCTGGAGCCCGGAGTCTCCAGCAGCAGTTGGAAGGCCCGGGGACACCTCAGCAACAGCCTGCTGGGGGTAGCGTGTAGGAAGGAGGGATTCATTCTAGCCAATCAGTAAACGACTGTGGGCCCCATGGTGCCACTCACGACCAATAGAGAGAAATGTTCCACCATGTGATGGCTCCTCCTTCATCCAATCGGGAAAATGTTTAGTCATAGGCTTCACTAACCATTCTCCCTGAGCCTCGCCAGAGTGGGCGTTTGCTTCTGCGCACACTCTGTCAACCAATCACAGGTGAGAAAATGTATGACGGATGTTTGAACTGAGCCAATCACAACTCGCGATTCTCTCGCCTGGGCGAGCCGGTGGTGTAGAGACAGGGCGGGGCGGGTGGGCCTTGGGAGGGACCGAGATTGAAGGGCTGGTCCCTGTGCCAGGTTCTGGCAGAGGCACGGGTTGCGTTGGCGAGCCAGTGATGAATTCAGCCTTAAACGTTGCCTCTGTGCAATTCTACCTAAATGATGGTCCTGGAAATGGAAGCGGTGCTGAGAGTTGTAGCCTGGATCGTGAGCTGAATGGAGAAAACACGACTTTTGTCTAGGCAGAGAAAATGTCCGGTCCTTAAGGAGACCTCCTGCTGCAGTTGCATTGGTCGTCCACGCGTGCTTCTAGAACGTTTCTGTCCTTTACTACTAGTTTTTAAATTCAGCATCTGTCTCTGGCATTAGATTTTAGGGACACACCCTATCCCAGCTCCAGGATCAAATTTACTCGACTTTTTAATCCCAAACGCCATGGATGATGATTTTGGAATAGTTGGTCTTGCATTTATTTTGAAGTGTTTTTTGCTGGAACTGGTCTCCCCTCTTCTGCATCACATCTCTTGAAAATAATTCGTTTGTGTAATTTTAATGTTAGGTTAACGTGTACCTCTCCACTATTCCACTTTCCCGGGTCATTGTAGAGATGATGTTGTTCTGACTTTCTATAACAGACTCCTGTTCTTTTGCCGTTTTTTTCCCTGTCAGTTATCAAACTACTGCAAAGATGTACTCAGATTCAGCGGTAGTCTATTGCCCTTTTGCACCATTACATTAGTATGGTTATCCTACGTTTGCATTAATTGCCATAGATAAGACGTTTTTGATTAAACAGACCTGGGCAAGTGTCTTGTCAATTTTAAAATGTAAATTACCTTTGTCACAGAATAAAAATACAGTTACCTCGGCATCAGTGGAGGATTGGTTTTGGGACACCTCCTTCTTACCAAAATCTTCAGATGTTCAAATCTCATATATAAAATGGCATATTTGCATATAACCTACGCATATCCTCCTGTGTAAATCATCTCAAAATGGCTTATAATGCCTAATCCAATGTAAATGCTATGCAAATAATTATAGAGTGTTGTTTATGAAATAATGACAAGAAAAATGTCTGTACATGTTTTCCCCTGGACACCGTTATTTTAAATTTACAGTTGCCTGATACCATAGATTTAGCAGGCTGACAGTGTAGATCAGTCATTATTTCTTCAGTATGTATTATCAAAATATGAGAAGTTAATTCTGGGCTACCAGAACCCGCAGCAAAGGCAAGCTGTCAAAAAGAGAATCAGGAATGTTTGAAGAGGATTGAAACTGAAGAGGATCTGATATGTTAATCTAGGCTACTAATGTAAAAAAGGAAGTTGAGAATTTACATAGCTGCTTCATGTCTGGTTACTTTGGGGGTTGTTTCAAGATAATGTAGGCAACCTAGCTTCTTAAGTCTTGTTTTGTGTAAAACTATGCTTCCTTGTGATTACTTTATGCTTGCTTTTTTTCCCCCTCAGAACTGGGGATGGAACTCAGGCCCTTGCACTTGCCAGGCAAGTGCTTATTCTATTGAGCCACCTTCCCAGCCAATGCTTCCTTGAGATTATTTTAGCTTAGTTACCTTCTCGGGAAGAGAGGTGCACTGTCTCTGGTATGATTCCAATTGTGTGAGAAACTCAGGCTAGTAGAGCCCAAAAAAGGCAAACTTAAACATTTTTACAGATTGTAGAGCCCATTCAGGTGTTTTTGCATTACAGTGGAGCTAAAAATTCATTTCACTTTGCAAGGAATAAAAGTCAGGTTTGTTTTGGGGGTTTTGAAGGTTTCTTTGGGATTGTGATTCCAAAGAGCAACTCCCTTTAAAGCTGGGAAACTCTGGGCTGGAGAGCATCTGACAGAAGTCATAAAAATGTTGAGTGGGCTTCCTAGTCACTCCACCTAGCACAACGGAGAGTAGAAGAGTATTTTTCTGTTGTTGTTTGTTTTTCATTTCTCAGGATATTTATTAGGAGTAGGATAAATTTACTGAAAGAAAAGCTTCTGTCTTAAGAAGGCCAGAAGGGGGCCTGGAAAGTGACTGCCCTGTGTTGGTTACTTTTCTCTTCTTGCAGAGGGAAAAATTAAGGAAGGAATGCCCCAAATTAAGGAAGAAAGAGTTTAGCTCACAGTTTGTAGAAGATTCTTTAATTTGGCTCCAAAGCAGGATGTGGCACAGGGGCAACAGTTCAAGGGGGCACGAGACAGCAAAAGACACAAGAGCGGAAAGGGAGAGCAAGCCTCTTTTTTCCCTTATATTGTAAGTGGGCCACACCCTGCCCCCAGGTACAGCGCTCACACCCTCTCCCTGCCCTCCTCTTATACCGGATGAGGATGTTTACAAAGCAAGGACCCTGGTCCCCTGCTGAGTTGCTTAATTAAATTCCTAAATTTCTCAAGTTGACAGAATGTATCAACCATTACACCTTCTCAGTTTACTTTTTTGACCTTCAATCAGTACTGTTTCATAAGAAGCTGGGGACTGCAGCCCATGGGGTAGTTGTAGCTCTTGTATTTCTCATTGACAAGCCTCCATTTTTACTCTTAATGCCACAAAAAGTGGCAAAGGAGACAACAGATAGGAGCATGCTTTCTCACTTCTGGCTCAGAGGCGGTATAAAGTTGATTTGTGGCCATATGTGTGATAATGGTTGAAATATTAGCTGGGTAAGAAGGATGTCAGGACCTATAGAGAATTTTTGAAGATTTGATTATGACCTGGAGGTCTATTTCCTGATCCCTTAATCATGTTATTTATATGCCAGCATAAACTATGGCAAGAGTGTTTTAGAAATAAAAACTTATGTCTTCATTCGTTTGTGGGGAAAAACAAAATACACATGAGATAAGACAAAAATTGACTTTTCCCCAAGAGCTGAAAATCTCTGTGATAGTGAAAATCCATAACTATATTCTGACACTGCGGGGTCCCTTTAGTTTCAGAATCACATTCCTGAGAGAAGGAAGAAAGAAAAAGAAAAAACTTCATTTGCCTTCTCTCTATTGGATCTGAAAGGAGTTATCTCACCTATATCCAGCTACCCTCAATTGTCACAGTTGTGTTACCATGGAAACTCAGCTCCTTTTCTTTCTTTCTGTGAAAACTGTTGGAATAGGTGGAATGAAGTGGGAGGTACGTTGCATTCTGGGACTTCTGATGCCAGCAAGAAGGAAATATGCACAGGATTTGCTATAAACAAATTAGAAGCTATTTGTAACATGATCAGTACTTCGTGTCTGAAGCACTCTAATTCCTAGTGGTCCCTTTGAAAGCCTGCATGTCTCTATTAACCATAAAATGGAAGAACAAGCCAAACACAGCACCTAGGAAATCCTGCTGGCAACAGTGAAGGGAGAAGATGAAATTTTCTTTGTGTCAAAGGTACCTAATATGTCAGAGAAACAGAAGTATCTGACGAATGGAAAAGAGGCAAAGCCAACTTGTTCTTTGGAAAACGTGATATGTCTTGATGGTTTTGCAAAGAAAAAGAATTACAATGGGAATATTAAGGGAGTGTACGAGAGCTCATGAAAGAAACCGACTGGTGGAGAAAATACATGTTTCAAAAGATGACTGTAAGCAAAAAACATTTCTGAAAGAAAAATTTTAATTATGAAAGCAGAGAGAACACAGGAAAAGCCTGAAGAATCCTCAGAGCTTGAGGGCACCGAGGACAGCAGTGCATGAGAGTCGTTCACGTCACAGGAAGGGGTGTGCTATGCTGCTTGCCAACCCTACAGTTTTTCTTTACTTTTTTCCAGGGAAGCTGGGACGCATCAGGATTGACCATTCATGGCAACGCTTTATCTTCTCATTAGCCAGAAGCATACATGTGACTCAGTTCTGGCCAGGGCTGGCAATTTCTGGGATTCTGACAAGAGAAAAAAGATATCCCTATTTTTTATGTCTTTCACCTCACTTCCTGCTTTACATGTTGCAACTGTGGCCATTGTCTTTGGGCCACCATGCTCTCTGGTTGAGGGAAAAAGCCACTCACCTCTGCTGGCTAAGGAGAAAATGGGTTGAACCTAGTCCTGTCTGGCAGTTGTGTTTACCTTACTATTACAGAAAATAAGGTAGCAGAGAATAATTTAAATCAGGACATAAGTCATGGCAGTTCTGTGCCTTTCATAGGCATGAGAACTCTGTGAGACTCCACTGTACTCTGTGTCATGTGGTTATTTATTTTAATAATAAGGCTCATCTCTTCACATTGCATAACATGCACAATTACAGCATTCACAACCAATCAAACCAGCCCTGGAAATGTCCAGCTTAAAAAGTTGGTGTGCTTTAAGTTTGAGTTAGCTTTTCTGGACTTTATTGGAAACCCAGTTCCTTATAAAAATATAAGGAATTTTAGATAAAATGGCATTTTAAAAAATCAAGCATTTATCATCAAGAAGTCAACCAATAACAAATGTTGGAGGGACTGGAGGGAAAAGGAGCCCTTCTCCTCCACCGATGGGAATGCAGACTGGGGCAACCACTGTGGAAATCAGCATGGGGATTCCTCAGCGAAGCTAGGACTAGAGGTCTCATTCCACCCAGCTAGTCTCCTTCTGGGTATTTTTCTAGAAGAACTGAAAACATCACACCACAGCGATACACGTGCACCCATATAATAGCAGCATAATTTGTCGTACCTAAATTTTGGAAACAACTCAAATGCACATCAACTGAGGAATAGATAAAAAAAAAGTGGTATTTTTATACAATGGAGTATTACACAACCATAAAAAAGATAAATTTAAGGTTTTTATGGGTAAATGGATGCAACTAGAGACTATACTCATAAGTGAAATGAATCAGCCCTGCATGTGCAAACACTGCATTGTCTCACTAGTGTAAGAACCTGAAAGAGTAAATAAAATCTGAAAAGTACAATAGATACTGTCAAAGGGAAAGAAATTGCTCTAAGAGAAGGAACAAAGTGAACGAGGGAAAAGAGAAAAGAAAGAAAAACAGAGAAAAATATATTCATGTATGTATACAGGATACCTGGGACAGTTGTACTGCTGATTTCTACTGTTCTGTTGAACAGTTAATGCTTAACATTTTTTCTTTTAATTTCTTTGGCCAATTTTGCATGCTTATGCTAATCTGAACAACTAACTTGAAGACAACAATATGCAATATAAGAACCATTGTTGAATTCCTATTAGTGAAATTCTGTATCTTTTCTAATTTTTTAATTATTTTATACTCTAAAATAAAATAAGAAAGTAATAAATGCATTACACAGATGATAGCCTCTAGCACTAATCTAGAATAAACTTAGCTTCAACTCCCAAAAAAGTCAAGCATTCATGAGCACTTCCATTCTAATATCATAAATGGTGTGTGAAATATATTCTATTTATTGAGTATTTACTATGTATATTTTTCTGAGCTCTACAGCTATAATAGTAAACTATTAGCCAGAAGAGTTTGTTTTCTAGCAGGAGGTTTGGACGTTAAATCACTAATTACATTATGTAGTAATAGCTATAATTAGTGTTAATAATGGAAAATTAGAGGTTGGGATATATAATATAAATTATAAAATATTGCAAATTTAATTAAAGAATTAAAAGTACAGAAATACTTTACATGTGTATGATATTGTTATGCATAGTAATGTGCAGTTTACCCATGAATTCTTAGGAGTCAGGAGAAACAGACGATTGTAGTGGGTTAGTCAAGGGAGATTATGTGAAGAAAATTAATAGGCAACTATGTTTTGGAGGACATGGCGAAAATATAGGCCACACACAGCAGAAGGGAGGACATAAGATGCCCAAAGGGCGAAGGAAGAAGCCAAGAGTGAAGTAAGAATGAAGTAAGGGAAATATAGAGTTACTTGATTCTTCATTTGTCTTTAGCAATAGCATTCTAGGGATACCACTCAGGAAAAAGGTCAGAAGCTACAAGTCTCAAAGCAAGACTACAGAATGTATGAAATCAATGCAGGGAAAACATACAGAAGAAAAGTAGTATTACCACTGCCACAGCACATTTGAAATTAAGGTATTATTTCAAAATAATGAATAATTTATAATGTGGACAGTATAAACAAAGGCATAAGAAGTTGTAGACTGGAGGACATGGAGAAAAGGGGATTCAAACTTTCAGAAATAAAAGCAAATGAGTAGCAAAAATGAAAAGATGTAATTTTTGCTTGTAATTATTTCTATGGTAGCTGTTATTGACACGCATTATGTGAAAAGGAAAGGAATTTGGTTGAAAAGAAATATTTCAGTAGACTAGCAATATATAACAATAGACTCTTTAGTAAATAATATAAAGTGTTTTCCTTAGAATACCTTTTGTAATTTTTAGTAGAAAAATCTTTTGAACAAAAATGCTCTAAGAAATAAGACATTACAGGTAAATGAAGCATTCTGGAAAAAAGAATAGATGTGTCAAGCATAATAATAGAAAAATAATAATACTTATTTATAGAAATCAGAAGTTTGTTAGGCATTATGTGGTTTCTGGTCAAATATTGTTTTAGTGCTTTTCCTAATGCTATTTTCTGTACAAATATAAAATTTTTTAAAAAATGAAGCTCCTGTGGGCATATGGACACGTCTTTTTTCCCCATAATTTTATTGAGAAACAAATAGCAATGAGAGAGTTTCAAATCAAATTGGTAGGACAGTTTCAAAAATTAACACATTGCATACATTCTTCCTAGTGGTTAACTGCTATACAAGATGCAGACATGATATCCTGTTTACAAACACTAGTATAACAAGTCCCTCTATTCATGAAGAGAATGTAACTATATATATCCTAACCACTTTGAATACACAGATACAAAATGGACATTCATCTGTATCCCCTTTTTTTGTTTAGTTCCATTATTTGAATATTATAGGTGTGTTAACTCAACAAAATATTCTAAAAGAGTCCAGTAGTCCATAATAGTATTGGGTCTTCCACTTCATTGGCAATGTCAGAAATTGTTGACCTGAGTCCCCTACAGCTCAACATAACAGCATGGCTTTACTTCTTATACTTCGTTTTTATACTTTTCTGCTGGATGGTTAAGACCAAGATAAAGAAAGACCTATGCAACAAGAGTTGTAGCTCTTGAGTCTGAGATGGTCAGTGAAATCCCCTCAGGATTTATCCTGAGATCCTGTACCTCAGATTATAGAACCTTTGTCAGTGTCAGCCATGTGGAAGAGTCACGGCCATTGCTTGGCCAATGTGCTCTCTGTGAAAGCCTGAGAGAATGTTTTCTCTCCATGTGTATGGACACGTCTTGAGGTTGCTAGAGATCAAATTTACCTCTTGCTTTCTGTGACCTCAAGAGTAACCTGGAACAGACTACAGTTACAGCAGCAGTAGGACAGTATTGGTCTGTCTCCTCTTTTAGCTGGGAAAGGGACAATGCCATGGTCTTGCTTGTTTTAATAGTACTCAGTGCAATGCCTAAAACATTGTGGAAATTCATTTGTAAACAAGTGAAAAGATACTGACTTTGCCTATAAAACTCCTGTTTCTTGCACATGGAGAAGATGAAAAGAAAGGGAAAGCAATGGAAGTTTTCTCACAGTCAAAGGACCAACATCCTCTAAGGTTAGCCTTGGTTCCAAAGCAGCTTCCCGCTCACAGAGCTGGGCTGCAGTAGGCGAGGCAGCATGTGGCCCTGGGTGTGAGCGAGTGCGGGAAGGAAGCACAGAAAGCTATTTTCTTCTGTCCACTCACTGTGGCCTGAAATTACACACTGAGCCTTTTAGCCTTTTGACTTAAACACCCCATCCCCCATTAAAATATAAGTAGCAAGTATGCAGTTAAATTATGCTCCTGTTTTGTCAACTCTGCCATTAAAGAGAGCAAAGAAAATAAAGCAGAATAGAATAACTTAAATCAGGGCATAAGTCACAGCAGAGTCTGTGTACTATCATAAGCATGAGAAGTCTATGAGAATCCACTGTATTGTTTCACATGGTTATGTATTTATTTTAATAATAAGGTTCATCTCTTCACATTGCATAACATGAACAATTAAGGCCTTCACAATTACTAGCTTCTTGAATTTGATTAGAATAGTCTCTTATTTGTATGAGATTACAAGGCTTACTTTGGAGCCATGTCCCTTATCTGATTCTCTTAATTTCTCTTCTGCTTTTCACAGTATCATGATCACTAATAATTTGGAGGCACCATGGGGAAGACAGAGCAGAGTCCCAGTGCGAGGGCCATCCAGTGTTCTGCAGCATCACCCAGTCATCTTGTACAGGAAGGTTATTCATCCTGCACTCTTGTCATCTTCTCAAAAGTCACCTTCCTGATTTTGCAAAACAGTATGTCCTCTTGTTATTACCCTAGTTAATAGTTCTCACACAGCCTCACAAATACAGTATTCGCCATTTAATGAATAGTTCGCCACATTTAAACAGGCAGGTAGTTGGAATAAGATTAGTCTACTTAGTTGAGTACTATCTCTGTGCAATAATAGTGATGGAAAAATTGAAGGAAAAAGGAGCTGATTGATACATTTAAGGATAGTAGTTTATTATCCTTGGTGGGTCAAGTAGTTGAACAAAGTTAACTACCCCATAATTCATGCTGCCATGTCTACATTCTGTTGAGGACTGGTCTCTGGTAATTGTTAGGGTTTTTTTTGTTTGTTTGTTTGTTTTTTTGGTGGGGGGACAGCGGGAATGAACTCTGGACCTCATCTTACCAGGTAGGTGCTGTGCTATAACCCTGGCCCCATTTATTAGGTTTTTATTTTGGCTATTTTTCATGCAAACTGTTGTTTCCCATGGAAATATTTGTTAACATGTGTAAGTTATCTAAGAAATATTTATCTGTTGCCAAAATTAGATCGTGTGGACAACAATTAGTGCCAGAACTGAAAGTAAATTCTGTCAGGAACACTGACAAAGTGAAAGGAGCTGAAGGGGCAGTTGAAGGTCTGTAAAGTTAGAATTATCATTAAGATTTTTATGCTGAAGTTAGAGTTTCAGTGTCCCGAGTGTTGCTGTGTACATTAGGGCTGTGGATTGTCTTAAACCTGGGGCATCTTTGACCTGGGTGTGTGACTAATGGGGACAGGTGGGGCTGAGGCTCAGTAAGACAGCTAACCATCATGGCTGTGGGTGGAAGGGGTTCTAGGGCTCCAGTGAGGACAACAGACCTCCATCCAGATAACTTCTGTTTTTCCTCTATGTGGTTTCAGGAAGGATAAAGTACCTTTCATAAATAAATATATACATATGTTTATTGTTTTACAATACATATTTATACCTCAATTAAAATGATTTATGTTGATAATTTTGAATTGTAATAGTCAAATGAGATCTTGTAAGAAACCTTAAATAATCTATCCAAAAAATACATTTATAGAAACTGTGTTTCTCATTTGAAGACATTTGTGTGAACAGCTTTCACCATCGCATCCGTTTGTGTGTGTGTGTGTGTGTGTGTGTGTGTGTGTGTGTGTCTGTGTATATGTGTGTGTTGGGGTAAATGTTATTGGCTGGCAGAGGCCCTTGCTTCTGTAATGGAATTAAAGTTGAGGCAGTGGCATGGATTTATAGGCAAAAGTTGTGAGACAGAAGAAAATGGGAAGGACCTTCTTCTTGAGGGCCCAAGCTGAGGGGAGCATAATGTTGCTGGAAATCAGGCTGACCCATTAACAAAAGAGAGAGGGCAGTATTTTATTCTCATCTATTTTTTATCATTGATACATTTTGGCTTATTTTGTATTTGTTAAGAGATGTGTCTTCTCCATTGTAGCTCCAGCTTACTATGATGGTGACTATAATTACATTCATAGTGATACCTTTAATTCATTCATTGTTCAGGACTAGGGATTGAAGCTTGGTTCTTTGCATTGCCCTACATCTGAAGCTTCCTTTTAAACTTTTCTTTTTTAATTTTGAGAGAAGGATTTCCTAAGTTACCTAGGCTGGGCTTGAACTTGTGATCTTCTTGCCTCAGCCTTCCAGAGTGCTAAAATTACAAGTGTGTGGCACCATGCTTGGCTAGAGGCCAGTGTTAATGAGGTTGTTGAGGTTGGCTGGGACCTGATTGATCATTATCTCAATTCTGGTTTTGCAGCTCTGGGGAAGTCCTTACAGCTAGAGGAGCAGTCTGGTTCCCATGAGATGCTGCTTCCCCAGGGTAAGAACAGCCTCAGTTCTGTGGAGGTTTTGGTGGGATCCAAGGTGACTACAAGTTTAGGGAAATGAGTGAGACTTTTATCAGCCCATTCCAGGAGGCTGTAAAAATAGGCAGTCAAATGTGTCTGCAGATCTCTTTTGTTGATATCCTTAGTCTTGAAGGGAGATAAGTTAGGTTAGGTAAATTTAGGGCTGATAAACCTTGTGTTACCCGTATTGAGACAGACACTCCTGGCATCACTAACATGCCTACATGCAGAATTACTGAGCAGGGCTATGAGCCAAAGTTTTAAGTTAGTAGAGGAGATAGTTAAGTTAATAGAGAAGACAGATGTCAAGCTTTGTGCTGTTTTTAGTTCCCCAGTGGTCATCAGTAGGTCTAACAGTACTGTTTTTAAGGGTGAAAAATGGCTTTTAAGTCCCTGACTACCTAAGAAGAAAGCACAAATCATCCTTTAAATATGTAGTTTGGGGGTTGGGGAGATAGCTCAGCCATCTAAGCGCCTACCTAGAAAGTGCAAGGACTTGCGTTGGATCCCCAGGATCACATGCCATGCTGGCCCCATACCAGGCTGGCCACTGAAACCTGGTATGGAGTCACATGCCTGTAATTCCAGCACTGGGGTGCCTGAGACAGGTGGATCACTACTAAGTCCAAGCTGCATAGTGAGACCCTGAATAGTGAGACCTTATACCAAATAAATAAATAAATAAATAGGATTTTTTAAAAAATGTAGTGTGTTCCCTGTCCCTCTGTGGTGATCCTGAAAGTTTTATCTTCTTATCTACTTTATTTCTGGAGAAATTGTATGCAAAGTTATCCTTGTCTTAATGATGCTTCTGGTTTTTGAGGTCAACAAGATTGGGAGAATGAGGGTTTTGAGGAAAATGTATATTAAACTTTTAATGAGTAACAGGTCCCAAGTTAAGGCCCAGGGGAGTACTTGCCTTTTCTCCTCATGGTGGTCTCTGTCTCAGAAATCCCCTCACCTCAAGTTTCACCAATAAAGAACTTGAGGGAAGGAAGGTTGGACATGAACATGTAGAACAAAATCATCTCGATGATTCTGATTTGCCTGTGAGTTGATAAATCAATTTAAAAATATTAACTCAGGGCTGGAGAGAAAGCTCAGAGGACTAAGTACCTGCTTAGGCAAGGACAGGAACCTGGGTTTACCCTCTCAGAGTGTGCCAAGCCTGTCACTGAGACCAGGTGTGGTGGCACACGCCTGTAATCTCAGTGCTGGGGAGGTTGAAAACAGGAGGATCATTATGAGTCTGAGCTGTATAGTGAGACCCTGTAACAAATACATAAAAATATTAACTCAATTTTCTCATGTAAAAAAAAAATCATGGTTAAAGTGACAGTCCTGAAAACTTCTACTGATGATAATGAATAATAACATTACCTATTCCAGAGCTAGAATGTAGCTTAAATTCCCCTTTTCCCTATGTTCTTTACACTAAAATTAATCACTTATTCTCCTCTCTATAATTTGCCTTATATTTACTGTACATCTATCATTTGAACATCTGGGAAGGGAAAAATAAAAGTATAATGTTCAGTCTCTGTAATGTTTTCACCCATAAATGGTATATAGTCCATAAATATTGATTGACTTAAACCCAGAATGATGTACCCTGCAAAACTATCTTTCAAAAATCAAAGGAGAAACAAGAGACTTCCATGACAAAGAACAACTGAAGAAATTCATGGTCACTAAACCAGCTCTATAGAATACTCTTAAGGATATATTAGAAAGAGCTAATGAAAACCACAAAAACATGAACACCAATGAAAGAAGCTGCCAAACAAGGTAGTGTCTTTAAGCAGAGGAGAAGACAGGGAACCAACAACAGAAAAATAACATGAAAAAGATAAGCCAATCAGTTATTACTTTCAATGTAAATGGTCTCAACTCATCAATCAAAAGAAAAAAACCTGGCAGAATCAAGAAAAAAAAATTCAACAATATGCTGCTTTCAAGAAACATATTCAACCCAAAAAGAAATTCATAGACTAAAAGTCAAAAGATAAAAACAATTCTCCATGCCACAGAAACCTAGAAAAAAATAGGGGTAGCTATTCTATTGACTAACAATGTAAACTTTGAGCCAGAACTGGTCAGAAGATAAGGAAGGTAACTATATACTTGTCAAGGGAAAACTCCAAGAAGGACCAAAAATAATTATAAATATATATGTACCAAAAACCAGTGAACCTAACTGCATAAGCCAAATAGTGACAACATGAAAAATAGATCAACTAGAAAAAATCACTGCAGAAATAACAGAATTAAACCAAGCATGCAAACAAATGGACTTGATGAATATCTACAGAGTGTTCCATCTAAAAATATCAGGATACACATTCTTTTCAGGTACACATGAGATATTCTCCAAAAACAGTTCACATATTAGCCCATAAAACATTTCAGTACAGAGAAACTGAAATCATTGCATGCATACTAACTGACCATGTCACAATCAAATTAGAAATCAACAATAAAAGAAATCACAAAACTATATAAACACTTGGAAATTAAACAACACACTTCTGAACAACCAATGAGTACTGAGGAAGTAAAAGATGGAATTAAACAATATATATACAATTAAATGATAATGTTGATATAACATATCAATAAACTTATCAGATGCAATGAAAGCCATCCTATGAAGGAAATAGGATCTCACCTCTCAGCTCAGATGTATAGTGACCCTCCTATTTTCAGCCTCTCCAGTGCTGGGAATACAGATGTGACTCACCACACCCAGTCTCTGTGGTAGGCTCAGCATGTCTGGGGATGGGACTGGCATGTTATGTGGTGCCAGGGATTGAACCCAGGTCCCTGCGCTTGCCTAAGCAGGTGCTTAGTCTGCTGAGGTATCTCGCTGGCTCTTGAACCTCAAACTTCTTGAACAAGAGGAACAAATCAAACCCAAAGCTCATATAAGGGAATAAATTATAAAAATAAGAACAGAAATTAATGCAGTTGAGACTAAGAAACCAACACAAAGAACAAATGAATTGAAAAGTGGGTTCTTTGAAAGAATTAATAAAATTGATAAGAAATTAGCCAACCTCATCAAAAAGAGGAAAGAAAAAAACATAAATTCAAGCAACAGGAATGAAAACAAGGAAATCAATAAATGTAAATGTAATACTCAACAAACCAATAAATGTAATCAATAAATGTAATATACCATATTAGTAGAACCAAAGACAAAAAACACATGATTATTTCAGTAGATGCAGAAAAAAGCATTTGACAAAGACCAATGCCTATTTATGATTAAAACCCCATTGAAAAGAGGGTCTTTATCTTAATCTGATAAATCTGTCTATGACAAATTAATAGCTAGCATCATACTAAATGATCAAAAGCTCAAAGCTTTTGTTATAAAATCAGGAACAAGACAGGGATGTTCACTATAACCTCTCCTATTGACTATTGTTTGGAAACAGTAGCCAGAGGAATTAGACAAGAGAAAGAAATAAATAAAGAATAAGGATAGGAAAGGAAGAAGTTAAATTACTTTTTTATTTTCAGATGACATGATGCTATCCGTAGAAGAACTCAAAAGAGCCACCAAGTGACTTGTAGATTTATTTATTTATTTATCAATATGTGATTCACTTCTGGTGTGTATGTATTTACATTTTTATGTTTATTTTTCTCATGAACTTACTCATATGTTCTTATATGCTGTTTAGTATTTTACTAGATTCTAATGTATGCACTCATATTTTTATAATATTTGTCTAACTGATTACAGTATTTGGTCCAACTCTGGACAACCTGCTATTGATTTCTTCCTTTACATGTTATGCCATGTATTCCTCTTTCCTTGTCTGTCTTATAACTTCTGATTATATATGAACCATCTACAGTTAAAATAAAACACAGTAGAAATAAAACAATTAAGACATATTGCCAGTAAAAAGCATATGTCTTGTGTTAGGCAGCAATACCATGTTGATCTAATCAGTAGTTGAGCTGGGCTGGGGAGATAGCTCAGTAGAATGAGCACTTGCCTGACAAGCGCAAAGTCCTGAGTTCAACACCTGGTACCACAAAACAAGCAAACAAACAAACAAACAAACAAACAAAAAGTAAATAAACTTGTAGTTGAGCTAAGCCTTAGCTGGGCTGGGCCTATTTCTTACTTTCTTTTATTTATTTAGTTTTTAAAGAGATAAAAATTAGAATTAAAACAAAAAATTACAAGTGACAAAGATTTTTCACTTAACAAATTAATATGAACTGTCCTGTGCATTCTGCTGGTTTATGGGAAGAAGTAGTTAAAGCTTTAATTTGTTTCATCTCCTTTCTTCAGTTGTTTGTACTTTTTATCTTCTTAATTTTTTATACATTTATTTCTGTTTTTCTTTCTTCTTCCAAATTAAGATGCATATATCTGGTAATATGAATAACTGGTTGGAAGAAAATACTATGTATTACAGCAAATACTGACTTACAGATTCGCATGCCATGCCAGCCCCACCCCATGCCAGTCACTGAAACTGGGTGTGGTGGCCCATGCCTATAATCCCAGAGCTAGAGATGCTGAGACAGGAGGAACACTATAAGTCTGAGCTGTGTAGTGAGACCCTGTACCAAATCAATCAATCAGTCAATCAATCAATCAGTCTATCTATCTATCTATCTATCTATCTATCTTTTAAAAAATGTATTTAGTACAGGGTCTACAAGGTCTCACTACACTGATAGGTAAGAAAAACAATAAGTTAATATTAATAAAAACAAACCATGAGAGTAAATGAGCTTTAAAAGATATAAGTCACAAATTGTAAAATATAGTAGGAAAATGTGTAGAACTTAAATATGCCCTTGATATATATTAAAATTTCAAGATCTTGGCTTAGAAAAAAGGCTGTCTGGATGACAGGTCTCAGACAAACTCAAAGTAGATCTTCATGCTTTTAATCCCATGGTTATGAACCCCTCTTTTTTCACAGCTTGAGGGCTGATGTGCACAGGACAGGAACGTATAGAGTTATGGGCAGCCCAGAAGCTTCATGGGGCCTCACATGAGCCCAGCCAGATACAGGACAAGGGCTGGGACACCAAGGATGCCCACGTCCCTGTGAGTCCCCAGCCTTCACTCTGGCTTGGTCGGGGGACTGCAGCTTATGAATTACATGGTCTGATCTACTTCTCCCCAAGTCTTTACAGGCACAGCTGAGTGTGCTACAAGGCCTTCCTCCCTACTCAGAACCCAGGGCTTCTGTTGTCCATATGCCTCACTTCTTTCTAAATGTATTTGGGGAAAACAGAAAATGAGGACTCTTGGCACTACAGACACAGAGTAAAAGTGCATGGTACCATTGCCAGCCATTTGTAGGCTCCTTGTGGGCGGTTTGGTCAGGCCCCAGATTTTGTAACACGTGTGTTGGTGCAGGCATTGGGACTTCGTGCCTAGCTCATGGGCTAGGCAGGTGTGTTTCCTCTTAGGAATTTAGAATTGTGAACTGGCATTTAAATTAAAAAAAGATAACTGCGCTGGGAAAGACTTTTGGGATCTGTGTACAAATAAATCACCAGAGAAAGCCAGCCTACAGAGAAATGTCAAAGAATGAAGTAGATTCTTATACAAGGAGACAGAGAAAAGCAGCAGGACTTGTCTCAGAGGTTTCCTGATTGGATCCTACCCACAAGTCCTCCTTATGAGTAAGTCAGTTGTATTTTCTACTATTGACACACAAAATCCTTCCTTCTCCCCAGCCTTATGCTATATTTTCCTTATGTTAATCAGTGGGTTTCCATTACTTGCATCTAAATTCCTAACAAAGAAAGTTATTCTGTTAGAACATACTCATTTGCACTGCCAGTAGATTCTCATCAGAAATACATGACATCCTACTGTCAGTCTGTCTGAACTAATGACCCAAGCACTTCTCAGAACCTAATTGCATTAGAGCTGATGACTGGCTTCTGGTGCTGCTACCTGACAGTGTAAGTTAGCGGGTCCTGCCAGACTCCCTGGCAGAGATAGCTTGTCCTGTGTGTAACAATGGAAATACTTTCTCATACAGGTTTAATAGCCACATGCAGTGCAGGAGCTCTGGGCCATAGCCAGGCCATGCAAAGTGAGTCCTGGGCTGCAGCTTATCTCCCAGACCCAGGTGTAGAGTCTGGTGCCAGCGCTCCACAGAATGGACAGTCCAGGAGGATTTGCGTATCTCCTGAAGCTACTCAGTAAATACATACGGAGGTGTTTTGCTTCAGCTTACCCTTTATTGTTCTTATGGAACAGTACTTTTCAGTTGTCTTCTTGAGAAACTGAGTATTATGCAATCGTGCAATTCCTCTTTAGGACAGTACCTGGGATGCCCAGAAAACAGCGAGTTTCTTTCATGAATTCAGAGAATTCCTTATTGTCTTATTTGCAACAAGAGGGATTTGAGAGTTTCTGAGTGATAGCCTAGGTTACGTTTGTAAACTTGCTGTCATCTCTAAAATACTGCTATGTTTAAACTTCAATTAGACTTAAAAAAGAAACCCTTAAACCAATTCATTTGTTATCTATATATGGACATTTTGAATAATGGGATGGGACTAAGTCAAAGTGAGTAAGGAAAAGCAAGAACAACTGCAAATGAAAGGTTAGAAAAGAGAAAGCACACTTGATAAGGAAAAGGAAACTATGGGCTGACCTGTAGCTACCAGCTGGTCCCCAGAAGACAACCCTAGAGCAGCCTCAGACACTTGGGCCGCCTGTTCCTGCATGTGGCAGGATTCAGCCTCTAGAGGAGATAGGTCCTGGAGGCAGAGAGGAGGCCTCCTGCTGGGCTGCAGGAGATTTGACCTCCCTGTTGGGCTCTGAGGTATGGTGAGCTGCACATCCGCAGGACTGACTGAACATTGGATAAGTTATAATTGGGAACTACATCCTGACCTGAAAGACACACAGTCACCTCCTGAAGTGCTGGAGTTTTAGCTGTTCTCTCCAGGGGACCTCTGGAGCATCTTCCTGGACTGGAGGTTCAACTTCTTCAGTTGACTTTCAATCTGAGCTGGAGCTTCTGGCTGGCTTCCAGAAGGTCTGACCTCCTCAAGAGCCTCAGAAGGTTGAGCTAGCTGTGTCTGTTCATGGGGAGAAAGTTTAATCTCCCCAGAAGAACCTAGAGGCTGATATGGGGCCTGCTGGGTAAGAGAAGGTTGCACCTCCTCAGGATTCTCTGGAGGCAAGGCAGGGACCTGTTCCTGGCTTGGAGTAAGTTGATCCTCTTTCCCTTCCTGTGTGGTTGTTGTAAGCTCCACAGCCACTGTGACAAATGGCAACTGTGAGTGAGAGCCTCACTTGTAGGTAGAGCTAGAGCTTGTAACTCCTGGGGCATCAACTGCTGATCTTCACACTCCTCAGCCACAAGTGCTCACTGAGCCTGGGCCTCCTGATGGGTGGAAGAAAGTTCTGCCTTCTGGGATGCTGTAGAGTTGACCTACAGCTTCTTGCTGAGGTGAAGAGGATTGGATGTGGGGAGTCTCTGGGTGCTGAGTTTGGGCCTCCAGCTGAACATGAGAGGGTCCACTTTGTCCAAGGTACTCTGGAGCCTCATGTGGGTTCTCCTGGGATTCCAGATCATTGCTGTCACCTTAAGCTTTGTCTGCTCTCAGGTCTATATAATTATCGTGCAAGGTGCATTTCTAAAGTTTAGCTTTTGCAAGCTGATATGGAATTCCAGGCATTACCCTAGCAAGTCGTCCAGGCTGAACTAGATTCTCCTTGTTCAGGTATGAAAGAAACTTTGCTACTTTTAAACTCTGACTGCCTAAAAGTGGTATAAACATTTCAAGAGCCTGGAAGTCTGTGCCTGGTGTGGCCCAGCAGTCTGGATCTTCTTTTGTGGCAAGGAGACACTGCTAGAGCTTGATTCTGATGCCAAACAACATTGGAACCAGCTCTGAGCCTCTCTTGCAGACCCTGGGGCCCTGGAAGCCCCCGACAGTGGGTAGTGAAAATGTCTGGCTCTGGGGCCAGCTGTCCAGGAAACTTCTGTGGTGGAGACAACATCTTGGTGGGCACCATGACCACAGCTGATCACTGCCCCTGGGGTCTGCTGGAGGAGCCTGAATAGAGCTAGGCAGATCAGCAATGAGGGAAAAGTTCAGCTGGACTGGGGATGGGGCCCAGTCGTCTGTGGCATAGCCAGGGTGGCAGCCACGACTATGGCCACATGAGCAGCCATGGTGCCCAAAAGCACAGTAAGTACATGATGGGCAAGGTTCAGTCGCAGAGACCTAGGCAGCAGGCTGCTGGCTCTAGGTCTGCTAGAACCTTGCTGGTAGCCACATGTGTGGCCAGTGCCTGGTAACTGTGCACACCCATGTTCTGCCATGCCCTACCCTTTATCCTTGACGCCATAGTTAAGATAACCTTTGCTAGGGTGTGCCCAGTGGTGTCTGGGCCTGACTCATTTTCCCTTAAGAGGTGACAGTGGTGACAGTAAGTCTTCACACAGCCACTCACCCCATACAATGTCAGATGTGCACCTTAGAATCGGGTGGTCTTGGGCCTCCAGCAGCCCTGGGATGGGGCCGGGCAGAGCTTCCCACAGAATTTAGGGCAGGGCCTTGGGATGCTCAGAGGTACCGGTCCAGCCCTGGCAACTGGAGCTCATCCTCTTCCATGCTGATACCAGAAATGAGCCTTGGCTACATTGTTTTGTGAGTTTTCCTCCCTACATACCTGAATTAAATCCTGAAGTTCTGCTTCACTTCTGGCATCTATGGTCTCCACTGTGGGTCCGAACTTCACAGCTATTTTACCACTCTCTGAAATAAAGTTAAGAAGGATTCAAAAATAGATAACCAAACTTCTGAGAGCAAAACAAAGTTCTAATAACAATGAGGCTAAGGACAATAAGCATCGGAACTGACCCAGCTAAACTGGGAGGGTGTACTCTACTTTTGGTTTTGCATTGTGGTTTCTGAGCAGCTTACATATTGAGAAGCCTACGGGTGCTTGGCATGGTTTCTGACCTCTTTGATGAAGGCAGGATGTGTGGGAATACTGTGGGTGTTGAAGCTCCAACCCGTCTCCCTTCCCAGGCCCTGGAATTATCTTGAGGCCCCAAGGCTCTGCGCTAAGCCTTAGCCTCAATATCTGTTTTCTACTCTAGGTTTGAATTTTTTCTTTTTCTTGTATCAAGTGATTACACATTTTATCTTCTGATCTTGGCTTTTCTGTAATTATATTTGATATATCATATATAACATGTTATAAGTGATTAGAATGGGATCAAGGGCCCTTCCCCATTGGTTTAGATTTTAGTATAAATGAAGATTTGGCTTCTTCTGATTTTCAGATATCCTAGAATGTCATGTCCAATTTTTGTCATGAATAGAATTGACAGGGAGGAAACTAGAGCAAGTAACTAAAATCTCAAGGTCCATAATAATTCAGTAGATTCTTTGGGTGGGCAGGACAAAACAGTCTCCTACCCTGAAATAGTTCATATGAATTAAAGCCAAAGCTGTGATGGCGATGTAATTGCCCATTGCAAACTTGGGGGAGGAAATGGGATTGTTTTACTGTGTGTAATCCACTTTCTGATTCTGCAAAAAACATCTGAAGTAAACAACGGGTAGAAAAATTCATTTGGGCCCATTATTCTGGAGGTTTCAGGTCATGCTCATCTGACTGCGTTGCTTTGGGAACACAGGGACTAGACACTGGGTATATAGCAGACAGAGAGCTCACATCGTAGCATCCAGGAAGCAAGAGAAAGAGGAAGCACCAGGTCTCAGTATCCCTGTCAAGGGTGCTTCTCCTATGACCCCAATTCCTTTTCCTAGGCTCCACCTCCACCGGTCTCACTTCCTCCCAGTAGCAGGGCAGGCTGGCAAACAAGCCTCTAGCATATGGGCCTTTGGGGGCCACCTAAGATCTTAATCCTAACACTTGTAATAATAACAAAACCTACATATTATTTATGGAATGCTTATTTTTGCATAGGAGTATGGGGTCACCACAAAAAGTTCTGTTGACACTCAGCCCTCCAGGAACATGGAACCCTGCTCTCGGTTAACTCAGTTTCCAAAGATCTAAGGACTTTTTAAAAAAAAAATTGGTAGACTTAATTATAGGACTTGGTACCTTACCTATGTCTTCTGACAAAATCTGCAGTGTAGGAAAGCATTCCCAAACATAGGCTCATAGGGCTTTCCCTTTCTTCATTCCCCTGCAGGTTCAGTTCGCTGGTTCTCAGAGGCTCTGTGACAGCCCTGGAGCAGTCTGAACAGGACTCTGCTCTGACAGAGACTGATGAGGCCTTGAGGAACAGGGATGTGCACAGACTCACAATATTGTGTTTTCTTTTTGACATTTAAAAAGTGGCAGACTACATTGTTCAGTACAGCCATACTGTGAAGTTATTAAAGCAAACAAGCACCAGTTTGCCAGTAATATAGGTTATAAAACAACATCACTCAACCTTCTTAAAGAAAAAGTGGTGGTGTATTGTTTTGGGATGCTAGAGCTTGAATCCCAAGAGTCAGGGTTTGCCTGTTCTCCTGCCTTTAGTTGTACTGAAGATGGGACAAGGATGGGCCAAGTAAGCTTTGCGCGTAGGCCCACTCCCCGCCACCATAGCTCTCAGCAGTACCTTGTGTAAAGGCAAGTTAGGAAGTAACTCAAATGTCCATCAACAGATGAGTGAATAAACACAATGTGGCAGTGCATATCTATATGATGGAATATTGTTCAGCTATAAGAAAGGACATTCTAACATCAGCTACAACAGGGAGGACCTTTGAAAACATGATGCAAAGTGAGATAGCCAATCACAAAGGCACAATACTGCATAATTTCACTTATTTAAAGTATGTCCGATAGGTAAATTCATAGACACAGCTAGTGGTTACTAGGGTCTGGGAGAGAAGGAAATGATTTTTTTTTTAATACAGGATCTCACTGTGGTGCAGTGTGGCCGTGAACGTGCTTATATAGTCCAGACTGACCTCGGCCTCACAGTGATCCTCCTGCCTCAGCCTTCTGAGTGCTGGGATTACGGGCATGCGGTACCACACCAGGCAGGAATTAATGTTTAATGGGTGTAGAAATTCATTTTATTTATTTAATTAATTAATTAATTAATTTTGGCAGAACTGGGGATTGAACTCAGACCCTTGCGCTTGCCAGAGAAGTGCTTATTCTATTGAGCCATCTCTCAGCCTCATAGAAATTCGTTTTAGATAATGAAAAGAAAATACTTGGGACATGGGATATATAAAACAAACAAGACTCAGAAAGGCAGAGAGAAAAAGTCAAATCTTTTAAGAACATTTAACCAGAGGAGTGACACAGTTGTGAGTTGCTGAAATTTCATTTGCCTCATACCTCCCAGACTGGGAGCTGAAGAAATTGGCAGTCTAGAAATACCAATAGTTACAGGATAAAGTACCAAGTAAGTGATTTGATGTAGAAGGTGCTAGTTTCAGATTTGACAGGCTAGAGAGGGGTAGGACCTCAATAGGGTGACTCAGTCTCTAGGCCGACGAGTAAGCTAGGTGGTTGTAGCTCCACACTAATAGAAGGTTCTTAGAAACACCTATCAGCTCCCCTTGACTCCTCAGGTATGGCGTCTGTACTTCAATCAAAGCACTTTAGTATCTTCTTCACTTACCTCTAGTCTTCACAAAAAAATTTTCAAAGACCAACTTAATCCTGTATGTACAAAGGGACTTTGGTTTTGTAGCTCAATTCCATGTCCGTAGGATGTTCACAATCTTAGGCAACTATTTCCAAAGTAGATACAATTATTCAGGATAATTTCTACCCAGAATTGTCACTGTTCTTCCACTTTTACACAAGGACCCAGGGATTTCTAAGATTCATTCCATCCTCCCTAATAAATATTAGTTAACTTATAATCCTGTGAAGAGAACAGAATTTACTACAAAGAGAGCCCTGTGGTAGATCTTTTTGCTTCACTGTAAAAATCAGGGTAAAGAAAAAGAAAGGCTGGAGGCTGTTTCACTTGTGTTGCTCATGGTATTATTGTCTCCTTGTCACTAGAACAACACATCTGACATCCACAGTTTAGAGGACGAGGGGTTTTTTTGGATTCACAGTTCTAGTGGGTTCAGTCCATGGTTGGTTGGCCCCAGTGCTGAGACAGCATGGTGGGAGGGCGCAGTGAAGGAAGGCTGCCCAACGCGTGGCATCCAGGAGGCGGAGAGCCAGGAGGAAATGAGGAGCTGAGGACAACACCACACCTACCCGAGTCCCACTTCAGAGACCCAGTGCTCCCTCCCAGTGGCTCAAGAACTTGTGAAGTTATCAGTGAACACTGATCAGTGTGGTGCTGTCATGGCCCCATCACCTTCCAAACACATGAGATTTTGGGCAATATTTTAGGGGTAAATCACACATTCACTATCTTTTCTGTGCTGGGAAAAAAAATCATCAGGACCTTTCTCTCTGTGCCTTGTTTGCTTATTTGTAAACGAAATAATATCACTAGAAAGCATTTCTAAAGCTAAAGTGAATCAAGTTAATGTCACATAATTTCCATCACAACTCCTAAGTCTTGCAATCAGGCACTCTCTTTTTCTTTAGAAGATTCCAGAAAACTAGTCTTCTGCCTTTTAGACACACTCAAGGAGAACTTAACTGACTGAAGCACTGTATCCAGTGCTGAGTACTCAGCACCAGCACTCAAGTTTTCCATGAGCTACTGAGGACCTGCAAATTTTCATCATTGCATCCCTGGGGCCAGATATCTATATGCCACCTTCTCAATTGTCCTGTTATTGTTGGCTTAGAAATCTAGCCACTCTGTAATGCCAGGCTGTGTTGTCCCAGCAGCAGGTCTGATGGATACAGTTTTTAATCAAAGGTTCTGGAAAGCAACCACATTATCTTATGTATCTCCTTTAGAAGATCTCAGGATTGTCTTGGCTTCCTCAAATGTAGTTAAATCAGGAAGCTAATCTACAAAGAAGTGATTTTTTAATCCCTATTTTGAAAATTAAAAATGGGAGGGTGTTCAGGGGTCATATTGCTTAAAACATACAAATTTAAGTACATAAGCAGTATCGGTGAAATTCAACACTCACAGCCAGGTGTGGTGGCACATGCCAGTAATCCTACCACTCAGCAGGCTGAAGCAGGAGGATCATTGGGAGTTCAAAGCCAGCCTGAACTGTTTAGCAAGACTCTGTCTCTAAAACAACAGCAAAGAAATAAGCAAAACCCAACAACAACAATGTAAAAGCAAAATTTGTTTTACCTACTGGATTTTACTTGGCAGGCACTTGCATCCTTTTTGCCTGTTTTTTCTCTTCTTTAATTATCTGAGGGGCTTTAATTCTCTAAATCACAAGGTGGTAGGTTATCTTAAGAGTCATGAAAGAAAAATGTAGAACTAGAGCTCTGTTTTTGTGGTCCCTAGATATTTAATTAAGGAAATCTCCAGTTAAAAAGCATAATAGAATTTCTTATCTATAACCCAATTGCAACTAAGCAATAATTAGTTAAAATGAATTTATAGGTACTCTAAGTCAAGAATTAATGAAATCTGTCATTTATTTCACCTCCTACGAGAAGATGACCACAAACTTTATTCGTAGGTGTCTGCTCTTATTTACGTGAACTATTTATCTTAGATCTGAAAATTTAATGTATGACATAGGGCTGCAAATTACATGATCCTTCTTGGGTTTTGTAGTTTACTGTCCAAATGAGTAATCAATCTCAGCTATTAGCTTTATTTATTAAGCGCAGCTCCAGAAGGAGAGCTTTGACCCTATCTTACATTATGCTAAAGCACAGATATGGTTTGTCCTGGATGCTGGAGGCTGTGCAACTAAAAGGAAAACTAATTTAAGTGAAAGGTGAATTAATAAATACTGTGCCAATCCTGCACGTCAGGATTATATGAGGAGATTAATGTGTCACCCCTGCCAAAGCAGAAAGCAGAACATGCTGGCCAGCAGGTAGGAACACTGCATTAGTAATGGTTTCCAAGGTCATTCTGAGTCAGTGAAACAAACTTGGAAATTTTATGAAACAAACCCCTAGATGTGCCAGACTCACACAGGTCTTATTCTTTTCCCCCATAGTATTGGTTTCTGTCCTAAGATTCTCCACGAAAACTTTGTCACATATGAAAGTTACATTTCTTGTTATATAGGTCTTGCTTTATCTTGGCCTTAACCATCCAGCAGAAAAGTATAAAAACGAGGTATAAAAAGTAAAGCCATATTAATGTGCTGAGCTGTAAAAGGCTCAAGTCAGCAACTTCTGACATTGCCAGTCCTACGGATAATCCACTACTGCTATGGACTACTGGACTATATTGGATTATTTTGCTGAATTCACACATGTATAATATTTAAATGGCAATGGAATACCCATCTCTGACAAAACTAAACAAAAAAAAAGGGATACAAATGAAGGACCATTTTGTATGTATATATACAAAATAGTTAGGATAGATATACAGCTACTTTCTCTTAATTGAGTGAGAAGAAAGATTTGTACTAATAGTGTTCGGACAGGATATCATGTCTGCCTCTTGTACTATGAGTAACCACTCCAAAGACCACAATATGCAATGTATTAATTATTGAAACTGTCCTACTAATCTGTTTTGAAACTGGCATTGCTATTTGTTTTTCAATAAAATCAATTTTAAAAATGCATCAGTATGTTCTATTAGCTTGGTCAGTAAGGCCAGTGGCAGAAGAACTGGTAATGAAATCCTTTCTGGGGCAGTGCTGTGAGGCTGCCTTTAAAGTGCAGAGAAGAAGACTGAGGTCCTGTGACCACACCTCTAGGGGAGAGGATATGGAAGGAGGAGGAAGGAGGAGGAGTTACAGCAGAGGAAACCTAATCCCCAAATTTCCAGGCCACACTTCACTATTCACATCTTTTTTTTTTTTTTAATCCCTCATTTTAGGACATAGTTACCATCGAAATTCTTAAAAATCTTTACTTTTAGGCTTCCTAACTAGTTAAATAATTACCTATTGTGAACTAGAATGTTATGTAAATTTCCAAAACCATAGCCACTAAATGATCTTGCAGGTAGAGGAAGGACAGCATGCTGTAGTTGTGGGTGGCTTCGAAAGCCATGGCTTTTCAGCAGTATCTTAAACTCGTTTCCCAGGCAGCAGGGTCTACGTGTGATGTCTCCTTGGCCAGAACTTGTGCTTTCCTCATCCTCTGTGTAACACAGGCACAAGCTCCAAACCTCAATCTAGGAGCCTTTTTAGGGAAGTTTTCTGACTCTCCCATGGGCGGGAAGGGAGGACTTCAGGGGAACTCAGATTCCTTTGTTCTGAAATCTCATTTCCTTTCCACAAGACTTCCTTGGACTGTAGAAAAATTTACAATTGTCTGTGAAATGATCTTCCTGGTACCAGTGTCTTCCATGAAAGGAATCTCCATAAGGTCAGAGGCATCACCTGCCTTTTCTCATTATCTTCCCTCCTGTTCTTAGTGCAAGGCTCAGAGCATAGCAAGACCTTGATTAATATTGGCCGAACCAATGACTGAAAGATTGCGAGAGCTATTTTGCTTTTTATAAGAAAAGGATGAAAAACAACATTCTTGTGCCTTCTAGAACCACAATGGAATCAGTATTCTTGAATCCCAGCAAGAAGGACAGTTTTTCTATGGTATTTTAAACTCAAGGCTCCCTGTGTAAATGAACCTTCAGAGAGTTCTGCCTGCGCTGGAAATTACTATGAAAGGTGTTTGAATGGATGGTCCAACGTAAGCACCGAATGCATAACTCACTTTGAAACTGACACAGAAGCTCCTATTGCTTAAATGGAAGAAGGGAAGAGAGGAAACTGAGATGGGCTTGAACTCCTTATAGTTGTGTCATTCTTCTTTGCCTGTAAGTGTAACATCTGCTGGGCCCCCTGACATCTTTTATTGCTCTCATGCAAGAAGAGAGACTAGCAACTGACCAGCTTGTAGAGATTAGCAAATGGAATTTCCTTTTGCTTTATGACCTCAATATACTCTTGGTCTTTAGTTCCTCTTTTCTTTGTCAGGGAAGGTGTTATCTATGGGTTTCCTCTTTAAAATTGCAAAGGAAATCCAAGATTTAGTTCCTTTGCAGCCTGCTGCTTGGCTTAGTGACAAAATCCAGCTATTGTTTTTAAAGATAAATGTAAAATGTAATAGTAAAAATTGAGATCAGAATGAGAAGTTCTCTGTAGTCCATTATTTTTTATTTCCAATTAACTCAACATGCTTGTTGCATAGCTTTCATACAGAAGACATAGGTTACTTAATAAAAACCATTCACAGTCTAGTGGGAGAAGCAACATTGTAACTCACAGCATAAAACAGACGTGAAAAGTATTAAAAATACAAATATAAAGACAATGTTATAGGACAAAGAAAGGAAAGATTAATTCCAAATAGGAATTTGGAAAGACGTGGGAAGGCTTTAGGCCTTGAAAGGTGGATCTTTAATAATGAAAAAGAGTTTAGTAAGGGTGTCTCTTTTATTTTTTTCTTGTTGCTTGGACAAATTACCTGACAACCAAAATTAAGAAAGGAAAGGTTTATTTAGCTCATAGTTTGTGGAGGTTTCAGTCCATAATAAGCTGGCGCCAAGATAGAGTGGCACAAGGCAGAAGGCAGCAATTCATGGCAGCTGAAAACAGCAAAAGAGCAAGAGCAAAAATGGAGGAGCAGTGGCAGAGAGCAAGCCTCTTGCCCTTCCTTATATTGCATTCAGACTGTCCACCCCAGGGTGAGTGTAGCACTCATACCCATAATCCCATCATGGCTTAATCACAAATTCTAGAAACCTGCCCTATGACTGTGTCAGGCTTTGGGGGGTATATCTAGACACAAACCATAACAAAGGGTCTTCCAGGTTTTCAAGAGAAACTGAGACAAGAAGGTGTACGAGCAGAGATTCTAGATTATTGAATAGTACATTGTAGCTGATGTTACCAATGTTTGGAAATATCATGAGAAATAAGATTATAAAGGTAGTCAATCTATATAATAGACCTCAGATGCTCTTCTGGACAGTTGGACTTACTGTGTATATAGATATATTGTAGTCAGGGCTTACAAGGACAAAGGTTTAATACAAGACACAATTTATAGGATTATTTTATAATATTCACTCAGGGAATCAAATGCAAAAGAGTGCAGGGCATCTGCATAAACAATAGATACTCAAAGAATTCAGCTGAGGGCCTAGATCCCAGGCAATGTCCTGCACAAGACCACCTGAAGACCTTCAGCCCATGACAATGTCCTCCATGAGTCCAGCTGGAGGCCTAGAGCCCACAATATCTCATGAAGTCCATATCAAGGATCTGCAGAGAAGGCCTAAAGATCAGTGGTGGAAGCTAGAAAGTCTATACCAGTGGGATGAGCGAGCTGCACTGGAGCCAGGAAGGTAAACACCAGAGCTTCCCCAAAGAGATCCGCAGCTGTCCTTAGCGACAGCTAGGACCCCAGCTTCTCTGATGATGAGAACAGCTGAGGTCGTATCAGCAAAGCCAGCATGACAGGCTTCCCCAGGAGGAGCAACAGCACACTGTCTTCCCCTCCAGTTCTCCTTTTATGCTGCTGGCAGCAATCCCCGGGGGGCCTCCACATCCAGCACCACGCTGACTTAGTCCAGCTGGGCATTTCAAGTTGTCCATTCATTAATCCACTGCAAGATCTGTTTGGGAAAGGCTACCGTTATCAGATGTTTAGTAAGTTTTGCTTGGTGTGCTTTAGTAAGAAAGCTGGAATTCTCCTCTGACGTGCTAGTGAGAGATTATCAGGAAGGCCAGCTCAGTGTCAGTGCCATCCTTGTGCCTTGTCTTTCTATTTTCTAGGAGCTTTGGCTTCAGTCTGCTTGAAGTGAGGACATGGACTTTGTTGACTCAGCAGGATGCAGGCACATGATTCTCAGTTTTTATCAAAGATATCATCTCCTGTCAAGTCTGGTTGCCATGTAGCCTGATTGATAATGACCTTGGGTTCTTGATCCCCAAGGACAGTGAGAGGGAGAAGCAATACTTCTGTTACCTTGCATGCTGACATGAACTCTTTCCAAAACCCAAAGATGTGATTCAGTGTCACCTACTGATTTCTCTCTCTTTCTCTTTCTCTTTCTTTCCTTTCCTTTCCTTGCCTTTTCT
>NW_004524615.1:14703341-14709041 GCF_000260255.1 Octodon degus
TCTCTCTCTCTTTGTCTCTCTTTATTTATTTATTTATTTATTTATTTATTTATTTATTTATTTTGAGACAGAGTTTGGCTGTGTAGTCCAGGCTGGGCTTGAGCTCACTGTGCAGCACAGGCTGGCCTTGAACTTGTGCCCCTGGTGCCTCAGCCTCCTGAGTGCTGGGATTACAGTTGTGCACCACCACACCTGGCCTCACCTAGTGATTTTTATGTTCATTTCAACCTTGTAAATTTTGTTAATGACATTTTCTCCTCTATTCTGGCAATCGAGTACTTGAGGACTGTATTTTTAGTTTTTTCTTTTGTGTGCCATATATATTTTTGTAGAAAGTTGAGAAAGGCTGAATCTGGCATTGCTATCCAGAAAGTCATGTTCAGTGAGAATGAACACATGATGCTTCAAAGTTCTTTTTGGTCGCTTCATGGTACCAAGGGACATAATAAGAGAATATTGTAATGTATTTCTGGTCTGAGATTATTTGTAAATTAAGCAAGACTGAAGGAAGATTGAAAAATTATCTGGGCCACTGTTGCAGCTGTTTGGGGAGAAGGATGGAGGGCCAGGGCCGTGGGCATTCTAGTAGAGCGGTGTGGAGAGGGTGAGCAGTAGCAGCAAGTGCCTAGATACGCAGAGGTAGATTGCCAGGTGTGGCCTCGAGAGAAAGGCTAAATCTGCACAGCCCCAGCTGCCTAGCTTCAGTAACAGGGCGAGCAGCGGAAAGCAGAAAGTAACATTGAAACAGATGGGGAATGTAACAGTGAATACAGATCTATGGGTGTGCTTGTCCTGGCTGTGCTGGGCTTGCAGTGCCAAATGCAGTAGGTGCCTGTACTGGAGTAGGAAGTTAGTGCATGGGGTTAGAGCTCAAGAAATGTATCTGGCCTGGGTTGTTTGCCATTGGCATAGGCCAAGGCAGTGAATGTATCTCTCAAGAGTGAGCAGGAAGAATACAAAGAAGGCCATGCTCTTAGGCTTTGGACCCCTGATCATTCATGTAGTGCATAAAGGAAAACAGCATCGAAGAACGAGAAGGAAAAGGCCATGCATGTGGGGCAGACGGAGAAGCTGGCGATGGGTGACGCCCCGGAAGAGTGAAGGGAAAGATTTTATGCAGGGATAGTTACATGCCTGCTCTCCATTTAGATACATGAAAATGGTGTCTAGGATATAAATTTTACCAAATACATAGACAAACTGTGGGACATTCTTTGGTTGTCAGAATGCAGGAGGGAACGAAGCTAAAGTAGGGAGCAGAAATTGTCACGTGTTATATTTTTTCCAAAGCAGGTGAATTTCCTGAGGGCCAGCACACAGAATGTGACTGTAAGAGGCGAGCCTGCCCTAGGCCGACCATTCAGCTCCTATGACAGGAAACAGATTAGTTGTCAGGGTTCCAGAGTCCACTTGCGGCCTGAATCGGCCTGTGTAATGGCAGGATGGAGGATTGAGGAAAGGGTTTATCTTTTCAGTGGCTCAGAAAAAATATTGCTTATTGACCTTCTGAAGGGGCTGCAATCCCTCCAAGTGCCCCAGATGCAGGCTGGAAAGGCAGCTCCTGAAGAGGAAGCACAGCTGTGCCCCGCAGTCCCTGGTGCCAGACCCCCCACTCACCAAGGGGACACACTGCGTGGGAAGTGCGGGTTAGAACAGAGTAGTGCAGTTTCTCAGGTGCTTTAAATTAAAGCGTCAGGGGCTGGCGAGATGGCTCAGTGGTCTAAAGCACCTACTTAGAACAAGGTTAGCAAAGCACAGGGACTGCGGTTCAATCCCCCAGCACCACATGCCAGCCAGCCCCGCCCCCTGGTGGACTGAGCTGGCCACACACACACACACACACACACACACAAATAAATAAATAAAATTAAAAAAAAAAAGGGCTGGTGAGATGGCTCAGTGGTCTAAAGCACCTACTTAGAACAAGGTTAGCAAAGCACAGGGACTGCGGTTCAATCCCCCAGCACCACATGCCAGCCAGCCCCGCCCCCTGGTGGACTGAGCTGGCCACACACACACACACACACACACATAAATAAATAAATAAAATTAAAAAAAAAATAAATTAAAGCGTCAAAGGGCTCAAGGGGTTAAAGAAGGAGCAGGGACCTTACTTCAAGGATTACACTTATTTTAGGAAGAGAGCATGTAGATTTGAGAAATAAATCATCATTTGTAGACATTTCAAATGATGAAAAAATAAAATAAAATGCAAAGGATTAAAGGATAAGGTGGATGCAGAGGAAGAGGAAATTAGTGAAATGTAAAGTACATCAGCTAAAACAGTAGGGGGTGCAGTGGAGAGAAAGGAGAGGTGAGAAATTTGGACAATGAAATGGACTAACATGTAGGATAAATAAACAGCTTCAATAGACAGTTAAATAAAAATTTCATAAGGAGTAAAGAGAGGGTCTGGTAGAGAAACAATATTAAAAATAATTTTGTTAAAAAGTTTAAAGTTAAAAAGAATCCTAAATTTGAAAATTTGTACAGAACTCAAGCAAGACAAATAAAATAAAACTGCATCTAAGAACCTTATGTTAAAATTGCAGAACATCAGAAATAAAGAGGACAAAATATAGAGCTACAAGAGAGATAAGATTGGGTGTAAAAGTTCAATTGATAATTGACTTCCTGCACAATCTCCATTGTCATAGACCTCAGAAGGCACTACAATAGCTTCAAATTTTGAATATACAAAATTTAGATTGTATACAAAATATACAAAAATACAATCTAATATACAAAATTAGATTGTATATCCTCTTAAATGTCATTCAATAAAAGAAAACAATTTTCTTGCATTTCTAAGATTACTATTCGTTAACTCTTCATAAGAAGAGATTCTGCTCAGGGATTCACTTCAACGGAAAAGAAATTGAAAGCACCTTCCAGAAGAAAGAAGCGGAAGTCCCCACGTGTCCATATGGAAAGTTGATTTAGGTCAAAGGGGTTGTGTAGTTCAGTGAGTAAAGGACCCACCACTCAATGAATGGTTCTGCAGCATTTCGCCATCCTCAGGGGAAAACCAAAATGAAGTTGGGTCTCTATTTCATTTTCTGTATATATAAAAATTATCAATGGAATAATTTGAAAAGCAAAATTACTGTAGACAAAAAACTGTAGAGCTCATCTCATACATTAGAAAAAGTCAAAGTTGAATATATTGAACCATTTAAAATGCATAAACATTTTGTACTACAAATATGTACTAAAACATAAGGTATAGCAATATACCTTGATTACCTTAGGGTAAAGAAGAATTTATTAAACCATAAAGAAAAGACTTAATAAAACTGATGATGTTAAAAGAAAAAAAAAAAAAGGGAAGGACAGTGAAAAGGAAGGGAAAACTCCAAAAGGGATTAAAAATAAAGAGAGAGAGATTGGCAATAGAACAAAGCTTTGAAGAAAAAGTTTGAATGGTCATAAACACATAGGAAAGAGGCCTAACTTTGCAGCAGACAGGCAAACAAGGTAAACATACAAAAATCAAAGGTTGGAAAGAATGTAACAAAAAGCACTGGGGAGAACTCAGCTCCATTCACAAGTGTGAATGCGTATTTGTTATAGTCCCTAAACCAGGACTCAAATAGTCACAGAGTGGACACTACATTGCTGTGAAAATGAACATAAGCCACATATGTGTGCGTAGATGATTCTCACACTTAGTGCTGAGTAAAGCAAGTTGCAGAGTGATTCGTCTTCTATAACACCATTAATATAAAGTTCAAATGTTCCCATGCCAGTATGCCCCTGGGGGCATGTTGAGAAGGTGAATGAGGCTGGACGTGGTAGTGTGTGCCTGTAATCCCAGTGCTTGGGAGGCTGAAAACAGGAGAATCACTATGAGTCCAGTCTACATAGTGAGACCCTCTAACCCCTGTAGACCCTGTACCAAATACATAAAAAAAGATAAAGTTCAAACATTCAAAATAATATACCATATGGCTTGAGGATACGCAGCTTATAAATTTTTTATGAAGAGATACATAGGAATGGTGAAGCACCAATTCAAAAGGAAGAATTATGTAATCAGGAAGCATTTATGGATGTTACACCTGTGTTGTAAATGTGTTGCTAATTAACTGAGAGGTGGGAACATGTACATTTGTGTTTTATGTTGTATACCTTTTTATGTCTTAAATAATGCCAGTGTGTTCCTAGAATGAAAAAGAAAATCAGAAATAAGGAAGTGTAAATGGTACATGAGTGTTAATCTTTCTTTGCACTTGTTTTTTACTGGAAAGGGAGGAAGAAAAGAAACAGCATTGTATTTTTTGACTGCAAATGATTTGGAAGGATTAAAAAAATTGCACAATTTTATAAGCAAATCAACATTGGAAGCTAGGGTTCTGGATAAAATAGTGAACTGCATATAGCATTTTTACTGCTTGGATTTTGCCAGGTACAGAGTCTGAATCATCACACATTACAAAGTAGAGTTCTGTTTAATTAAATCTACAGGCAAAAAAGCTTTAAATACTTTTTTCCTATTTATTATCTCTAATTTCATGTTTTGGAAAGAACCCATCTCATACATTATAAAAAGTCAAAGTTGAATATATTGAACCATTAAAATACATAAACATTATGTACTACACACATGTACTTTGACCTAAAAATACTTTAATGAGTATTCAACCCAAAACACTGAAATTTGATGATTCAAAGATCTATTAAAACCTGCAGTCCTAGTCTAAATTGTGGTTGAACTTCTTCAATAATTATTTTCAATTCTAGGTGATAAGTGGTATACCTTCATATATCTTACTGCATTTATTCAGCATAACACTTTGAAAAATGAAAGTGCTCACCAAAATCTATGCCTATTTACTGTTATGGTATGGATAGTTTTAAAGGTTTATGCTTGAATTGTCTCCTCTTTAAAATTAAAGCAGTCATTTTCTGAGTAGTGTATAGTATGTTCCACACTACAGAAAATCCCTGAAGTATTAGTCCAAACCAGCAATCAGCAAGGTTTCCCATATTAACTCAGTTTCTTAATTCCCACAGTGGCCCTTGTGGGTAGGAGATATAAAAGTCAAGTCCCGACGTTCTCCGCTGGTCATCACTCCGTGCCCTGAGTATGTTAGTTGACCTTTGTAATGATTTTTGTCAGAGAAAAACCACCTAATGTGTAGTTCACATTCAGAATATATTGATGAGTCTCGAAAGAGTAGGGGTAATAGGAACATCGATTATGTGTGTATGTTTCTGTTGCTTTATTGAAGGCAATAGTATGGTACAGTAGTGTACATCAACTATATTCATTTTAAACATTTAAACTTGCAAACAGTAGATAACAACATGAAGTAATATGTTCAAACAGCTTTGAAGTGTCTTTGAAGGTTGACTACATTCTGAAATGCAGGGTCAGGGAGATAACTCAGTAGAATAAGTGCTTGGCTGAGAAGCGCAAGGTTCTGAGTTCAATCCCTGGTGCCACAATAAATAAATAAATAAATAAATAAATAAATAAATAAATAAATAAAATAAAGAACTTGGAATGCTCTAGAAAATAGGTTGAGGGGACACCAATTTGCATTTCTAACCAGCTTCTAAGAGATACTGAAACTTTGCTTAACAACCACAAAGTTTTTCAATATTGACTGAATATTGAAATTCTAGAAGTTGCAAAAACATTCTGAAGAATGTTGCCCACATCTAAAGTCTGATTTGACTGACTTGAACTGCAGT
>NW_004524615.1:14709141-14747810 GCF_000260255.1 Octodon degus
TATTTTGTTTCCCTAAGAAAGAATTTGGTAATATTTTCTGTCTTACTTTACAATAATTATTGATATAAGGCTCAAGAATGTAAAAGTTTGGCTCTTTTTAGAAAAGTAATAGTTATATTTTATCATAAAGTAGATGAAAATTTGCCATTTTTAATCTAAAAGAATTGAACTTTGACTTTTTTCTCCTTTTTTAAGTAAATGTGACTTTTAGTAGTCTGAATTGATTGCACAGGGCGTGCTGGCCTTCATTTGGGCATTTCCGTGTATATGTACGAATGCCTGTAGAGTAGCTACATTGCTTATCCTTCTTTTCTCCTTATCCCCTTTCTTTTCACAAATAGTCTTTCTTCTATTTAATGACAATTTTTCTACCCTAGATTCCACATGAAAGAAAACATCCAATACTTTTCTGTTTTGCATCTGCTTTATTTCACTTTCTACTTGGTCTTCAGTTCTATCTGTTTTCCTGCAAATGGCGTATCATTCTTCTTTCTGGCTGAATAATACTCCACTGTGCAGATATACCACATTTTTTAAAATCCATTCATCAGTTAGCAGGTGATTAGCCTGAGTTCATAAGTTGGCTGTTGTAGGTTGAGCCCAATAGGCCCAGGTATGCAAATATCTGTAGTATTCCAACCCTAATGCCTTTGGGTATGAACCAAGGAGTAGTGCAGCTAGATCTACAGCAGCTCTCATTTTAGTATTTTTGGAATCACCTTACTGATTTCCATAGTGGTTGTGCTACTTTATATGCAGCAACACTGAAGAAGAGTTACTCTTTCCCTGCATCTTGACAAGCATTTTAAAAAAAATGTTTGTTTGTCTGTTTAGTTGTAGTGATCTTCCTGTCTCAGCTTCCCCGGCACTGGGATTATAGGCGTGCACCACTATGCCTGGTTTTGGTGACTGGCTCAGTGTACCCAGGGTTCCAGGACCAGCTCAGCATGTGGTGCCAGGCATTGAACCGGGGTCCTTGTGCTTGCCAGGCAGGCACTTAGACCGCTGAGCTATCTCTCTATCCCTAGCATTTTCTTTAATTCTTGATGACAGCTATTCTAATTACAGTGAGATACAGAAGAAGTGCCACAGTTGTAGTGCTCTGTTAGTACTTCTTTTGAGAAATGTCTATTTAGTTCATTTGCCCATTTAGTTAGTGGCTTCTTTGTTCTTTTGTCAAGCTTTTTGAGTTCTTTATGTATTCTGGATATTACTTTTATAGCAGTTTTTTCTCCCATTCTGCAGCCTGCCTCTTCATGCTGCTATTGTTTCCTTTGCTGTCAGAAGCTTTTTGTTTAATGTGATCACATTGATCAATTCTTGCTTTTCTCTCTTGAGCTCTTGGAGCCCTATTCCGGAAGACTTTTTCTTCTTATCATTTTCTCCTCCCTTGTAGGATGAATTTAGTGCTACCATAGGTTAGACACTTGTATAAACAAGTAATTTCTCTGCCAAAAAATAAAATAAAATTGTGAGTTTAAATACATTCCTTGCATCAGGTCAGAAGGAAGTCAAGTGCTTGAGTAACAGAAGTGGTAAATGATCACCGTGTGGGCTCGCTGGGAAGCAGAAGAGAAGCACATACACAGTGTACCTGAGGTTATGCCTGGGCCAGACCATGTCATGAGCAAGGGAGAAGCAGGGCTGGTTGGTCCTGTGGGAAGCTGTGGGGGCTTTTCAGGATTGTCCTAAATTGAGCTCATGCTGTGGGACTTCATCCTCTTCCTTCAGCCAACTGGATGAAGCCCATGCCAAAGGAGGTTGGACAGGTTTGAACCTCTTTTTAGTCAATGTAATTCCAAAAGCAGGCGAAGAACTGAGAGCTGACTGTATACTAATGTGGAGGAGGCCCCCGAAGCATGCTGCAGCACCATTGTGACACTTTCCCCCTATTATTGTCCTCTTGTAAAAGCCACTGCCCTCCTGCTTGACTGGTTGTGTGCCTCTCGTTGCTTGGAGCATTTTGATCAGCTATCTCTGCATTTTCTTTTTCTTTCTTTCTTTCTTTTTTTTTTTTCAATTTTACTAAGATCTCATAGAATATTTATTTGCTAAAAACCTGAAGAAAGCGTAAGGTTTTCAAGTTCAAGATAGAAATAAATAACAATTAAAGCACCTGGTAGTGTGTTAAGTAAACATAAATAAGCATTGAGGTTGGCAGATATATTCATTTTTACAAATAAATTTGCTATACAGCCTTACATAATATCATCTATATCACATTAATAAAAAATTATCATTGGACTTGTGGTGCTCCTTAAGAAATGGAAATGATATAGAGGAGGTCCAGACGTGATTTCTAGGAGGAAAAAAAAAAGAACACTTTCAGAAGAAAACATAGCCCCAAAATGCTTCCAGAACTCTGTGGCACTGATCACATGAAAGGAAAATAGCAAAGGTTATCCTACTCGGCAAATAAGGTAACTCATCTAATTCTAATAACTATGGTCTAATCTTGGCACTTCCAGTCATACTAAAATAATTGAAAACCACACCATGAGCAAGCCTAAAAGCATCAAAGTGACATAAAACTAATTAACCACTATCAATTTAATATGTGCCCTATTCACTCACTCAACCAGCTCAGCTCTTGACTCTGTGGATGATATTTTCTGGGCTTGCTGTGATGTTCTGCAGAAAACAGAGTCCTGTTTCCTCCACTTCTGAAAGGAGCTCTGCATTGTGAACTAACTCTCTTTCATAATTCAACAGGTCAATCCCGTCGTCTTTCAGAGACTATGTCCTCTTCAAAGGAGTGCCCGGAACAGAGATCTGAATTTGCATCACAGTTCTGACAGTGTTTTTGGGATATCCCTGCATTTTCACTCCTGATTCTTGTCATGGTTCCTATTTCATGAGATTCAGGATTTGCTGCCTCTGCTCTGCCATCCGGAGAGGATTTTTCTCCAGGGGACTCTGTGACATCTTGAGCTCCCACCAATCTTCTACAACACCCATTGCCTATTTAGTAACTGGAGGACTTCATGAAATGCATCAATATATAGCTTCTATTTCATTTTCATCTGAATTCTTTCTTTTTTCTAATTAGATTGTAACTAGATGATGTCAGATTTATAGTCTTAGTGACATGCTTTTTGGTTTTTACATCCTAGGATTCTGTGATGCGCGAATTAGAGGTTCAAATATATCTGGGAAATGAGATTTCTTGTGAGCTTCTTAGTCAAGAAAGTGATCGAGTGTAAGCACAGATGAAGAACAGTTTGAACTTGTGTTTTAGTTTTTTCTATGTCTGTCTCATCTGACACCACTATTGATTCATCCAGCAAGTACTTATTGAGTCAACTGTGTTGAAGATATTGTTTTGAGCAAAGAGGATGTGGTAGAAAACAAGAGAAGAGAGCTTCAATCATGGAGCTTAAACTAATGAGAAAGACAGGTCATGCAGCTGCAGCAGAATTGCAGTTACACAGTTAAATGATGGCTTAGGTGCTGTGAGGACATAAACATAGTAGTGAGATAGAATAAGCCACTCAAGATCTGGGATGAGGGGATATTGTCTTCAGAAGAAAACTATCTGCCGTGACCATAGTATGCACAAGAGCTTCAAGCAGAAGGAGCAGGAATTCAGCAGGAAGGAAGAATTCCATGTGTTTGAGAAACAGGATGTCAGAGGGTTTGGGTGGTAGTTAGGGTAGTCAGGGGAGTGTGCACAAGATGAGGTTGGAGGTAGTGTTGGCCAGGAAAAATGGTTTCAATTCTATCAAAATTGGGAAACTGGTAAGGGATGTTTTGTTTGTTTCCAATGGGGCCTGAAGGCAGAGGTACCATTAAATTAAGGAAGCTCAAGCTTCCCATCCTCCCATCTGCATGATTCCCTTTGAGGACTTGAGAGGAAGGAATCCTAGTCTTATATGTGTTCATGTTCCTAGCTTTACAAGCTTTGCAGTTGCTTAGGACTTCTCTCTTTTTCTGTTTGATTTCTGTTCCATTTCACTTCCTTTTTAGGGGTGGCATTGGAAGTGGTCATGGCCATTTTCCGGATCCAGCTCCAGGCAAGTTGATTAGGAACACTTTTAGGTTGGGCTTAGTAAAATATAATCGTATGATTCATAGCCATTTGTGTATGATTAATGTTGTTGCTAGGCATCTTAGTATAAGGCTGACTCTCTATGTCTCACAGAATGAAGACGCAGAGCAAGAAGGCTGCACCACAGTGTGGGTGTATCTCATCCCACCTGGCCCTCAAAGTAAGAAAGTTGTAGAAAATAAGAGAGGATATGAGGCATATGTGATAGGAGCTAACTTATGGGAAGTTCTCGCAGGCATTAGATGCATGCAACTCTAAGAGGATTTGGTCTTTATTAATATTTACCCACCAGGTTAATAAAGCATAAAGAATTATAAATGTCCAATAGTTATTTTTACCATTTGAGATGGAAATTGTGCAAAATCAAAAATAGAATCCCATCTTTGATTAAAAAGTGCGTATGTGCATATGTGTGTGAGGTTACATGTTAACTTACCAACAAAACGATACATATTAAAAAGGGAATTTCAAGTAACTGCCTTTGAAGATTGAATTAGCTTTCTGTTCTCTGTACAGCAAATGACACTATAACAGTGCTACTGTATGAAGATGTAAGCAAAAGGAATTTAATCAAAACTTTAAGCAAAACACGTTACTGAGATGTGTCACAGTAGTAATTCACAAACATGTTGCCTTGTCTTTCTATATGTATTTCCTATATAATTAAATACTCTCACATTCAATTTTGCATTAGTTTAGGGCTTCATGTATTTTTATGTAAATGCACAGCCTTCTTTCTCTGCCCCGAGGAACTTATCTGGGGCTCTGAGGAGAGCAAAGTCCACTGTGACCAGGACCTTTTGCAACTGTGGGCTTGGAAACTACTGCAGGGGGAGCTTTCATTTGAAAGCAGGGGGAGCTTTCATTTGAAGGCAGCAAAAGAAAAGGGTTTTTTTTGGTTGTGAAATTATGTTAAAAGAAAAGTTAAAGTGTATCTTCATCTATAATTTTAGCTCACAGATAAGAACTTACATACATCTTTTTTTGGATATATATATCTCCAAAGACTTAGAAAGATCCATAGTAAAATTATGAGACAAGGCAAAACAACAGCAAGATCCAACATCTGAGCCCCTCTAGACACAATCAGATTTCAAGGGAACGTATTCCATGTGTGACCTTTATTCAGAAATTCCTTCTCTGTGGCTATTTTCCCAAGACTTTGAAATTATATCTTTTTGAGGGCTGCTTCTATGGGAATGGCTATATCCTTATTAGGCAAAATTCAATGGCTTTCATTGTATTTTATTTTAGGAAAACCATATGGAAGCTTGACAAAAGCAAAACAAAACTGGGTAAGACTGGAGACAGATGTCAAAATGTCACCATTCTTCTCTTGCCTCTGGTCCTAGTAAAGAATAAGGCTTGATCTTCAATTTAAAGTAGTACTTTGTAGGTTATTGCTTCATAAATTTCATAAAACACACACTTGTGATAGGGAAGAAAACCTGTTTGTTTTAAGTAATCAAGAATTTTTATCATAGCATCACCTTAAATATATATGTATACTGTACCCTAAATTTTTAATGAAACTTTGGCCTGAAGGGTGCCACGAATAAAGCTCATTTCAACATGGCTGTAGAGTTAAGACAAGCCAGAGCTTGAAGCTCTGAGCTTCAAAGGATTGTGTAAGTTTTATGAGTCTTGATTTCTCATCTACATTATCAGGATAGTAGAGTCTTTGTAACACTGAAGATTATGTACAATGTATGTGAACCAGAGGAGTTTGTGTTTATATCCTGTTGCATGAAAACAGCTCTGTGGTGTTTCACTACTTTTGAGAGGATTCCAAAGTGGTCTATTGAAATTTAGTCCGACTAGCCCATATGAAATTTACATGGGAGGCAGGTGCCAAAACTATAGGTCATATGAGTGGGCAGCATATTCAAGGCAGGTGAAAAAGGGGCTAAGGATATAGTTCTTTGGTCTAACACTTCCTTGAGTATGACAGGCCCTGTGTTTCATCCCTAGCACATATATGGAAGGAAGGAAGGAGGGAAGGAAGGAAGGAAGGAAGGAAGGAAGGAGAAAGAAAGAAGAAAGAAAGAAAGAAAGAAAGAAAGAAAGAGAAGGAAAGAAAGAAAGAAAGAAAGAAAGAAAGAAAGAAAGAAAGAAAGAAAGAGAGAGAGAAAAAAATAGTTGAAACAAAGGAAGAAAGTAAAGTCAAGCACAGTTGGTTGCCTAGTCAGGATGCACCAGGCAAAGGCTTCGGGCTGAGCCAAGGATCTAGTCACCCCACAAGGCAGATGTTCAAAGGCAGTGCTGATCTAGAATCAAGCACTTTTTACAACAGAAAGTGTTTGTTGTATGAGTAGGAATCTCTATAGCAATTGGACTTACTATCAATTGTTAGTAACCCTTTTCAACCCAAGATGGCCTTGTTAGACAATATATAGACTACATAGCATGGAGCTTGACACCTGGTGTCTGGTGAACACTCTCAAGCCCACCCATCCCCATCCCCGCCATCACACTCCCAGGAGCAGAGGGAGTCATTACTATGGCTCATCCTGCATGAATCACACCCATTAGTGGGACTCTGTCCATCCCATGGCGACAGGCCAGTACAGCAGGCTGATTACTCAGTGACTTAGAGGAACTCGGATATTTTAGAGAGAAGAAAAAATCATTTAGGGAGTCAGTATCTTCCTCTTGTAAAGAATGCTGAACTGTATTTTGATTTTCCTGGCTACCCCTAAATTACATAGTGTTTCAACTGAATGTTGATTTCTAATACTTTTCTGTTGGCAGATGATTGTGAGATAATTGATATTTTATAACTAAACATTTATATGCTCAAGAGATAAGGTATTTTTTTATCCTGTTAAGCTGCATTTTGAATTTTGATGTGGTACCACAAAAATTAGTCTACTGCTGGAACTTACACTTCATAAAGCCAGGTGGGAAAATTATTAAGTATAGCTTCTCCAAATTTGTCACCTAAAATAACAACTTGCTATCTGTATTTGTCACCCTGAACTTTGTATTGACAGAATCTTTTGTTTCTGAGGTTTTTATTCTGTACGGAGTAACTGATGAGTTATCAGGGTTGTTAATGCATTCCAGAAAAAAAATGATCAAATACATAGACAGTTTTTAAAATACATTCAAAAAGTATTAAGGTATTTTTCCACTTGAAATCTTGATGAGTGAGCTTAAAATATACACAGTAGAGTACTACCTCTGCCATAGATAAAGATAAACTTGAGGTATTTGTAGGAAAGTGGTTGGATTCTGAGATTATATTAAGTGTAATAAATCAGATACACAAGTTTAAAATATTGCATGGCTTCTTCTATATGAAGAATCCAAAGTATGAATAATTTGAGAGAGAGAGAGAGAGAGAGAGAGAGAGAGAGAGAGAGAGAGAGAAACAGGAGAAACAGGAGAGAGCTAGATCTTTTGCAAATGGGAAAGGGTCCAAATGATGGGAGAAGGGACAGAGGGGAGAGGAAGAAGTAAAAGGAATGATGCTTTGTGCATATGTACCAACTCCATGCAAGGAGTGTAAACACTATGTACAGCAAATGTACTAATACAGCAGAGCCACAAGCATCTTTGTTTATATGTTGACTGATGTTTATGTTTTCTGCTCTTCTAAGAGATATCATAACCACTCAGAAGACCTGACATTTTAAATTAACCACAGAGAAAACTTACTCTATTATGTTCCTGCCTTGGTCCACAGAAGAGGTGATTTATAGCAACTCCAGCAAAACAGGGACTGCTCCTATCTGCTATAGTTTGAATATGTTGTGTTCTCTCCAATACTCATATTGAAATATAACTTGCCAGTGTAACAGTACTGAGAGAAGCGGACTTCTGAAAGGCTCGTACCACATGAGACAGCACCTCATGTTTTATCTCTTTTGCATATGCACATTTGCCCTTCTACTACTTTGCCAGGCATGAGTTGAAACATCGTGAAGCTTTTACCAAAAGTTAAGTAAGTCAATACCAGTTCCATGGTCTTGAACTTTCAACCTCTGGAACCATGAGCCAAAATAAACCCTTATTCATTACAATTCACCAGGCCTCAAGTATTTTGTCGCAGCAACAAAAAATATTAAGATGCCATTCAGAAGGCCAGTGGCACCTTGCTTGAAAAATATTGTGAGTCTCAAAGGAAGATCTGTGACTTCATTTGTCTATGCCACATAGGAGCAGGATGGTTACTGATGGACCATCATTTCCCTCTCTCTGTTGAGTGTGTTTTGTCCTTAGCTGGGCTGGCCAGCATCTACGCAGAGAACAGAACTCACCTATCTGACTCATTTTTGAGTCTCAGGGCCAGCACCTTTTATCCACTGAAGAGCTTATCAGAAACCTGCTTTGCAGGTTTGTGGGTACTTTCTTGTCTGTTAATGAAACTGGTATTTCCTCTCTCTTGTAGTCATTGATGCTCAGTCTCCTCACTGTCAGGCAGAACCACGAAGAAGGCTGAATGACAGGAATTCTTTTCAGTGATAATTTTAAATAATAAAAGTACACCTAAAGTTACCATTTTAAATTATTTTCTGAGAAAAAGCTAAAGCCCAAAGCAAGAACTACTCATTCCCCTTTGGAGGACCAGAGCTGATCTTCTTTAAAACTAGCAAACAATATCTGTGTGAGTGCAAAAATCAATCTGTCAGACATGTAAAGGAGAAAAGATCACACCATCCTTTTAAATGCTTCTTTTATTTCATTGGTTGTACATTGGGTGAGTGAGCTGAATATTACAACCGAAACATAGAATTGATACAAATTAGACTCCTGTTTACACTGTAAGATAATGAATGAGGGAATTCTTTAAGATTTAGTAGAAATGTTACCAGTGGTATATGGCTGAAAGAATGTTTCTGTGAAGTGCTGTTATATCCTGAAAACCAAGAGTGAAATGTAGTTCCCATACAAGTGGAGAGTTAGTCTCTTAACTACAGTATTTGTTGAATTGATATCTTCATGTCTTGGATATTGGTGATTTTGGTTTTGTAATTAAACAAAGCATTTAAGATTTATTCATCACAGTCAGACTTCTGAATATAAACAAACTTTTGGCAAATAATATTTATACAGAAAAATAGTTTTAGATCCTCTCAAATCCCAGAATTATTCTATAAAATTACATTATAAATAAATAAAAAGCAAAATCTGTTGTACATATATTTGTACATCTATGCATTTGCCTTGCCTCCTCCTTACTGTAAATGGCATATTTACGATTCTTTGCATATTATAATCACAATTCTGGAAAATGGATACCATAGTAAAAAATACAGTTTTCTATATTTGCTTGGGGATAGAGGTGATGTTTTTGATGCTCCATTATTAAAGGGCTGAAAATAGTCGTGTGCTAATAATTTTTAAAATCAAAATCATGAAAGAAAAAAAGACAATGTTATAATAATTAATCTACAAAAATATATCAGTGATTCCCATAATTTACCTTTTGGTAATGTATACTATGTTTTCAATGAGTTTAAATGAATCAACAAAGAAATAAAAAGAAAAAAGAAAACAAGTTTGAATGTTTTAGGTAAGTTGTAGCATAACTACATTGTTATAGTTGAGAAAATTACAAATATCAATAATACACAAAGATGAAACTACCAAAGTAATACAAGTTAGATACAAAACTTTCCACAAATTAAAACAAATGCAACGATACAAGCACTATGTAAGATTACACTTAGAATGTGATTCTCTTTTGATAGGGCTATCAGATCTACAATATAAGATAAATAGATAGTAATTAGACTTTGACCAACATGAATTAAAATGCAGATTTCTTTCTTCTTAAACAAAAAAATGATATGGTTGGTGCATCTAGTTTTCATAACAGGCGATGATGCCAAAATTTAAAATATTTTATATTCAATCTCAAAAGTCAAAATACTTCAATCACTAAAATGTTCACAAAGAAAATGGATGTTTTAAACATTTACATATAATATCCATTTATAACAGCTGTTTTGTTTCTTAAACAATAATTTAAAAACTATGTAGGTACTGTATAGGCTATGTGCAACATATAAAATGTGAAATATGAAATATTTGGTACGATAGTGCTTAAAATAAACTTTAAAACAAACTTTCTGAACAAAATTTAATTGTATCGCTATTACCTTGAAGATCAACCAAGTATTTAAAAAAGTAAACAACATTAAAATATGTTTCATCCATATATAGTATATATATGTATGTGTATATATAATATGTATGTACTTGTATTAAAGTTTTTTATACTTTTGAGACATAAAATATGCTTTAAGGTGAAAGAATTAAAAGAACTATTTTTCCATGCTGTAGTTAGTTACAACCCTTTAATCCAACTTTTGAAATGCAAAACTGTAATGGATTTTTTAAAAAGTGAAACTATCTACTTTTTGTTTACATAGTAATTTAGATTAAAGTCACAATCGAATTTTCAGTGACTGAACTCAAACTTACTTAAATTAGAATATTATACAGATCTCCTCACCTACAGCTTCCTTGTTTGACTAGGGTTTTAGTTTAGAAGAGTTATTCTGTAACAGGCAACCGGATGGTGAGTTTGAAAGACTAATCCCTTAGATTAGACTATTGGCGTGGGCCTCTCATTCTTGTCAAGCTGGATGAAGTCTGGCAAAATCTAGGCACTTCTACAAAGTCTCTCTTATAAAACAACTTTAAAAATATACTTGTAAAATAATACCTTCAAGACTTTGTTGGGTGGGGTATGAATCTCATACCGTGCAAAGTTTCTTTTTCAATCTATTTAATGTTATTCGAGAATCCCATGATTCAATGCGGCATCTCCAGGCAAACCCAATACCACACTTTGATGTGTCCCCTGTACTTGTGCTTGGGCTTCCATTCAGAGTTTAGACCTGCAGGGCAGGTATCTATCTGTTTTACTTCACTTCTCGTCTTTGCTGCAGCGTTCATCGTTTTGAGAAGTGAAACATACCCTTAGATCCAGTGAGTACATGAAATGACAGTGATTGGAGTTAGAATCGAACCTGCCCTTGGAATAGGTTGAACTAATGCTAATTATTTATTGCTAAATTTGAAGTATTCTGAGTCGAAATGAGTACATTTTCTGGACTTTCCTGCATCAGCTATAGTTATGGAGATAAGACAATATTCCTAGGACAGAAACTATGTTTAGAAACCCTTTAAAAGTAAACTTTATCCTTTATGTCTTTAAACATCACAGCTGGTCTCAGGTAGTTAACTATCTTAGGTTGGAATATACTAAGCATACCATATTTAATACTCATATATGATATAGCAGCACTAGCTTCTTAGAGTTGTGGTCTGTCCAGAAGAACTACATCTTTATTTAGCATGCAGTTTGTGGCAATTCTATTGAGGAGGAAACAGGATAGTATGTACAGTAACAATGTTTAGTTATTCTCAATGCAGATTCTTGACATTCCATTCCATTTCTGCTGATTACTTCAGAATTATCTGTTAAAAAAAAAGACAAGCATGGTTTAGGTCTCTTTCTGAGAGGGAAAGAAATGAATTTAAGTTTTACTCTTAGAAAACAGACATTTGAAAATAGGAACTCTTTTTAATTTGCTATACTTCTGATGTCATTAAAATTTTGCACAATCCCCACCCTTCATTCCGAAGTTACTTTCTACTTAGCCACTTCTGCTATGTGGCCACTGTGAAGAGCCCTGGTCAAGCACACAGCGCCTGCTGCAAGTCTGTGACGGCACCTCCGAGGGCATGCCCTCTGCTTAGACCTCGGTCTCTTTTTGGCATTTTGCTGTATTTCTCTTTGTTACATATTATTGTGCAATTAATATTTGCTATGGAGATCAGAGAGTCTAAGAAGAGGATACACTGGTACTTAAGGAGTTGTTTGTAAGCCTAAATATAAGCAGCATAAAATTTATAGGAAATTAAATACTATTTATTAACCTATATTATTCAAAAGACATATTCCTATCAAAGGTAATTCTGTTCTGAAGATAGAACAGCAACTAGCTTGAAATGGCAGGTTAAGAATACTTAAATGTCACATATTAAAGAGAAAAAAGGGGTCAGAACATAATCAAGCAGTTAAAATAGTCTTAAAAATTCCAAAAGAAAAGGTAAAGCACAGAGAAGGCTAAATTACCAAACGCGGGTTGGGATCCTGCAGTTCCATTTCAAGTTCATGTGCAACTCCTTGCCTTTCTGCAGGGCAGGGAGTGTGGCCTGTGTGGTCTGGATTATTCAAAGCTAAGCTTTGAACATATTCTAACACAAATATTTATTCTTTAGGCAATACTTCGTCTAAATTTTGTGTAATTAATGAGATGTTTATTTGTTAGCATCTGAGCATCTTTGCTGTGGAATAACTGATAATTTTTTATAATAAGGATAAACAAATATACATACTGGAATTTTTCAATTTCCAGTAAAAACTTCATTTCTACAATAACTTATTATCACATTATGTCAGAATGTATACAGGTGAATGTTTTCCTCTTTGAGTAAATGCCTTGTGGTTTATAAATAACATTTTTTAGCACACTGAAATGGTTTATCTCACAAAATAGATATGCATATTCTTTATTTTATTGCAACAGACAGATATGTATAGAATCGATAAAACAGAGCAAGATCTTAAATATTTGTATTAAATGGAAGCTGAAAACTTCACATATTAAGATCATTCTTAATTTAAAATTGAGATAAATAACATTTCTTATTTTATATAATAATAAATATGAACAAAAATAAGATATAATGATTTTATATGCAAATATTATCTCGGCCTTTAGTATTTGAATACAATTACCATAGTATCTTTGAAGAGTACATAAATGAGATGATGATGTTCTCTAATTGGTCAGCTCATAATTTCATTTATAGATTTAGATATTTTATATTTAAATAGGAATTTTTCTATTTCATTCTTGGGCTTCAATACTATCTGTAAATTTTCCAAACAAGAATGTTTCTTAAGAGTTCCAGTCATTTCCTGGTTTTGTGTTTTATTTTAGCAAGAGTCTCTAACATATTTATGGAAAACCTGACATACAATCCTATTTTGAAATATATTTATGCTCTTGATTACTGATTGAAATCAAAATGCCGTATAGAATGAAATTCCCAACCACCTGGAAAGGAATGTATTCTACAGGAAGCTTGGCAATGCACAAATCAGAAGGGGTGAATTTGCATTACAGAAATTAGTTACAACAGTGCTTTGAACTTGTACTTGACAAAGAGACATGTATGACCATCGAGGTTTAATTGGACTATAAATCAGTTTCAGAGTTCACTAAAAGCATTAACTAGGCTCCCCCAGCATGCTTTCTCCTTTTCCCCGCCTACCCGTGGGCCATTATATGGAAAAGATGGAAATAAAAACGAGCTCTGAGGCTACTGAGTTCACAGCTGTGCCTGCTGCCTGGCGTGCAGGCCAGAAAACTGATTACTCGGGGCTGTGTCTTCGGCTATCTTATGGAGTACATGTGTGGTACAAAGAAGTGAATGACACTGCAGACAGCTGAAGTTACTCGAGAGGCTCAGGGGATCTGACCTCAGAAATCAGAAAGTGTCAGCATTTCTCCTTAGGAATTTTGTCTTCTGGTACAGCAATTTTCTTGAAAATATCATTTGATATTTTTTTCTGACAACAATACCTTGCTGGTACAGTGTAAATTAAATGGACTCTGGGGTTTAACATACACCCTGCAAAGATACTCAGAATAGGGTTCCAGATGAAGTGCAATTGCCAACTGATGCCTCTTGTTTAACTATTCCCCCTTTTTTGCTTCTGAGGTGAAGAGTCATATTTGGCTTTTCTTTTATTCAGATTATATTTCTGATTGGCACTAAAAAATGAAAAATAAGATGAATATGTTTAATTTGTCTGTTTTCCTGGTTGTTGGTTTTATTTGAATTGTAATATTCCCTTGATTTTTAGTAGACTCCAAGAATTTCAATCTATGCCTTACAAGCTGCCTATGTATTCTAGTCTTATTTTGCAGTATGGACAAGATGGCACCAACAGCGTTAACTACTCGGCATAAGCCAGATGTTCATTGCTCTGAGCATCAGACCCTCTCCCTGGCAGGAAAGTGACAGTCTGAGACCAGGAGAGGCAGTGCCTCCCAAGAGCTTGTCTGGCTGTGTTTTGGAGCCAGCTGATGAGTGCAGGCAGAAGAACTCCTGTGAGTTTTGAGTGAGGGAAAGAAGGTCTGGAGAAAACAGCCTGGGGCACTAGATGAGAGCTGTGGGGAGGTGGGGACCTACCACGGGGAGGAGCTGCAGGGGTAGAATTGCTGAGAGCCCTGAAAGACTGCTGGCATCCTCTGGCATCTTCCCCTTGGTGGCCAACCACATCCTGCCCAGGCCTCCCAATGGATGTCACAATGTGTCTGCTTACAGCAACAGAACACCCCACCCAACCGCAGCACCTGAAGCTGCTTCAGCATCAGCTTCTGAGAAACCATGGCAAGCTGTGATGGCAGGAGAGAAGCCACATGCATTGGACAAGATCCATTCTCTTTATCTCCCCAATGGATGATTCTCTTAAGTGAGTAGTATTTTGTACAGCAAAGATTCATGGCAGGAGAGAAAAGTTAGATTTTTAAATAAGCATCTTGCCAATCTTGTCTGGTAAGTCAAAATTCTAAACCGAAAGCATTATTTTCAATTCCATTTCCATTAAATGGAGAACACAAAAAAGTGAGAATAGCTGATGCCCACGAAATCCATAATTCTATTTTTAAAAGAGAGACACATTTGATCTCAAAGCATGAGTACTTTTATAAATCTTTAGTGGTCCCTTTAGTTGCAACAAGAGTATTTATAATGCTAAACTATCAGTTGGTTGTTAGAAGCTACTGCGGATGAAGAAATCATAGCGAATTAAACTGTCCAAGTGACTGGCTTTCAGAGTCTGCTGATTCTGCTACATGTGCGCATCTCTTATGTTACCACCATATGAACTAAGTCCATGATTATGCTCAGATTTACTTCTTAAAAATAGAGGGTTCCAAAGAATCCTCAAGTGGATTATTTCCTACCAAATGTATTACCAGCCGTCACTTAATAATTCCTGTATCTGCACTGAAAGATCTGGCTCATAAGTCAATGGAAGCTTAGTAAAAAGTAGACGAGGCTCAGTTCTGTCTGAATTCTACTGGGGCCTGGCAGAAATGACAGTGTGTGAGTGGGGCAGGAAGGGAGGCTGGGAGCAGGCCCTCGCTTCGAGCAGCTGGAGCTGCCCAAACCTGGGATCTATTTTCTCAAAGAAGCTGCAAATTTATACTAGGAAAACAACTCGTACATATCTTTGGACTAAATTTAGTGTGGGCACCTGATCCGTGAATGCATTGGCCTCAGTTGGAGGAGGATGCAGTTCTGGATAAGTGCTTCCTGAGCTGGGCATTGGCACGAGGTGTAGCACCATTAGTGGAGGCAGCAGTGTAACAGTGAGCGTGGTGAGGACAGGAGGTTGGACAGCATTAACCCTGTGCCTTTCCGACCTGGGGCCTTCCCTCCAAGAAACAGGCACAGGGTGCCTGACCAACAGATACCTTCAGTGTAGAAAGAAAATGTCCCTCTCGCCTGAGTAATGAGCTATGAAATATACATGTTGTCCTGTCTCTTGTCTAGCGATGATGATTCAGGCTGAGCTATCCATCACTTGAAAAAGAACTTATCAGGGTGTGACAGTCCCTTGATTTAAAGCAAAACGGCCTGCACAGAAAATGAGACACTGAGCTTGAACTTGTGGTATCATGAACTCAGCAGCTGACCCAGAAGCTACGCATAAAGGAGAGCGCAAGGAAGACTAAGTACTGAGGATCTGGTTATCGAGGACAAAGCTTCCCGGGCCTTCTACCCTGTGGCTGATCTCTGAGCAGAAGACATGCTTTTAAAATTGTGAGCTTCCAGCTAACTCTTAGAAATGTTTATACTTCTTATAGGAGAGCTCTCACTGCAAAAAAATCAGGGATGCCAGATGAGCTATCTTTTAAAATGATAGCTCTATATTAAATTTACCAAGAACATTTCTGCTTTGCTTCACCAATAGGGAAAACATTTTCATAGCAACGATTCCAATGCATCAAAACCATGAAACAGTTAGAAAAGAAGAATAAGGGATGTTTTAGTTAGGCCCCCCGTGACTAGCCATCAAATGCTGTCTTTGTAGTGCTGAATTTGAAGAGGTAGGTAAGATATACTTTATAAAATATTTACTTGGCCTTGCTGAAATATGAAGGTGTCTCAGTGGACCCATCACTAGCACCAAAGTTCAAATGGGGATTTCCACACAGGGTCTGCGCATTCGTGGAGCCCACAGCAAAACGGAGCTTTGTAGGGGCAGGCTAGGAATGTGTCACTCATTCTTATACTCCTGCTGTCCACAGCGGGGCTGGGCACACCGGACACATTTACAGTTGTTCGTGCATGGATAGAAGATGAATGAATAGGAAATCACTGAGGACACAATGCTGAGGACATCAATAGATGATGGCCCAGAAAATATTCAGAGCAAGCAGTGGAAGCAGAAAGACACCCGTGGGCAAGATACCTGCATATCTCTGTATTTTCAGAGCACTTACACTTTCAGAAAGAGCCGATAAAAGTAAATATCCCTCTCTATATTCCCATTTTCTCCTCTCCATGTTATTCAGAGGCTCAAGGAAAAAAATTCCAGGGTGGGTCAAGAATCACTCACAGAAGAGGGAAACATAAAAGCCCAACAAAACTTCTACTGCAGGCAACTGTGCAGACTTGGTAGATTTGTTAGAAATCTTCCTCCATAGTTATAGGATGCTGTGTCTCCACAAGGCAATTAAAGAAAGAATATTTCACTATCTCCTTAAAGAAAATTTACTATTAATTTAAAAATAGAAAATCAAGTGCAACTTCCTAAAAGTATGGCCAACTAAGGAGGCTCACCTGTCACTATTCCAATCTATGACAGATTGGGAGGGAGAGGGATACTGATTTGTGCCACTGGAGATCAAACAATCTGGCCTTCTGCATGCAGGTGAGTGGGCTACCACTGAGGGCACCCTAGCCCCTCAGTCTTCTTTCTTTGCAGCTTTCTAGTTCTGTTGTACACACCCCTCTTTACTCTTCCCCACTGACCCTCCTCCTCCTTCCATCTCTCTGTTTGATTTTCTCGGCATCTTTTCTCTGTTGCCCCATGCCTCTTCTCAGCACACAGTACTGTCTGACATTCCCTGACCTTGTCTGAGTAAAAACTGAAGATTTTGATGGAAGCCAACTGCACAAAGGCTGAAGCCCATCTGTATAGTTTTGGTTCAGCTGAATTTGATATTTAATCGTAATATTGATTACTGACATCCAGAGAAAATATCTTTTGTCTTTGATGAACATATCATCAGATAAAAGGTAATTAACTGAAGCAATTATAATTATACATAAAAAATGCTCACTTCGGAGAACTTTCTTGGGCCTATGTCATGACTATTTATAGACTTTAGTTGTATCAAAGTTCAAAGTTAATTAGTGGCATGTATAAAGACACTGAAAGCTAGTCTTACTCATCATGCTAAAAAGTATGCTGTTCTCAGGGAGGGCAGTGGCATACCATGTTGACTTGTTCTCAAGTGAGATTTTACGTGGACAGGAAAAGCACATCCTGAAGTCCTGGGAGAAAGTGCTTGGAAGACAGCTATTTTTTCTCTTGAGCAACCTGAGATTGGTTGTAATGTAATAGTAACTGGTATAAGAGTGGTTTTATCAAAATTATTCTTTTTCTCAGTTGTTAGTACAGAACTCACATCCGAAACTAATTTCTAATTTCTCCACTTTTAGTGGCATTATTCTGTTGCTGGCTGATTTCAGCTAGTATTTTCCACTTTGCTATATTTGAACAGAAATTTTTTAATGGACTTTCTAATATGTGAAAAATATCATTTGAAATGCCAATAATTAATGTTTATATGAAAAGCAGTAACAAAAAAGACTCAGTGCAGATACTGACCAGGGCCCACACTGGCGACTCAGGGTGCGGGAGTAGAGTTCAGGATTGGAAATTCCTGATTTGGATCCACTTCTACTCCTCTCAAGTCATGTCCAAGGTGGAAGGCTCTCCTGAGTGTGGCAGCGAGGTTACAATCTTGGGTCCGCCTCTACCCCAGCCCCAGCCTCTCTGAATTCCGACTGCCCTGAGGGAATCTTGAGGGTCATTTCTGACACTTTTATACTGAGAGCAGACTCTAGCCCTCAGGTGACCGACAACCCCAAGGTCATTCTAGAGTAACTGTTTTTGCTCAGGAAGTATATTTCTGAAAGTATCTGCAGCTTCCCAGGCCAAGTACAATTCATTACAAAACCCCAAACAAACCAAAACAACAACAAAAAAAGCTTTGATGTTTTGCCAAAGGCAATATAAATGAAATAACTAGATAGCTTTAAAAGTTTTTGTCCATAATCCTAAAGTGATTAGATGGAGAAATAGAGGCTTTGGACATAATTGCAAAGGTATCTCCAATATATTTTCATCAGAAAAAAGCTGTCCCTCAGATGCCCATCACCCAGCCATGCTCTGTGTTCAGGGAAGTCAGTTTGCCCAAGGGGCCAGATACCCTCCTTGTCCCCAAACACTTTCTGCCTGTCTTTCCAAAGTGGGAGTGCAAGGCTGATGTATCCATGGAGCTGAAAGGAAGCAGGAACAATGGGAAATCTATATGCTTCTTTCAGAGTTCGGTCCCCCTTCTCTACCCCAGATCCAGATCTTTCTATTCTCAACTTGCTGTTGAGGCGGCTATCACTTCTGTTGCTTTCACATTGACAGCAGGATTGTCTACAGGTCATGTGCAGTCTACATTGCCATCCAACTGTGACTGTCTTTTTTTTCTACCATGGGATATAAATCAGGAAGGAGGTAAAAGGATATGAGAAACAGGCTTTCTCAAATTGCTGGCCCTGTCCCTGGTGCTATACAAGTATTTAAAATAAAAATATACCCACAAGTGTTACACGTTTATTCTGGAAGAGAGGATCCATGCAACCACGCTCGCTCAGCAGCTACCAGAGGAGAAGGAAAAGCATCCTACAGCTTAGAGAGTGCAAAGGCCATATGTCAACCAGGAAAAAAAGAAATAGGCAGAGCAGCACACAGCGGATGGGAAAAAAGACAGGGTGTGCGTGCGTGGTTTTGGTGGCTACCCAACAATAGGCCCAGGGTTTTGTCTTCCTATTCTTCATTTAACAGTCTTGATTCTACACCTTACTTCATAAAACCTTCTTGCCTAAATTCCAGTTAGGGAATTCGCCATGGCTTAAGGCTCCTCTATTTCTGGCTGGTAAAAGAAGGGAAGAAATTCTAGTCACACTCAGGGAGTTTGGGTTAGGCATATCCTTTTGATGTCTTTCTTGCATCGTAAAGAAATGGAACCATCCACACACATGGGTGCAGTCTGGCCTACACTTAGAATGGTGTTATCCTCGACTGGTATCATGAGGCCCGCACTCCGGGCAGCGCAACCACAGAGCGCTTTGGAAACAGATCCAAACTCAGGATTCCCGGTTTTGTGCATTGTTCAATACATTGAAAGAGCATGGTGGAGAGTTAACCTTCCAACGCTCATGTTCTGATTCAGGCTTCCATGGCCTCTGTGCACAGTGTATCTCTACACCAGCCTAGCGACCTCACCACCAACACTGTCGCTGTCTTTACAGGAAAACTGAGTTCCAAAGCATATGACCATGGAGCTTCAAGCACTTTTAAAAGTGTGTGTGTGTGTGTGTGTGTGTGTGTGTGCGCGCGCGCGCATGTGCATCTGAGGTAACCTATTGAAGGGAGAATCCAAGAAAAAACTTTCTATATCTTTGAAATCCGATTTGTGTAACAATATTAAGACTTATTTTGTTGTATAAATGGGCAACATTTTTCTCTATTTTTGTTTATTGTTGACATCAAAACGTAAGTCTTTTAAAAGCTATTTACTGGTGGTTCAAGAATTATAAAGAGCTGGGTGAGGTGGCGCCCACATGTAATTCCAACACTCAAGAGGCTGAAGCAGGAGAACTGCTGCAAGTTCAAGGCCAACCTGGGCTACCAAGTGAGTTCAAGACTAGCCTGAACTGTGTAGCAAAATCCTATGTCAAAAGATAAAAATAAAAAAAAGAATTAAAAATAACATTAATAGACATGCAAATTCACAAAGCAACCAAGAGAAATTAAGGCAAAAAATAAGTGTTTTTTAAAAAAATTAGTTTATGAAGCAACTGTAAAAATTTAATAAACACTCATTTATACAATAGGGAGTTTTTCAATATGTAATTTTGCTCACAGTAATAAACTGAAGATTCAGGTCAAGAAAAATACTCCTAGGAACAGGATCTTGTTGAGTTTAACATAAAGTCCCCAACTCTGCTCAATGCCCTGTTTTGTATCTGCTACTATTATGTTAGATTTAGAATCTGGGCACATTTTGGCCACAGTATCTTTCTAAAAAGTGGAGCAGAATGCATAATTCAGCCTGTAGAAAACTGGGCTTTTAAGACACTGAAGGCAGAAAAGCAGCCCAACACTAAAATTCAGAGAAAGGAACAATAGGATTAATGTTATGTGCTGGCCATGGATGTCTCTCGACATGTGCCATTGGCACCTTGTGCACTTCTCAAATTGGTAGGATCACACTGCCACTTAACAAATTTTCCAGCACAGTTTGTTTTTCCCTTTTCTAGGGGTGTGTGTGTGTGTGTGTGTGTGTGTGTGTGTGTGTGTATGGTGTCAGAGGGAGACAGAAGCAGAGGCATGAGAGAGGCTAACAGAACCTACCAATTTGGTTTGAAACTGTCTCATTGCTGTTTCTCAATAAAATTATGGAAAAAAATTGTGCTGCAAAGGAAATTAAAAAAAAAAACCTTCAGGGGGAGTCTGTGAGTTTTGTCTGGACGGCCAGCATGACCTTTGTGAGCTTTAGCTTCTCTGCTTCTGTCACACTAGCACCCCGCTGTGTGGCACGTCCTCAAACTGTGCCACCACCCACCCTTCCCAGTAGTTCCTCAGGAAGTGCCTCAAAATCTTGGAGGAATAGACAACAAAATGGAAACCAAGGGAGGAGAGAAGAGGAGAGGCCAGCTCCCAGACACTTTTACTTCTGTATTACAAAGTGCAGTGGCTTCTTGCAGCTCCACAGCTAACTTTCTGAGGTGACCCTGATTATATATTAATTAGACTCTAGCTACGTGCATGTTTGCCCCCTCCTGTAATGCCCGTGAAATAGGCTTGGTGCACTGCTGTGCTCCCGCATGCAGGCAACACGGTGGGCTCTGACATACATTTGTTAAGAAGAGGCATGAAGATACGCTGCACTGAAAGGACTAGGCTTTTGTTAGGGCGTGACGAGTCACGATAAATAGATCCTGCTTCTAACAGACTTAGTTCGCACAGGACATGCTCACATTTGTATTTAGTTATCTGATCTAGGCAAAGGTAATGCTGAAGGGGAAACAATAACAGTAAAGAATTTCTATTATAAAAAGAATAATTTTAAACCAGGCGTGGTGGTGCATGCCTGTAGTCCCAGTGCTGGAGGGGCTGAGACAGGAGGATCACTATGAGTCTGAGCTGTGTAGTGAGGCCCTGTACCAAATAAATAAGTAAATGATTAAAAAAATTTAAAATGAATAATTTTATAAGATTCAATAGAACAAAATCTATGTACAATTACATGGATTTTCTTGTCCTTAACCCTCTCTTTTTTGGCAAAATATCACTCAGATCATCATTTTTAAAAACTGTGGTAAAGTGAATATAACATACAAAATACCACTTTACCCATTTTCAGGTGTACAGTTCCGTTCCGTTGTTAGCACATCCCACGCATTCTGTAACTATCGCCGCCAGCCATCTGCAGAACGTGTCATCCCAACTGAACTTTGTACCTTTTACATTCTGTCTCCATTTGCCCTTCTTTCCAATCCCCGATCTCCTCTTCCTCCTGCCTCTCCCTTCTGTCCTTCCTACTTTTGCTCCAAAGTGGGATCTCTAGTTTTCTGAGTATGCCCTGCAATCATCACTAATATCCACAGCTTGCTTGCTGACTTAGCCTATGGTTTTACTTAAAGCCAATTAAGTTTCTATTCTCTCCTGCCAGCTGGCAAAGCATTCGTTCTTAACCAGTGATGTTTACTTAATTCACTTGAGACTGATATGAAAGTGAGGTTCTATGGAGATAGCAGAGAAAAATGGCATCTCTTTCAAAAAAGTATTGTTATTTTTTTTTAAAAAAACCAAGAAGCCCTGGATGAGAGGACTCCTTGTGGTAGACACATTTCAGCCACAAATACCTGCCTGTGTATCACCCTGGAAAGCGTGAAGCAATGCCCTCCTACCCCTGGGCTTCTACATCTTGTTCCCTGAGCTAAATTTTAATTCCTATACTGAGCTTACCAGCCAACAATATTTTCAGGTAACTTTTGATATTAAACTTGGACATCTGATAAACACCTCTACTAGAATTTTCTTCTTACGTGGTTAAAACTTTTAAAGCCAATAGTCAGCTCAATCGTTACAAGTTTTTTAAGAGCCAGATAAAGAGGTTCATGGCAATCCTACATTGATTATAAGCTTCAGTCTAGATTCAAATATGATTAAGTTGCTAGAGAACTGGACTTGCAGGAGGAGAGCCTGAGGTCCAAATCTGTCCAGCCACCTACTACTTCCCTGATTTTTTAAAAAATGTATGTAGTACAGGTCTCACTACACAGCCTAGACTAGTAGTGATCCTCCTGTTTTCAGCCGCCCCAGTGCTGGGATTACAGGTGTGCTCCACCACGTCCAGTCTTGGTGGCCGGCTCAGCATGACCGGGGGCGGGGCTGGCAGGGCATGTGCTGCAGGGGATAGAACCCTGGTCCCTGTGCTTACCTAAGCAGGCACTTAGTCTGCTGAGCTATCTCGCTGGTCCTACTTCCCTGAATTTTAAGTAAGTTATGAATTCCCTGATCTGGAGAATGCATAAGACATTCACAGTTATGTTGACTATTAAATAAAATAATGCCTAGAAAGTGTCTCCGATGTGATTCTGGATTTTGACATATAGCAGCTCCTTTCTGTTAGGCTATTATTTTAGAATCCATTATCCTAAATCAGATTTGGTTTCAGTTTTTGATAAATATGGATTCAAGTAACATTGCTGTGCATTTAAATATAAGCCTGCGTGATACACCCTCTGTTGGAAATGTACTTGGTTTTGATGAAGTTAAAGTCTTCAAAAATATGAAATGTACTTCTCTGTCTTTACATGCATATCTTGTCACTGATGACTAATCCCAACGCAGTTTCTCTTTTATTGAAGTCTTAACTGTCAATTCATGGTAATAAATTTTCGAAGTAGAATCTTGTGAAACAGTATCACAGGTCACCGTTAGTGCCTGGTGGTCAGTGTTCACTGCAGAAGAAGTTTAATGTCTTGCAAATGGCAGGATACTCCTTCCTTAAAGTTAGGCCTGGAGAAGCCCTGGCTTCCAGGCTTACCAGGCAGGTTACTATACAGTATTCTTCTTCCTTCCTTTTTTAATATGAATTCACAATTGTTCCTACTTGTAGTGCTAGCACACTGTGAGGGTTGGATAATGTGCTAAGTGCGTGCTGGGGGTAGCCAGCACTTATTAATGCTAATATATGTGTACATATTATGTATATATGGAAATTTTATTATTATTATTTGATACAAGGTCTCACTATGCATTTTGGATTCATAGTGATTCTCCTGTGTCAGCCTCCCCAGTGCTGGGATTACAGGCATGCACACCATGTCCTGTTTTGGGGTCAGTATGGCATTTGGTACCAGAAATTGAACTAGGGACCTTGCGCTTGCTAGGCAGGCACTTATGCCGCTGAGCTATCACCCCAGTCCTATCTATGGACATATTGAAACTATTTTAATTTCCTAATCCAAGCCACAAAGGTGGTATTTTTGGCACGGCAGTATTTACTAACAATTAGATAACTGTGCATAGAGTGAACGACCACAGGCCTTTCTCTGTACCTACCCCTGTTTAATAAACATCTGTGATTCAATTTCCAAGCCTTCACCTATTTTTTTCAGGTCCCACAGATGAAGCAGGAAGAAGGTGGTCACTTGCCAGCTTATTCTTAACGAATAAACAGAAAAGCCCAAGCCCAACCAACTCTCTCAAAATATTTTGCCCGAGGCCAAGTGATGCGCTGGACTTTTTGAATGCATTTCTTGGATTTCTCTTTTAACTTCTCTCCTGGTTCAAGGCCAGCCTAACTGTTGCAGATCGTGCACAAGGGCCGAGAAAAAATATGCACAGTTGAGGTCTGTTCACCCAGCTCTCCCAGTCCTGAGTCGTCATAACTAAAGTGGTTCTCTGGGCCATTCACAAGTACCAGTGTAACAGTGGCAAATACTGAACAAATGATGAAAGAAGTTAAGAAATTAGCATGGAAAGGACCTGGAGGGAAAAAAGGCAGCATGTTTGACTTCTCTGGACATCCAGTTTCCTCAAAATTTTTTCTAAATTTTAAGGAGGAAGTAAATTGATTGATTAAAAACATAACAAAAACAAAAACAGCACAAGGTTCTGAGTTGGATCCCTGGTACAAAAAAAAAAAAGAAGAGGAAGGAGGAGGAGGAGGAGGAGGAGGAGGAGGAGGAGGAGGAGGAGGAGGAGGAGGAGGAGGAGAAGGTTGAATCTGCGCATGGAGCACTGTGGGCTGGTGGAGGCAGAGGCCTAAGCCAGTAAATCTCTTAACCTCTCCTTCTCCTGGATGAAAATACAGATTCGGAGCTTGGGGAAAAGTGCTGTCTGCTCAGCCACTTGGGGAAGTTTCTCAGCTTCTTCAGAGTGCAGTTTCCTTACCTGTGAGTGGGGTTAATAGTGATCCTTTACAGGGCCATTGTAGGTGTGAGATAGGACCACTAACGCCGGGCGCACAGTGAGTGTGGCTACGAGGGTGGCACCCTGCATGTATCTGCAGCCCACGCGCTCCATAGTCTTTGGGGCCCTTCTGTGGCACTTAAGGCACTTTCTCAGGAAGACAGTGGTGAAAGTGCAGAGCCTGCTTCAGGGGAGACGCAGACCAGGAAGTTCCAGGCCTGGTCCCCTGGGCTTACGGGGCCTGGGCGGGCCTTTCGCTCATCTGCACTCCTCTTCCAACTACAGTGTGACCTGCATCACCGTTTTATGCTCTGAGGAGGTCTAGCATGATGGCAGGAAGTTTGTTCTTGTGACTTTCTGCCTGTTTCTAAGACTTAGGTGCTGCTGCCTGGGTCAGAGTAACAATGCTTGATGCTCCTGTGACTGGGAGAAAAAGAGAAACATTTTACAATGATCAGTTTAATTATTTTGCTTCCAGAAGTGCCTATAAATACTAAAAAATAGAAAAGGTCTATATTTGATTATAAGAAGCTTATCAACATAATCGCTGAGGTCTTTGAATACTAGCGAACAAGTGGACTGAGAATAATATAATTTGATCACTGAAAGCAAAACAAGCAGCCCAAAAGCTCTTCCATGCTATACTTATATGCATGATAGATTCTAATTGCTAGAACAGTTACAGATTTTCATAAACTGATGTCAAAAATACTATTTGTTCTAGGAAAAATCAAAGTGAAGACAGGTATACAAGAACCATTCTTTAAAAAAGAAATTATTTTAATCTTTTGCTTATTTGTTTGGCATAAGGCCTCACTATGCCAAATTTTGGGGCCAGCATGGCATACCTGGGGTTCTGGGGCCAGCATGGCACATGGTACTGGGGATCGAAGTCAGGTCCTTGCGCTTGCCAGGCAAGCACTTAGACTGCCAAGCTATCTCCCCAGGCCCAGAACTATTCTTTTCTATGAAAGTCAACAGGAAAGATGTCTGAGGAGAGGTGTGGCAGAAAAGAGGAAGGGGTTGAAATCCACAGGCAGGGCAGAGGTCGATACAGCCCCGGAAGAGTGAAGGAGAGGAAAGGCTCAGGAGACCTGTCTGGCCCTCTGTGGCTCATGATGAGCACCCTTTCCCCCTGATTTTCTCTTCTCTGTCCCGATCTCTCATCGCTTCACTGACACAGTAGCTCTCTTAGCAAGCAGTGCCCTTGCCTGTAGCCTCTTCCCATTCATACCTGCTCCCTCCCTCCCTCCCTCCCGGCACACTGAAAGCCTCTGGATTCATGCTTGTCCTGTTCTCCTCCAGCCACTTCAGGCCCTCCGGACCTGCTCACCTACACTGTAGGACTGCCCACTCCATCCTCTACTGCTCATGCACCAGGGTCTCTCTCCTGCACTGATGGCATGGCTGAGGCAAGTCGTTCATCTGACACAAGCTGCAGTGTCCCCCTTGTCACCTGTGACGTCATAGCTGCTTTATGTGCCTGAGCTAAGGTCTGAGTCCGATTCTGAAATTTCTTTCTCAGCCACGTACACGGCTGGGCAGAGTGTGAGCTATGAGGGAAAGCACTGGCTGCTACAGTCCCCAAAGGCCCTCGAGGGAAAGGCCATTCTTCAGCCTAGTGGTCTCGGGAGCTGGTGGAACCTTTAAGAAGTGGCAGCTCGTGGAAGGAAGTTAGGTCACTGGGAGCGTTCCCTCGAGAAGCTTTACAAGCCTGGCCCTTCCTGTCTCTCCTGTTCCCTGCAAGATCCTCCACTCCGTGCTCCCACCATGATACGCTGTCTTTCCACAGGTTTCAAAGCAACAGGCCAAATGACTATAGACTGAAACCTCTTCAACAGAGCCAGAACTAACCTCTTCTCTTTTAGTGTTCATCAGCGCAAGTGTTTTATCACAGCAACAGAAAGCAAACCAAGCCAGGCTTCAAGGGCAGACATACTCAGGTCGAACACAGACTAATTAGAGCTGCAACTAAATTTGAGCTCTGATTTTTTTTTTTTTTTTTAGCACATAAAAGGGAAAATAGAACCTATGCAAAATGGTCAGATGTGGTAATGTAGTTAAAGCTGAACGATGGTGCCTTTATAATGTGAGTTCTCCTTTCTCCTTTTTCTATTGTCATCTCTGCACCTTAAATTTTAAACTAGCCTGGACTTATACACAGTGTATATCCAGAGGTTTCCCCACAGCCTCATGTTTTCATGGGTTCTCGTTGCTTCTCATTTGGAAAGTAATTGGATTAAGGGGGCTTAGAGCTGACTTCCATTAAGAGGTGGGTTCTGGTTGTAAGATGTGTGTTACATGGAGTGTGGCTGGGAGGTACATCTCTCTCCCTGGCACCTCCCTTTGTATTGTCTACCTCCAGGACACCAGACAAGAGTAGCTTTCACTCCACCTTGCCCCTGTGCTATGCTATCCTGTGGTGGAGCCAGCCACCTGTGACCCAAAAGGGTCACAAACCGTGAGCCAAAGTAAACCTCTGCTCCTCTGATTTGCAGGTGTCAGGTACTTTGTCACAGTGATGAAGAAAGTGGCCAGAACACTGGTCCTTTTTCTAATTCCTCCAGGGCCCTCAGAGCTATGTCCCCAGTCACTTTATGGATGGATTCACCCTGCTATGGAGTCTACTTGCTGGCAAGTGATGTTTGTGTAATAGACTGCTCTGTTTCATGATGTATTCTGGTCAGTTGACCTCTTTTGACCTGGCAGTGAGTCCCTGACTTTCTTTAGTACCTCCCCCAATTGGTGGCCTCTGGAAGGATCTACAGGATCTGGCCACAGAAGGTACTGGCTACCGTCTTGTGGCCTGGAGGGGGTCAAGGAGGGGCACAGGCCAAATTTAAAGCCTGTGTGTCTTTAACATCCAGAAGCATGTTATCTGGTGAGTGGAGCCACAGTTGGTTTCTCCCTCCTGCCCTGCACCTGCACGAAAAGGTTGACAACTTCTCCAGACCCTCAGGGGGCAGTGCACGCAGGTGGGCAGCAGTGGTAAATGCCCAGAGAACATTTTACTGTGCTCACCAAAACTCTTAGAAAGTATGAGACCCTATTCATCATTCACCCTTAGAAAATGAGTCTCAATTCCTGCTTTGCAGCTAGTCTCTTCATCTTCACAAATCCAGAGCTGGAAATAACACACACATAGGATGAACTACAGATTTGTTCCACTCAAAGTAGGAAACCTAAAATTAGAGAAATGAAGCACAGTTTTACTACCATCCACAAAAGCCAAAATGCTACAGGAACCATGACTTTTCAATTCATAAAGGTGCCCCCAAGTCCCATCAACATGCAGAGGAGGATGGGATTAGAGGTATGATAAGTAGGACGCTCCAGCAGGCAGGAAAGCACCACATAAGGACTCTTGACATTTTCCTCTTCAGCTGCACAAAATTGGAACTGATATTGTGTCTTTAGGTGCTATATACAAAAGAATTCTGCCCAAGCTTCTCACTAAGAGGTGTAAATTATTCATGAAAATGAAAATGTACTAGATCACAACGCTTATATAACTTAGCCTTTCCTTGGAGAATCTGAAAATACATTTATTAATTAAACCTCATGGTAGTCCAGCAAAGGGGCTGCCTCTGAGGCAGGAAAACAAAAGAACTATTGTCTGACTTTCTGGCTCCTTGAAGAGAAAAAATTCCTCTGCTCTCTATTGCTCATATAGAACCAAGTTCATCTAAGACTGGCCGAACACCCTCTCCAAAATAAGAAACCCAGAGCTTTCACCACACTAGCAAGTCTGGGCTCTTCTGCCGCAGCCATGCTGCACAGTGGAATTTAGACTCACATTGCTAAGTAGCTTTAACTAATTGCTGGGTGTGATTTTTGTACTTTTTTGTTCTTATTTTTGTAAGTAGACTTCAATCTAATTGTTACTCCCCATCCAGTCTTCTCTACAAAATATTTGATAGGGCAAAATTCTGCCTCATTTGAAGCAGCCAGATCCAATCCTGAAACCTAATCCCCTCTCTGTGTCAGAATTTAAACAAAAAGATTCAAGGCACCCCAACCTCTTTGTCAGTACGGTGCTGAGAAGACAGCTCAGCCCAGGTGCCGCTGGCAAGGACTGGATTCCAAGCATGTGCTCTCTGCTTCGCTGGAGAACAACAGACTTGGGGCTCAGCTGCTTTCCATAATCCACTCTCCTACAGGAGCACACTTTGGGAAAGGAGTGTTTCATTTTGCAGCACCATGAGGAGAGGCCAGCGACTTGGCAGTGTATTTCAGGAGAGAGATCTAACAGGAGCCTCCTCCTCCTACACTGGGGCCTCACAGAACCAAGAGATTGTTTCTCTTGTGAAATGAACACAGGCCCCAAAATGGGTCAAGTGGTGAATAGTGGGGAATGTTGAATGCCTCCTACATTTGTCTGAATATAGCCCCAACAGATGGCATTGAATAATAGATATTTTATAAAATTCTGAGATGCAAGAAAGATGAAGTGAACTATGACCTTATCTTCCTGCATTTCTTGGTTAGCATAGGTTGATTTACATATCCAAGAATCTATATACAAATAGCTTTAAGCTTGTGCTCACATTCATAGGTAAGGAATAAATAAAGTAGGATGCTTTCGAGATTTTCTCTTCTCTCTTTAGTAATGAATAGCAGATCAGATGAAGCATGACAGCCATTCTGGTTACATGCAGTTATTTTATTTTTCTGAAAAGATATTGTTGAAATTGATTATATTTATAGCAAACTTAGGCAGTGTGGAAAATGGAATTTTTCTGAATTATCAAATATTCTAATAATGTGCCTACAGTACATTATCAACTAATTTCAATCAGTCTTCCTAGGGCCACCCCTCTGTTGTGTGGGCTTTATCTCTAGAGGCAAGTGCAGAAGATGTGACAAGGCCTTGAGGTTAACTGTGAACATGAACCAGCACTTTCTGGAGATGAGGCTAATGTGCTGGGTGACATGCTGCCAGAAACATCATCTGACTTCCCCAGCTTTAAGGCACCACCAAGGGTGCTCTGTAGAGACTGCTAACATCCAATCTGTAAGGATTTTTCTTCCTGGTGTGCACTCACAAACCAGAATGAACTGGGTGGGTAATGACTTCCCTGTTCAGAGATCTGTAATGCTACCCTCTTTGTCTGAAGGACTCTCTATTTCAAGCACAGGCCTGGGGCGGAGGGTGGAGCTCTGATGAGTGTGTCACTGAGCCAAGCAGTGAGAGGCCAGATGTTGTGGTGGGCACACCAGAAGTCACTGAGGTCACCTAGCTGCTGTCTTGGGAGGGGCTGAGTTCAGGTCCTAAGAGGCAACTTTTATGTCAGCACACAACTCTTTCTGTCCCCTGACATCTATTTGGATGGCCTTTGCTACAGTAGGAAAGCTTGCCCATGTTTCTCCTTGGCAAAAATAATACTCCCAATGTAACGGGCAAAAGCAAGAACAAAGCAGGCCACTTGCCAGCTGCCACTGTCCTGGTTTAGGCTCTTGTCAAAGCCACTTAATGGGCTCTAAAGACTCTTCTACCTCGCTCCATCTGCTTGGTCTTCCTAAGTGCTATTTCCATCACTCTTCTGCTCAAAAACCCTACAGAGGCCAAGAGGACCTGAACGATTTAATCTGGCTCTAAGGTGTTGGACAGTGGAGTCAAGCCACCTTAGAGCCACGCCTGCCAACAGGTGCTCCGGCAGTCAGAATGTTGGCTTCTCTCCAGCAAAACTCTGTATGCCCCACCTCTGCACACTTGCACTTGTCCTCCTTTCTACCAGATGAGGATGCCTTAAGGGCTGTGCGGGCCGGCCCTGAAGAATTCAGAGGGTAGAAAACTGTAACTTTAGGTGGGGGGAGGAGGTGGGGGGAAGACTCAATACACATCATGTTTCAATTGAGCTTTTAAAGATGGCATTAAGTCAGCTGCATAATCTCTGTATACAAATGAAGAAACTAAAAATATATGTACTTGGAAAATTATCTTCCACCATGATATATAACATAATTTTGAAATAAAAATATTAAAGCAACAGTAGCATAGAGTACTACAGTCATTCAACTTACAGGAATTTTAATCTGCATTCTCTTTTTATTCAATACAATTTCTCATATAAAAAAACTAGGTAAACCTATACTAAGCTGTTTATCTCTGCCTCTTTCCATGTATACTCCACAAATTTCTTTTAATACAGGGACCTATAAATTTGTGTGTTCCATTTCTTGGTCAGTCGTAGAAGCTGACTGGCCTGCAGGGTACCACCATTTTAAGGTTTTTCTTCTTACAAAGCTATTTGTGCAACTAACAAAGCAGCTAGGAGCCAAGTCTCTGACAGAGGAGACCAATGAGCCAGTGTGGGTGAGACTGCGACCTAACTCTTCCTTAGCTTGGCTTCCATAGATATTATCTTTGCTGATTATAATATGAAATAGAATTAATGAGGTCGGCTGCGTGATTTCTAAGTATGATGCGGCTAGCCTAGAACGAGCTGGAAGCTATGTTCAAATTCAGTTCATCTCCCTAGTGCCGGGTCCTCTTAGTTTAAGCTGCATTTGGAAGACTATTTCCTTTCCTCCTATAGCAAGGGAGTGCGGTGCTTTTGTGTCTCGCTGGACAGCCAGTTTTCTTCAGGAAAAAGTACTTCTGTGCATTCCGACTTACAGGAAGAGGTAGTTAAGGTCAAGGCTCTGGACTAGACTGCCTGGGTTTAAACTCTAGCAAGACTGTTTACTAGAAACATGACTTTGGTTAGTGTAGTTAACCTTTCTTTCAGGTTTACCATTTGTAAAAGGAGGATGGGGGAAACTGTACCTCTATCATAAAGGTATTGTGAGGATTAAATGGGTATTTATGCTTATGCATATGTATTCTTTCATAATGGAGTACACTATCTGACATGTAACATATAATATATAGCATGTTAGCCTAGATTCATATCTGATACACAAATGGCTAATAATAATATTAGATATAATTTATATATTAAAATCTAAAGACTTACTTGAAATAGGAAATAGTTCTCAATAAATGTAGTCATATTTTTGTTTATATACCTAGTCCCAGAGCTAAACAATCAAAATGTTTTTTAAAAATACTTATGTTCTACTTTGATTGATTTAACTTAAGAGTATGATTTTAATTTAATTTCAAATCAGCAGTGTAAAACTTTCATAAGCGATCGAACCTGAGTGTGACGTCGTGGGCTGGGTGCATGGTCCTGCACTTGCCAGGGGTGACACATAAAGAACGCTGGAGTGGGGACATTCACATGGAAAGTTTGAGTTTATTTTCTTCCTTCTGTAAATATCTGGTGTCTAATTACAAGGACCTATGCTGTTCGAAATATCTACACTGACAATCTGAGTTGATTAAGTTGGAAAACGAAAACAAAACCAAAAATACCCCTGTCAAAACCCAATTGTATTTTGGGTAAACGACGGATGGCCCAGGGAAGAAGAAGGAGGCAGGAGGCCAAGCCTTCCATGAGCTCTGCCCTGGCCAGGCCCACTCTCATTCTGCTTGTGTTTACCTTTCTGATTACTGCCCTGGATGTCACGGAATAGTCATGACTCTTAGAGGTCACCCAGTTTACTGCTTCCCTTCACAAGCAAGGAGGTGAGATTCACTATGCAAAAGTGACCTGCAATTCACAGAAACTAAGTTGTGTTTATTGATTATTTCCTTTTGATCCTGAGACAGGATGTCAGGATGTAGTTCAGGCTGGCCTTGAACTCCAGGCAATCCTCCTCCTTCAGCCTCTGAATGCTGGAATTACAGGCATGTGCCACCACAGCCAGCCTGATTTGAGTTTAGAGGTAAAGTCCTGGCAAGATAACTTGTTATTTCACTGTAATCAGCAATCTCTGCTTCCTATTCCTGGGTGGTAAAAGAATACCCAAGTTCTTTTGTAGATATTTTAGTCTTTGAAACTTCTTAACAATGTGTAGGAATGTACATCTGAAGATTGAGGCTTACAGTAATTTATTTTTCTGTGGTTTTTCATGCAAGCAAACCTGCACCAAGAGTTGCTGGAAGAGTTCACCTCAGCATCCACAGGTGGTGCAACAGCAGCTGTTAACCTGCCACGCTACAAGCTGATGTGGAGCCTGTTGCTTCTCTGCCAACCACACCCTTGTCTGAGGAGCTGTATTTCAGCTTGAGTAGTCCATGCTGCTTACCCTGCTGCTTTCGCACACGTGAGCTCACACGTATGCTTGCAGCATCTTCATCAAGTGGAGGCAAAGAATTACCATGCTGCCGAAGTGCGTGTGGTGTACTGCTAACCGTGTGTGGTGCACGGCGGGGTGAGGCCTGAGTAGTTCTTTACCTTGTCCTTTCCTGGAAAAGGTCTCTGGGCACCAGAAATGCTCAGCTTGCTAAACAGTGCAGGTGAATGTTTACTGTCATAAATACTGCCAGGTATATAGTGTGCTTCAAATTTGCTTTCATGTGAAGGGACTTTGTAAACCAAATGGGTCAAAAATGACATAACCATTGCTGATCACTTTCCTCTGTGGCCCCATGATTTCCTTGATCAGAAAATTTGGGACACCACTGATTTATAGGATGCCACAGCACAGGTTCTCTTATGTCCTGAGTCCTCACTGACCTTGAAGTGCTAGGGCCAAAATATTGGCTATCCTTGTAGCCCCTCTATTTCTCAAATTTTTGATCTGCAAACTTTAGTTGTTAAACATCCAAAAGAGAAGCTTAATGATATTATTACCCTGTAACAGAGGCAGTTGGTCTTAACATCACTATCTGTCTGAATATCAAACGCCTTAGATATAACATGGAACTGCTATTTTCCAGCAACCATGGATATTCTAAAATTTAAAACTCTATAGAATGTGAAAAAAATTACACATTTGTACACAGAAATTTAGCAATGTATTAATTATTGTAAATGTCGTACTAGCCTGTTTTAAAACTATTTTATTGCTATTTTATCTTTTTTTCTCACTAAAATTATTTTTTTAAAAAAAGAAAAACAATGATATAACATGGCGGTGGAGGCTGGGCTTAGGCTTAAAAGAAACAAATACTCAGCTTCCCTAAAAACAGTGAGCAAAAGACACGAGGTGCTCTGAGCCTAATAGGGGAAGGATACAAACAGTCTCTCCCCTTTTCTCATCACATGATTTAAAAACAATCTCCCTAACTCAGAAGCTTATCTGCTGCTTGTTTTAGTCCTAGTTTAGAAGCGGCCTGGACTCCCTCCTCAGAGAATAGCTTGGCATTTCAGAGGTACATGGGAAGAGAAGAGCGGAAGAATATCAGTGCATGCCTCCTCGCTGTCCCCTTGGCCGCCTGTCCTTCTCCCTTCTCGCCCCTCCTGCCTTGTCACAGTAGGAGCTGCCCTGGGATTTAACTTCTCTTCCAGCCTTCCAGTCCTCCTGTATCTCTCCACTTAGGGATGACATCTAGAGCCCTGGATCTCATCCTTACCTGAGTGTGACTCAGCCCTTGGGTCAGAAGAATGCTATCAGGCCATTTATGCTGTGGTGTCATTTCCCCTAGTGCTCAATGTACCACTGTCCCTAATAGCCTGGCCCTTCCCTCCAGTCTGCTGTCTTCATCTTTCATTAGCACAGTTGATTTTATTAAAAACAAAGAGAAAAAAAACATAAAACTGAACAAAGAATCAAAATTGCTCTTCTGTGAAGGCGAGCATGTGCAGTAAAGTACTATAGTGGCCGAGGTGAGCGCTTAGGCTCAGGAGTCACCTCACATCCGTGTCCTCGTGACAGGAGCACGGGGGAAGCAAGTCAGCAGGGTCAGGGGCACTGTCAGCTTGTGACCCCAGAGTGGGAAACAGTCACCTGGTTCTCACTAGGAAATATTATATCCACGGTCTCACTGGCACATGCATTAAACCAACAGAGTTAAGCTCTCCCAGTCTGTAATATCCAGCCTTTGTGAACACAGCGTACCACACTCTCCTTCCAGTATGGCTTGGCTTTTGCACCAGCATCTGAACAGACTGTCAAGCAGGGACTGAGTGAGTCTCGTGGTGCCTATGCCCAAATTCAGATGTAAATAAAAATTATTCAGATTTCAAATTTCAAAACTTGGGAAAAAGCCTTTTCCGAGACCATCGCACCAGAGATTTCCACCACAGATGATGGGTCTGAATGATCAGAATCAAAAAACAGAGCCATTTCTGAAGCACCCATAGGTTCGCTTCTACAGTTTTCTATGCGGCAATTCACAAACCAATGGATAAGTAATGCTGTACTAAAAGGAATGTAAGCCTGTCAGGTTAATTACACAATATTAGGTACGAAAACAAACAGTGCAACACAAAACATAGCTACATCATTATTTGCAGTAAATGTTAACTCTAAATAAGTGCAACCTGTCCATAAATGCTTGCTATAAACTAATTAAAAAAATAAAATTTGATGGATAAACATGAAAAAAAAATTCTCACCGAGAATTTTTTTTTTAAATATCAGCACTCATTTAGAGTTTGGGATTTGTGAAAGAAAGCTTTAAAAGGAGCAAACCTGATTGGCTGTGGCTGTTGCTGCGAAGGGGACACTTGTTGCAGGAGTTGTTGCTGCAGAGACAGTGGCGGACGTAGCGCTGTGCATCATGGGTACTTTCAGGAGGGGAACCATGGGAGCAATGAACAGGAGGGTGTAGCATTATGGTAATAGAAGTGGTATTTTGGCATGGTGAATATCAGAGCAGCAAGCCATCATGGGTTAAACCAGCAGATGGCATGCAATCACAATGCAAAGCAAGGAAGCATGGGAGAGAAATAAAAAAGGGAAAATAGCTTATTACAAGTACAATTAAAGGAAGTTTTAAAACATAATCAGTGATTCCCAGAAAGGCCAAAGCAGATTACTTTGGTTGATTTATTTATAAACATTTTATTTCTAACAATATCTCCCTTCCTAATTCAGAATATATAGTGAATGTAAGTAATAGCTGTTTCTAAAAATATGATTGGTAATAGCCAATAGAGTAAGAATATGTCCTAATTAAATTTAGAATACTCACAATGTTTAAAATGTTTGTAGGCCTAATTTGGGATAGGATGTCCTTTGGAATTAATTAGAGTTAAACTGAATTTTTTTCAATTTGGCATTGCTCATGTATACTGGAATTGCTGTGAATTATGTTTTATTTTGATCAATAAACAGTGAGGCAGAAATCTTGGCCTTGCTGTAGAGTAGCCAGGCAAGTTCTGCCAAAGTTTATTTTTTTGGATTCTAAGGAGAACTAATCCATATGTCCTAAAGACAGACTTTTGTACCAAAACACTGAAATGTGTGCTTATAGCTAACTACAAGCTATTGAAACTTAGTATCTATGTGAATGTGAAGGTACAAAAAGGTCCACAAATTTATACTTAAGGACAGTAAGCAAGGCAGTTCAGACATTTGGTTTCAAATAAATCCATGTGATTTTTTTTTTAAATAAATACTTCTGGGAAACTCTGATAATTCTAACACACAGCAAAGAGGAGATAAAGGCACACCACTATGAAACTTTAAAACATTGATGAAATTAGCCTGCCTCTCTGTTTTTCTTATGCTATACCAGATATACTATAAAGAGAAACAAAACACAAATCATTAAAAAGCAGACTCATATTTGTGGTTTCATGTTTTCGTAGAGATTGTTTTAGCACAAGAGGTCACATTAAAACTGTCATTTTCTTAAACATATAAGAACATCGTAAAAAAACCCCTGTAGATTAACTCTAAAGCCAAATAAATGTTCAGATCTATTTCCTAAAACATTTCTACCGTCTCTGAAATAAAGTTCAAACAAATGAACGCACTGTACATCATATAAAAGACAAATAAAAAAGGTTGAAACCTACCAATACTGGTAGCGGGTGTCATGCACAAAACTGAGCCTGATGTCATGCAATGGTGGGTGGAAAAAGTGAATAAAGGGAAAGAAACAGGTTAGCAGTTTAGAGTTAACATTCAAAGTGAGACTGAAGCACAATCAGAAATAAGTAGGGTTAGTCAACACAGTGTTTTAGGGCCATTCACATTGTCAGTCCAGACACAAATATATCTAGCTTGTTTAAGTCAGTAACACTCCAAGCTCGCTCTTAGATTACTTTTCATCCTTTCTATTCATATCCATCAACAAGATTCTAATCAGACTGACGTGTGGTAATGCTATGGTGTCCTTCCTCTAAGATCTCCATGTATTTTACAGACATTATCAAATTAATCCTCTGAGGTAGGATGTATTTTACAGATGAAAAATCTGAGGCACAGTAACTCCTCCAAGGTCATGCGCAGTGAGAGTAGGGCAAGGCTAGAAACAGGACTCTCCCTAAATCCAGATCTTACATTCACTAGATTATGCTTCACTCACTGCATTAGAATTATGTTTGATTATGGACAAATTATACATCAAAAGAGCAAATAAAAAATTGATTTGATTATAAGCTGTGTGAAAGTCAGTAATGTAGGAAGACGGAGGCTCCCGGGCCGAATAGCCTACATTTGTCTGAGATCTACGCTCTGCTTTAAGGTTCACTATGGTAAAGCGTGGCACCCAGCAAGGAAAGCTACTCACTGCTGAGGCAAGTTAGTGCAAAACGAGGCTGAATCAGGACTCAGGCTCAGGGATGTCTTCGAGTTCCATGAAGTGACACCTGAGAGAGCCCTTTGGCAGAACGGGGACATCCCAAGTTAGTGGCTAGTAGGCAGGGTGGCTCAGCATTCCCTTGGGAAGAGCCGCCTTCCCTATGGGTTGTCTCATAGTGGGGGGTGAACCAGGAGTCTGACCAGGATGAAAATGTGTGCTGTGGAGAGCTGGAAAAGATCTGCCTCAGAGCTTCGAGGGCCTGCCCACTACCGCTTCTAGGTACTGCACGGGTGTGAGGACTGATGCCTGGGTGTGATGTGGGTGGCAGGAAGTGATCTTCAGGAAGCACGGGGGTGCACACCTCAGCTCTCAGAACTGCCTCCTGGGATATCGGATGAGAAATCTGAAGGCTGTCTGTCTTTATTCTCTTTGCTGAGTACTTCACACCAGAGGGAGACTTCTTAGCCCATCTGCCTTTTGATCAGGCTACCATTCCCTACTCAGAAAAAGGGCCTGTTGAACTGGCTACTTCAAGAGTCTTCAACAAACATGCGCGCCAGTTCAACCACCTACACACACACACACACACACACACACACACACACACACCCTTCAGAGTGCTTTCTCAGGTCTGTCTCTCACCTTCACAAACTTCTGAAAGGTTACTTATGTGTTCCTTTCCACATCCCTGCTCCTTTTTATTGCTTACTTCTCTCCCATATGGTTTTGTTTCTCCTCTCCACTTAAACTGCAAATGTCAGTCATCAAAAAATTCCACACTGCTACACGGGGAGGCTGAGGCAAGTCTGCGTCCAGCCTGGCAACTCAGCGACTTCATGAGAGGCTGGCTCAAAAAATTAAAAAAAAAAAAAAAAAAAAAAAAAAGAAAGAGAGAAAAGAAAAGAAGAAAGAGGAGGGGAAGAGGCAGAGGTAAAAGGAGAAAGAAGAAAAGGAGGAAGAGGAGAAGAAGGAAAAAGCTGGGGATAGAGCTGAGTGGGGTGGTCCTGGGTTCAGTCGCCAGCATGGGGTGGGAGGGTGGGGTGGAAAGAGAACTTCGAATTGCTGCCATTGGTGGAAATCCCCACCCCATGGTCTACTGCTGCTGAGATTCAGCTTGCCCATAACAGCTCCATAAGAAATGACTGTCATCCCTTAGGTTTTTGGTCTCTCTCTCTCTCTCTCTCTCACACACACACACACACACACACACGCATGCACTTTTTTCCTGGCAACTTTCTTGTTTGCTTTGCAGATGCTCTTCCTTTCTTGAGCTCTGTATC
>NW_004524615.1:14748609-14749480 GCF_000260255.1 Octodon degus
AACTGGGGATTGAACTCAGGCCCTTGTGCTCGCCAGAGAAGCACTTATTCCACTGAGCCATCTCCCCGGCCCCTCAGCCTCTCTCTTCATCTTCCATCGTTCTGTCTTCTCAAGGTACATGTTACTTCTTCAGAGCATTGTTCACCTGCTCTTTCATTACCTTCCCAAGCCATATAAGTAAGTTCTCTAATTTAATCTCTTTGAATGCATTATGTTTTCATTCATGTACTCTGACAATCTTTAATTATATATTTCTGTGGGTATTTGGTAAGCCTCCATCTCTCCCCCTCTATGGTAAAGGCTGAGAGACCCTATCTGGCTAGGCCTATGGGTCACACAGTAGGTGGTTAATGTGTTAGATGGATGTACTTAGCTACCTGTGAGGTACAGGGAATAATGTGTTCTTCAGATTTATGCAAGCCCCAGGCTTGTGAATGATTTCCTGTTGAGGTTCACTACGGCTGGATTCTAAGTCACCCATATGAAAACTGCCTCTTTAACCTCTTGAGTTCCAAAGTGGCTCTCAGAGGCCTTTTTCGAGCCATGTATACTACCGTCATCTCAGTGACAGATAACCGATAACAGCTCCTGTAGCCACTATGGGTCTTGGTGATTATGTCACTTCATCTTTAGTCCTAGAACTGGCGAAATGTTCAACCAAGTTAACCGGATAAGCCTTTCGCTCTTCCTGGCCCCAGAGGTATGTGTGTATTGGAAAAACACAGCATTAGCCACGTGAGTGATCCCTGACCTAATGCCAGATTGTGGTCCAACTTTGCGAGCCACACCTCTGCCATCCTCCCCTCCCCTCTTTCCCACAAATACTTTGCTCTGCAGCCACATGAACAACTGCCTGTTCTTCAGATGTTCG
>NW_004524615.1:14750486-14772001 GCF_000260255.1 Octodon degus
TTCTGCCAAAAAAATTTAAAAAATAAATAATAATTAAAAAAGAAAGCATGGTAAGCTATCAACCAGGGCAATAATTATCCAAGTATGGCTTTAGAGAAGAATGTATTTTTTTTGTGATGTTAAAGCCCTTTATAGCTTGAAGGGAGATTCACACTGTGTGGCAGAGTTCAGGTAGCTTTTCAGAAACATTGCTATGAATGACCTTCCAATAAAGGATAACCTCTGAAGGTTAAAAATATGTGCTTCCCTTCATTTATGGTAATTGTTTATGTGAACCATTTCCAGAAAAATGGAAAATCTGTCCATGTAAAAATGGTGGGCCCACCAGCTGCCAAGTTACAAAAATTATTCTGGAACATCAGAGATTTAAAAACAACCACTATTAATGATGATGATTATTATTATTACTTTTAAAATCAAATTGAAAATGTGGTTTATAAGAAAGAAACTCTGAAAGAAAAATGTGACCTAACACGAACACTGAAATTTCTTTTACAGATTTCAGTGAAGAGCATGCTAATTTCCTTTTAATAAAATTATTTTCTCTCTCACCATTTAAAAGAAATGTAAACATTTCTTCAAAGTTTAAACGTCATTTCAGAACACAACACGTGCGCATCTTTTCACAGTGATCTCTGCACCACGTGACTTCCTTCAAGTGCCCAGGATAGTGGCCGGGACCCACGCTGGCTTTCAAATCCCGAGCTGTTCCAACAGAATCCACCAGAGGGCAGCAGCGCACAACCACAGCTGCTAACACCTACTAGGGGCCATGACACACTATGTTTCATCAACCGCAGTCAGGCGATGGATTTGGGTATTATTCATCCTTGCTTTGGAAATATTTGAGTGGCTTCTAGGCGAACTGTTTTTAAGTGAAGATTCTTTCAGTGATTTAACCAATCAGTTATTGCTGGCTGGGAGTGTGAAACATGCATACAAGGGCTTCAAAAGTCTTATGAGGCTGAGCTCCTGGGTGCGTTCCCAGAAGATGGTAAGGACAGTAAGAACTATGTTGCCAAAGCAGGTGTGTCCTTTCATGCTTTTCTCCTTAGTATATTCTTCCTTAATGTTTCTGTCCCTTAAACTCGTGGTTAAGAGATCTACTCAGGGTAAGCTGACCTTCCATGATTATTTAATGATTACATGATTCTTAGGTAGGTTGCAGGTACAAATATTGCTGTGCTACAACAGCATGGAATGTCGCTAACTAAGGCCACAATACAGCCAAACTTCCATGTGCTGAATTAGAGTCCCTTTATAACTCTATGAGTTTCTTTTAAGATAAGTTTAGGAAAATTTTAATTTTCTTATCTAATTTATAGTTTTCATACAATAAATATAGTTGTTTAGTGGTTACTGACTCATGTAACAGTATGGTTATAACACAAAGTATCATGGATATTTATTTAGCTCCCTCTAGTCTTAAGTCTTGATTTGCTGTGGAATTTGAAAGAAGGAATAATCCACTGGAAAAGTCCAATCACATGGATCAAGATCAATAAAATTATTAATGAAATGTTCTTCACCTATATTTACCTTCTGCTCACTGTCATGGGATGGGGACTTTTGACTTTGAAATAAAAGGCTTAACAGATGGTCTTCCCACCGAGGTTTAAATCTCTTCTGCTTCTAACACTAACTAACAGGCGAAATCCACAGTCAGGTCTGTGTAGTGTGTGTGTGTGTGTGTGTGTCTGTCTGTCTGTCTGTCTGTCTGTCTGTCTGTCTATGTATGGTCAACAATGTAGTCAAAAGGGAGAGAACTGACATGCCTTATACTTTTATTTCTTCACCTGTAGGTGTTCTGTTTTGCTATATTTTAAAAAATCTACTGTGATCCGAACATTGTGGAGAAGCATGTGGCATCCACGCCTGGAGACCGGGTGCGTGGTGTCCTGCACGTGAGCTGGCCCAGCCCGGGGCACCTAGCTTCCACAGCTTCCCTCAGCTGTGCTGCCTTGGAAAGTCACTTCTCTTGGAGGGGGCCTCAGTTTTCTCATCTGTAAAACATCTGGATGAGGAGACCACTACGAATCCTTCACACTCTGTGATTTTATGATTAGTATAATTGATCTCAGTGAAGTAGTCAGTTAATGCTCCTCAGATCATCAGGCATTGGCTAAAGGCTCTACAGACTGGCGAACTGAGTGAAAGCTGAGGCAGATGGAAAAAAGAGATAGAATGGATATAAAAATATGAGCAGAGGATTGCTTTAATTTGAATAGCTTTTTTTAGTGTTCTGAATAGAAATAGAAAATAAAAAGGTTAGTATTACTGGACTTGATAATTTTAGGTCATTCAGTGTTAGGGACAAATTTCAACTGGCACACGTAAAAGGCCTTATTTATATGAACAATTTTACAGGCTTTGTTTGAGTACAAGAAAAACCAGAAGCCCTGACTCTCTCCTTTTCTTGGGGGTGGACTCTGTCACTCAGCCCTATCAAATATTTGGCTTTAGAATCCTCAGTCTTTAGCTAGCAAAGCAAGGACAATCTGTCTAGGTGTCTATGACAGTGCTACATTTCAGGCTGTCTTGGACCTGGGAAGGCAAACTAGATTCCACCAGACAGCTTAAAGAAATGAGAAGAAAGCAATGACCGGAAGGACACGAGGACATGGACTGGGGTGGCCAGGGCACGTACCTGTGGGGATGAACGCCGTGTGCTGCTGCAACTGCGCGCTGGTCAGGGCCTGCTGGTAGTGCAAGACGCTGGGGTTGAAGACCGGGCTGGCACCGTTGCTTTTTTCAAGTGCTTGTCTCTTTGGTAAGGGGTGAAGAGCACCGGGAGGAAAGGCCTGGGAATGCAGAATTCAATAAGATATGTCGAACTTAAAGGAAACAAGCTTTCCGTGTCCACAGAGGTCATCAATTGCAACATTCTTTTATATATATATATAAAAAAAATGACAGCTAAGGAGATGCCTCTGCCATGCACCTTAATTTAAACAGCGGCAATGTCGAATGAGTGAGAATTTGTTACTGAGAGCGAAAGCATGATTTCTGTAACCCAAAACAGTAGCATCTCAACTAAGGAAAAGAAAAACTATCAAGCAACAACAACGAAAAAAATGGCTTCAGCTTTTTAAATGGGTTAAACTATTCTACGGGAAGGAGAAAGAAGCACTGGTGTTATTAATACCTATTCTTTAAATGGCAATTTCTTGAATTTAAAGGTTAATAAGAATTATAAGCTTTTTTCTGGGCCAAGTAATTTAAATTTGCTTCACTCTTTTGGAAAAGGTATTAAAATTTGTTAGGATTAATTTATTTCACAGATTACATATGAAAATGAAATGACTAAACACCTTATTGAATTTTGTCTTTAAATTAATAATGATTGTTTGCAACCAATATTTTACAAGTAATACAAATCTCAGATGGTTCTCTGAAAAGCTACATGCAAAGCGAAAGGTGAAAGGTCAAAGTACCAGGTCTACAGTTGCTTCGAGAGGTCGCTTCATTGCTTTGGCAGTCGACTGAGTCTTTTAATAACAGGCAGCGAGCACATGATGGCAGTGGGCCAATGGGATTCAAGCGAATTAACATACAGGTAAACAGCAAGCAGAGGTGCATCATGGGAACGGCATTGCATTGTGGATAGGTGAGAAGGAAAAAAATATTCTGAATGCAATATACAACGTACAAAACACTAGGCATGCACAACAACAAAAATGTTCTCTAAAGAAATGAATATTACACCTTAAATTAGTATTGAAGCAAAAATGCATCTACTATACCTTAGTTAAAAGCATATAAGAGAGTAAAATATAGATGTTTGAAATTCAGGAAAGTTAATTAAAACAGCAGCTCGCATACACACCATAAGCATTTTTTATATTGCTTCAGAAAAAAATGCAAAACTTGTAAGGGCCATCGGATTGAAGAACTTCTGATAAGTTAGTTTTCAAATATTCAAAAATAATGAAGGTATTAAGTTCCATCCAAGTTGAAATTTTTCATAAAAATAATGTTTGATTCCAGATCTAAGCCAGCAAGATGAAGCAGCAAACTGAGACAAAATATTCAGGCAAAAAAATATTCAAACACAAGATTATTTAGGCAAAACTGTTTGAGTTTGGATCATTTTTTTTTTTGTCTGAATCATGTGGATAATTGTCTCAATTCTTTCCTTCACTCTGCTAGTGTGGGTCTTAAATGATGGACTAAGGTCCCAAACTTAATAAGTTTTGATTTAAATAATGAGTTTTCAGAAATTTCTCACTTTTGGTTTTCCTGTTTCTAATGACTAACTTATCATCCATCCTGTTTTCTACTACATTTCAAATTATAATTTAATTCATCTCAAGCAACTTACCGGATTACACTAAAAGATACCCTTTAAAAAGGTATTTAGTGTCCTTGAGTATCAGACTAATTTCTACTTTGTAATTCTATTTGTACTTTTAGCTATAATTAGTAATCAAACCAATTAATAAGAAGTGGAAATCTTGGCTAGAGCAAGTACAATTACTAAAAGTAGCAAATACTGCTTAAAGATGAGAAGTAAAAGAATATCCTTAACTTATAACCACACTTCGGGAAGATAGTTTCACTTAACTGAAATAATAACAAATATGGATTGATTTAGACCACAACAAAATTTTTCCTATTCCTTATTAATTACTATTAAAAATCTAAAACTTCTGTAATGGAATTCTGTGAAAATAAATTCAAAGGAAGAGCTCCAATGCAAATAAAAATGAAATATCCCTTTTCTGTTTAGCACAATAGATAAATCCCTAAGGTTTGTCTCAAAATTAAAACTTTCTATTCTCAAATTCTGAAGTAGAACTATGGGCTTTGAAATAAAATGGGACAGGGTGAAATCCTTGAAATGGGAATAATTAATGATATTTTCCATGGCAAATACATGGTTGCTTATCATCATTTCATGATTCAGGATTAAAACACTATGAAGATGATAGGTAAAGAGTTATCTGCCAGAGTGAGAGATTCAAAATAAAGTAGGAAGGCCCATGGGAAGGAATGGGATTTGTAGTGCACAATGATGGGAAGTACTTGGGAAGGTAGTTTTGATGGAGGCTACCAAAGCATATGACATCAATGTTAGGAAAGTAAAATTATGAACACTAAAACCAAACCAAGAACAACTCAAGGAACTCAGTAAGCCTGCTTCTAGACCCACTCCCCTCATGTGTGAGGTCACCATTACATCATTTCTATGATGTCATGTTCATCTAAACCCTTTCATCCCACATAATTTTATGTTGTTATATAACACAGGGCTCTGTTGGGTTTTCTGAGCCCCAACTACGCTGTGTGAACTAAGGAAAGCTCCATAGCCTATTCTAATGGAGAACACTGAGAACACTACATGGTTAAATTCAAAATCATTTTGGTCTCAACTTTATTGATTCAATATTTTTCCAGTCCTTAGAATGTACAGGATTAAAAAGCTATATTGTGGATCTTTTCAGACAGGCTGAGTAGAGGAGACTATAAAAGCTGTTATTTCCAAACAAAATTTTTGATTTAACAAAGTATCATTTAATGATGTCTGCAAGCACAATAAGAAATATTAAACATTTCTTTTTAGGCTAGTCCTCTGGAAGATTAATATTCTTTTCCTTTACTTTGTTGAAATCTAATCTTCATAGAATTTAGAATCATCCAGGAGAATAAAGACACTGAGCGTATGGAGCAGGAAGGGGGCATCACGTCTCTTCCAATGCATAGTGCATAGTGTGCTTTATCGGATGCAGATATTTTCCTCCCAAGTAAACTCTAAAGTCTTGCAGGGAAGAGCACACTTAATCAGATTAATCACGCCACTCTCTCTGAAGCACATGTGTAGAACATACTTGCAAAATCTCTATGGATGACTAATCATGTGACAATATGGCTTTCTACTACACAGACTTCTGGTTTGGCTGAGATTGTTTGATAACTGGTATGTTTGCCTACACTGAGAGATCTTCAGGCTCAGATCCAATCTTAGAGATCAAGGAATCCCATGTATGCTAGGAGTCTTTTTAAAGCAGAGGACTGGGTTCCTCTTAGTTGAAACCCTACTTTGTGTCACTCTTGTGGCAGCCTCTGTTCTTGCCTCTGCAACACTTATGACTTTCTGCTAGCTTTGAGCTCCTCCATCTCTATATATATGGCTACATGACTAGGAGGCAGTCCTATGGGCATGGGCTTCCCTTTTCTGGATTGAGGAGCAGGCCCACTGCAGGTAAACATTAGCAAACCATGGCCCCACACCCGGCAATACAGACAGAGACCAAACTGGAAATTTGGTCTGACAAAAATAATCAGAGCTGCTACTTTAAAATGGGATAAAAGGATGTGGATGAGCAGGTTGGAATTCAAAGTTCCCGTGCATGTTTTCTTGAACAATGGACACTTGTCTGGCTGACTGCAGCTCGTCCTGTTTCCTTCTGCAGACTGGCTCTCTCCTTGTGTTGCCCCATTTTGGTGTCTGTGAACAGAGACTGTATGCACGCAGATCAAATACTCTTTGTGTTAAAACTACCAAAGAGAACTCTGACTTATTTTCACATTTTAAAAATCCTAGCAAGGGTGACGCTTGTGTTTTAAGAGGTATTGTAAAAGAATCACACTCAAAAGGAAATAAATGTCTTTTTCTGGAGTCAAAGTTTTAAATTTTGATTAATCAAAATAAGGGGAAAATCCCCAGACAATAATAAAAATTGCGCCATGGAAATACATTGAATTCAAATGTGGAAGCCAGGTGAATGGAATATTAATATCTTTTAGCTGCAATCATTGCTCCCATTTGTGTTTTCAAATAAGGAAATAAAATAATAGTTTTCCTTCGATGTATTGGGTAATCTTGCTACTAGGGTAGGAATACTTTATCTAACTGTACCTAGGCTAGTTTTAAATGTGATTCTCACTTTAACTAAAAAGGCATGACAGGTTCAGTAATTTTCATGTCATTGTCAGAGAGAAACTAGCTTTTGTTCTGAAGCTACATTCTTTTGGGTTGTCTCTGAAGATGCCACAAATTCTGTGACTTCTCAGAACTCCAAATTTGGGCATGGTGTAGCAATCCGAGGAACTGTGGTAACTACTGCTGCTGGCACCCACTGCAGTAACCTTTATGCGGCCTGGTGAGCGCAGTGAGAAAGTGTGTAGGAGCGCCCACAGCAGCGCGCAGCTGAGGCCGATTATGTAGGCCAAGGGATGACCTATTTGTGTAAATGGCCACTTCTGCCCTTGGCGCCACCAGCCTGGGTCACATATTATGGGCACATGCTAGATGTATTGTTCCTTAAACGACTGAAATATGTACTGATTATGAATGTTAGAATTAGTACTTCTAGAAAACGGGCAGATAAAAATCAAGGCCCACTCCGAAAGTCACTGGGAGTATCATGATTTTCTCTGAATAGCTCTCTGAGTTATAGGTCCTGGAGTTTTCATATTCCCAGAACCTCATCTTATACCCGAGTGATAAGAAGTGGCCACTGAGATTCAGGCTGTCTCTACTGTAGGTCCTGTCACTCTGAAAGTCCCCAAAGGACGTGTAACTATCGTTGCCCATTAGATATGATGGAGAAGATACTAGTTTCTGTCTTGTTAAGAAATGAAAGGATTGGTACCTGTAGGTATCCACAGCCATGGTCTATGTTATGGAGGAGAGAAGCTGACTTAACAAGAGTAGCTATGTATCAAGGGAGGTGGGAAGAAACAGAAGAGAGGCACCACCTGAATTTCATGTTCCTGGCCACAGCTGATCTTGAGCCTTACTTCCCCTTTGTGAACAACATCATCTGGTAATATTCAAGTGTTTCATTTAAGCCACTTTCATGGGGCATTTGTCTCTTGGATTAGAGTTGTGGCTAGTCTCAGGAACATCCAGTACACCTGTGGTTTATGTTATGGTTGGCAATGGGAACCTTATGGAGAAACAAGTCCTCAGGAAAAGCTGGGCTGAGTTGAAAAAAAGTTGCAATGAAAAAGAAATTTTCTCATGGACTGAGACCTTCACTAAGTGGCTGATAAAATAGATTTCACTTTGGACGAGAGTCCTCAGTACTCTAAAGGAATTTCTTTTCCATCAAGATGGAATCAACATTATGCATTCATCTTTCCATCCTTCTTGTCTCCAAGTACAACAAGTTTTAGAAACTTTTTTTTTTTTTTTTTTTACATTCTAAAGGGTGAATTTATCTATATTTCTTGTGTGGACCCATACCAGCCCACACATATAGGAGCTTAGAAAATAGTGTAATGGCCAATGGCATAAGAAAGAGGAGGACAAGAGGAAACAACTCCAGAAGTGTTCAAGATCTCTGAGAAAACAAAACCAACAATGAGAGACCTTCTCAAGATGCACCGAGATGAGCTCAGATGAGAAAGATCTGTAGGACCACAAACTCCCTGAGTTGTGATTTTCTCTGGGCAGCCTCTGTTCCTGCCTCTCTGCAGCCCTATGGCTCATCACAGGTCCAAGCCTTGCCAAACCCTGGTAAATACAATGTCAAATGAGGATGAACTAGTTTATGTGACAGCTACTGCTCCACTTTGGCCGGTGGTCAGGGTATGAGGCCATGGTTGCTAGCTGGTTAGAATAATATGTTTTCAGATGACACCTCTATCCTTCCCAAGGGACAACAGGACACTGAGTCCTTCCCAACCTGCCGGGCCCACCCTGCCTGTCCATCATATCACAGAGGAGCGAAATGACTTCTATCACTGAACTCTCTGTGGGTATGAAAGCCTGCCTTAGTTCTCCTACCCAGTAAGGGTTTGATACAAAGCAGGACTCATTATCTGGAATGAATGGATGCACTGTGAATTTACTAACGTAGATTTCTGGTAAGCCACATCTCAATCTAAAACAACTTAATTAAAAATATCTGTAACCTAGTGCAAAGGTTCTCAGCTCTGAGGTGTATTGGAATCACTTGAGAGGATTAAAGGAAACGCCACTTCCCAAGCCACAGCAGACAATTAAATCAGTAGCTTTGGGAGAAGGAATCAAAATGTCAGATGCTTCACAACCCCAAATGTAGCCAATATGGGATGCAGGGTTCTAGGCATGTGATCCTCAAACATTAAATCGTAAACAGAAATCCCTGGCAGTGTTTTAAAATTAAAATTCTGATCTCCCCAAATTTACTGGGAGGTCTGAGACTTGGGAGGTTTAACAGGCGCCCAGGTGATGTAAGGGTGGAGCTCCTGGTGGCCCTGGGAGCTCTGGGCTCTCCAGGCTTTGGGAGCAGTAACAGCCTCCTAGATGAAGACAGGGCCGCTGCTGCCACTGGTCTCTAAGGGACAAAAAGGAGAAGCAAGGAGGCAGCCTGGGTTCTGAGCTCCATTGTGTGGTGTAGCATCTCCCAGCACCCTACCATCCATTTTCATGAGCTTCATGAATTTGTTGTAATGAAATGTAACTGGAGGTTGGGGTGTAGCTGCTGAGCAGCACTGTCCATGGTGGGGAGAGAGGGAGGGAGGGAGGGGGAGAGAGACAGAGGGGGAGAGAGACAGAGAGAGAGAGAGAGACAGAGAGAGAGAGAGACAGAGAGAGAGAGACAGACAGAGAGAGAGAGATGAAGGAGAGAGAGCTAGTGTTGGAACAGGCTGGAGCCAGTCTCTGGCGGGGTCACTTGTTGCTAGGCATCACTGAACTGAGTCTCCTCCTTGCCTGCCACTGGCACTGCGGGCTTCGACGGCCTGTCCTTTCCTCGCTGTGCCCAAGCTCGGTGTCCACAGGCTTGTTCTTTCCCAGCTCCCGGGGGCCCCGATCTTCGGAGGACCCCAGTTCAGAGCAGCACTGGGTGTGCACAGAGCCCAACGACCTCACTGGGTTCCCTATGCCTTAGGGATTTATTTATTGTGCTGGAGAAGGAAAAGGAGGGGAAAACAAACAGAACGAGAGGGGGAAAAACAACAACGAAACTTAGGCAGCGGAGCAGCGGGGGTAGCAGCCCTCCAGGGCCCGAGGGTGGCGAGCGTCTGGGTCCGAGCGCGGAAGCGCCGCCTCCCCGCGGGCGAGCTTGGCGGCGGCGCGGGCGGCGGGCGGCCGCACTTACCATGACTGTGGCCGCGGCCGCGGCTGCCTGGGCGGCCACCGCAGCTTGGTTGGCTTGGTGCTGCGCAGCTTTGATTTTGGCCTGCAAGTGTGCAGGAGGGTGAAAATATTTGCATTTCTCCCTCATGCAACGCCCCTTTATGTAATCCATACAAACGGTTACGGTGTTGTCGTTTGTGTCGATCATGGTGCTGTCTGCGGGGTGTGCAAAGCGGCAGTCGGTCTCTCCCCGGGCACAGTTTCCTCTCTGGAATTCCCTGCATACCTGGGACAAGGGAGAAGAGCGCTGCGGAGCCGGGCCACCGGGAAGGCGCCTTTCCTTCCCTTCTGCGCGGGTGGCTCTAGCGCCTGGGAGAACACCATTTGCATTACGCGGAACTCAGGGAACCACAACGGCTGGCAGTGGCAGAGACAGCTCGAGTTCCGTTCTGCATTTTTTTTTTCTAGGACGAGTATCGAAATTGAGAAATTAACCTAAACCTCGTAGTTTAGCTAAAATAACAACAACAACAACAACAACAACAACAACAAAGTCAATAAAGCTTCTTTTTTCCCCAGTAGCATAGCCCGACATTTTCTCTGTCTCTTCCAGTGCGATAGGGATTGTTACTGTTATTGTTTTGCTTTTGCTTTTGTTTTTCATGGAGCAATAATTTCAACCCCGCAGGAAATGCCGGAGCGTACTGCTCATTCTGAGGGTGGAAAGTGCCTGCTTCTCGCACCTTCTCCTTGCTCTACAAAGTCAGCTGAAGCCTGTAGCAGCCCATCTCCCTTACGACCAGAGCTTGCGTTGTAAGGTCACTATGTCGTTTTTGACAGTCCAAACAGAAACATAAAAGTAAAAGATAAAAGGAGAAAAATATGGTAAGAGAGAAAGACTAATAAGTAAATGGAAAGAAGTGCAATCGAGTTAGAAGTGTTGATTTTCAAAATCTCTTTAATTCTTAACTCTCCTGATATGTCTAGTAGATAAAATTCTCCATCCTTCGGGAATTTTGGAAGATCAAAATTTCACTGTATAAAAGTATTTTTTTAGAACGTGAAGAGCATTGTTCATTGTGGCCTGAACACAGGGAACATAAAATAAGATAAATAACTGGCAGAATTGCAAGTGGAATTAAGTTATCTCTTCTTAGATTTCATTTCCTCTGTCAACATATGTAAGTGGTAGTTCACATGTTGGTTACCTGGGACACTTCATGAAGGTCAGTAACACAAAATCTCAGTCTTATGTGAATGTCAAACGTCCTTGGGGACATTAGTTCTCCGATCAGTGACCATGTGAGGTCAAAGGGTGAACAGGGTAAGTCACAAGGTTGTTTATGATTTTCTCTTATTTTGGGATTTCCATCTTTAGATCATAAAATGTACAAGGTGAAAATTACTAAGATGTTCACGCAGACCCTAAGTAAGCCTTTCTTCACAAATGGAATGATTCCTGTCCATGACAGCCTCACAGGTGTAGACAGGCATTTACCCGGGTGTCTGGGTGCAGCTGGCTTTGTTTGTGATTTGAAATGAACAGAAAGCTACTCTGCTATAGTTGTGAATAACTTTTCAGTATGTCTTTGTCTTCCAGCCCTGCTGGAAAGGACTATTTGTTCCTAACTCCTCTAATTTAATTTGATTTCTGCAACAGTCACACAATGAGCACTAAACTGTGTTTGGCCCCAGCAGGTGGAGCCCAGAACACTTTTCCAGTCCCCTAACACGTTTATTCCATGTTCCTGGGGATAAGCTAGGTTTAAATTCTCTTCATCTAGAGGTCCATATACTTCAAATAGAAGCTGAGTACAAGGAATACATCTTTAAAATTATTTGCAGTTTGACATTCTGAGTTGTAAAACATTCACAGGATATTAGGCAGCAAATATTTTGTTGCTCTTAAGGTTTATTGAGTTAATATTTAATGTACACTGGAAGAATATTCTCTAAATGATCCAATATTCTAAGGATGTATAGATCACCTACAACTTAAATCAATAATGGGATTAAAGGAGGTCTTTGAAAAATCTCTTTGAATCTTTGTACACACAGATGATCTTATGAATATCATAGTAATACTGAAGTATGGTTAATGGATGAATTCTCTAGCTCTGATTAGAAGGAAATTTTACTCAACAACGTACAGAAATTAATTTACAACTCAAGAAGTGGTGTTTTACAAATATATAAGCTTGTTTTCTTGAATTTTATGGAATACTTGAAGTTCAAGAAAATATTTCAATTAATAACTAAATTTACCCAGCCTCCAATTCCTTCTGTTTATGAACAAAACCATCAGGGCTAATATTCTGGAACATACTAGATTTGCCATAATTGTTCTTAAAATACTGAAATCTGATTATACCAATGGTTAATAGCTGTAGTCCCATTTATCACCATGCTGTGTATCTCCCATTGTCGTAATAATTGGGCTCTTGACCATTTCCCAAACTTTCTAGAATTTAGTTCTAGAATCACAGCTCTAGGATCACATTTATAAATGTATGAATGCGGGGCAAAGCAGGATGCTATCAGGACTTGGAGCCATCCCTGTGGCTTGCTTTGTGACTGATTCGATATTCTGTTGGCTACTCAATATTTGGTCCTTCAACACATTTTCTATGCAGCTGACGTTTGCTTGATTAGTTATTATTTTTCCATATACTAATTTTCTTTATACTTGGAATTAATTTCAAGTCATTGAACTAGGAATACACAGTTATTGGCTCACAGTGCATATGTGTATGCATGTGTTTTGGGGGAGAACTGAATTATCCCAAACATTCTCTTATATAATACTACCACAAATGCATCTCAAAATACAAACATAATAGGAGTACCTCCAGTTTGTCAGTCCTGAGAAGTTTCTGAGTTGCAGTTGAGCCCGGGACAGTGACCGGTGGACTTCCGGGAACAATAACGGGCGTGGTAGGCAGAATTTCCGTTGGGACTAACCCAACTCCAGGGGTTACAGGTGCTAGGTAAGGAGCAAAGCTAATAGCCGTATTTGTCCCTATGGCGGGACCTACAGGAAAAGTGGGCTGTTAAAGGAAGACAACACAGGAAAAGGATTTCTTCAGAATAAAATTTTAAAAAATTACCAGCGTCATTAGAGCAGCAATTTAAAAAATTACCAAGTATTATTTGAGCAAAATTTATTCATGTTTTCATTGCACATGGTAATATTTGTTAGTTGTTCAATGGCAAACTGTAAAAGTTTTGTTAAACATCCTTTTGTTTTGCTTAATAAAAACAAAAACCACATAAATACTCATTTTCTAAAACCATGCAAAAGATGGGAGAACGTACGGGAAATGCTCCAAAAATTTGGGGCACTAGTTTCAAAGAATATACTAAATTTTTGTTCCAATGAAAATATTCTCAATAAATAATATTCCATCTTAATTACTCATCATTCCAAGCTATTTAGTGACATCAAATTGAGGCAGAAGCAGCTATGGAGAACACAGTGATTAACTTTGATTTCTCTTACATGGTTCTGAAGGGGAAAACAATAAAAATAGTTCTTTATTACACCTAATTTTCAAGGTGATGAAGTTCATACATGTTCAAAAAGTAGAGCTTGCTTAGGATATTATTTTCCTCACACTCACCAGAACATATCCATTTCCATCATTAGCACGTATACTCCCCAAGTTCCTGTGCACTTTTCATGTAGACCTACTATATTTTGGCTTTAGATCAACTATGTCTCCATCCAACCTCCTATTCCTGATAGGTTGGATGGAAAAGGTTGAAACTTGCAACTGACCAATTTCTCAATTGGCCATTAGAAACTGGTTTGGTTTCCTAGGTCACAGAATCAACGCAGCAGTAATAAGAGAGTCCAGTATCCTATTAAATGTGTTCTCTATTACTGTCTTTATTATCCAGGGATAAGAAGAAATATGCTAGTAGGCTGATGAGATGATTATTTTTAATACTCTTCCAACAATATGCAACTATTTATACCTTTCAGAAAGGAAATCATGTGCATTTAAGAGAACAATAAAGCAGATTTTTCTTTAAAGCACCATTGTTTAAAAAATTAAAATGCTGAAGACTTTTTTCCTGAAAACATTTCAAACCGAATTGGGCCTGAAAGGATCTTGTTTTTTATTTTGGCTGAGTTTTAGTTATGGATGATTTTTAACTTATTCGTCTTCTGGATAAGATTTCAGATATTTGCAATCATATGTTAATGTAATTTTTAACATTAAACTGTGTTCTTGCCTGTGAATGTTACTTCTGTATTTATACAACATGGGCAACATTCTTGTTGTGTATTAGTGACTCTGAATGGGCTGTTTAGCATATGGCAAGGCTAACAACTGATGGTTAGTAAACACATTTTTCTTTACAATTAACAGAATAGCACTTATAAGCGATCATCGTCAGTTATTGATAGTTTGTATAGGAAGTGTCTGGTGAGCCTGAAAGCTTCACTGTTGTGGCTCAGGCTTGAAAGCAGTGACTCTAATGCAGGCCTTCGAGTCTGCTGCTCAGTCCTGCACCGAGTAGTTCTTACAACTCTTATGGCTCAAACATGAAATTTACTTGGAAGCAAGTTGCAACCTGAGGTCTCTAGGTGGGAAGGAGATGGTGGGATACTCTACTCCTTTGATTTTCTGCAATTATTTTTTTTTTAATTTTTTTTTATTTATTTGAGAGAGAGAGAGAGAGAGTGTGGTGTGTGTGTGTGACCAGCTCAGCCCACCAGGGGGCGGGGCTGGCTGGCATGTGGTGCTGGGGGATTGAACTGCAGTCCCTGATGCTTTGCTAAGCTTGTTCTAAGTAGGTACTTTAGACCACTGAGCCATCTCTCCAGCCCCTGCAATTATTTTTTATGGGAACATTATCCACTTGTGTCAAAATTCTAGGAAGATGTGGTTTTTCAGTAATGGTTTTATAATTTACTACTATGGGAAAAAAAGATGTAATAGCATGTAACTATGTAGTGTTAGAATTTTTCACAACATCAGTTCTGAAAAGTCATAAATCATAATGCATCAGGAATTCAATGGATCAATTATATCAGAAATCTCTAGGAGGAATGTTTAAAGCAGACATAAACTCTAATGCAAAAGGTCAAGGCAGGGAACTTGGAATGCTCATTAAAAAATGTAGAAGTGGGGAGCCTGAGAACAGACTAGGAGTCTGAGCTGCACCACGAGACCCTGTGTCAAATACATTTTTTTAAAAAGTAGTATATTTTTGGTCAATGTGTGACCAAATTTGAGGGCCCCTGCCACTAATGCACTACTTCTGTTGAATGAGCAATTTAACTAAGAGACAAATTACCGAAGTACATATTTAGTGAAAAGAGCCTCCTTATCTCCATTTTGACTTTCTGTCGAAACAGATTCCTAGCTTTCTGTCCCCACAGTTGAGCATGGTGACATAAATGCAGGCTGTACCTTGAGTGTCATTAGTATGTGAGAAACACACAACTCACTGCCCAAACCCTTTTTGAATATCAGTGAATCTATTTCAACTAGCCAACATCTGCCTTCAAAAGCATATATCACTTGTCCAGATGACTGAATGATCTAAAACAAATGTTCTAGTATGCCTTACTGTTGATAGGAATAACACAGTGCACAGAGAAATAATGCTATTTAAAAGTAAAAATACAAATTTGAGATGCAGAGAGAGACCTAAGTTCAAATCAGTACTTTGCCATTTCCTCATTTTTTTCTCCCCTGGAAAGGAAATTAATCTCTCTCAGCTTTATGTATTTCATCTGAAAGAAGCAAAACTATTGAGCTGAAAAAATTCTGCTGGACAAGATGTTGCTTCTATTCCACTTTTTGTGGTACAAACTCAGTGCTTCTAAAGTAGAATGTATAAAATTGAATTAAACTGGAGTAAATTTCTTCTCTTATTTTCTGAAAGAGGAGCTGAGAAAATAAATATTTTCTATCATGTAAAACTAAATAATTAGAGTTCATACACCTAGTCAACACAGACTCATTAGAAGCCTTCCTTTTTATATAGTGTTTATCAGTGAAGTTGATTAGTAAAAAAATACAGTCATGGTAATTTGCTGAGATGTGTATTCTTTATTTTATTATGGGCCATAACATTGTAACTCATCTGTAAAAATTCTGGGATTTTCAAAGCCTTGTTCTCACACATTGTCTTCTTTAATCTCAAGATCCCCAAGAAGCAAAGCTAACAGAATTCTGTGGACTACAGGTGAGAGCAGGGTGTAAGAGAGACACAGGGGACAACCCAAGGGCAGTGTTGCAGAGGCGGGGTCCAGGCACAGCATCCACAACTTCCGGCTTCCTGACTGGGCCTTTGCTCGCTTGGCTTGGATTTGAAGTCTCCTGAAAGCTTGTGTTTCGAAGGCTCCCTCCTCAGCGCAGCAGGCTTAGCTGGATTGCGATCTCAGAAATGAGTTGATGCATTGGTTGATTTATAGCTTAAAGGGCTGTTGGAAGTCGGTGCAGACTTTTGGAGGTAAGGCTAACTGGAGAGAGAAGGTCCCTACAGACAGGGCTCTGACGTGTAGTTTGTTCCCGCCCCTTCTCTCTTTCTGCTTCAGGCCAGTAGAGGTGAGCAGCTGAGCTCTGCTCTAGCCTGCAGTCCCTACCGTGATGTTCTGCCTCACTACAGACCCAGCAACAATGGAAGCAGGTTGTCATGGGCGGAAATGTCTAGAACCATGGATCAAAATAAATATTTTCTCCTTTCAGTTGTTTTCTGAGGTACTCGTCCAGGCCACAGAAAGTTAAGGAACTCCTCCACTCTTCTGCACTCCCAGATTTTGTTGCTCAGAACAGAACAGGAGGACAAAACACCCAACAGACCATTTGCCTGCATCCTGTGTGTTTTGGACATCTAGAGAGAGAAGTGCATATCCTACAGCTGACTTGACCTTCTACAGATGGAGCACTACGAACCCTGCTGCCTTGGAAAATTGCCACTTAGATCCTGGAATAAAGCGAATCTCCTGGGATGAAGTCAAGGCCAACAGCACATCCTGGTGCCTGCACTTGGTTCGTGTTTGGCACCTGAGAGGAGAGGAGGGCAGCTCTGTTCCATGACTCCATTCTGGAAGCAGAGCATCTCCAGCCTGGACTACGCCTGCAGTTCCTGCACAAGTGCTGCTGCCAGGCTGTCAGAGGCAGGCACCATTTGGTCCCTGTCATCTTTCAGAGGTAATCCCCAGCAGAAGAGGCTAGAGGACAGGATGCAGAAAGCCTTCATAAAGAAAAGCGCTTCTGAAATGCTGGTCTTGCTCTTTCCTCCCTCTGTTCTTCACTCTACCTCCTGTGCTTCTCTCCTCCTTTTCCCTTTCTCCACTTTACTTTCCCAGTACCTCAGTAAGGCTTGATTTTCCAGAGCTGGGTGGGGACCAGAATCCAGAAGACATTCCAGGTCACAGCCAAGGTTAAATGTTTAAGCTTTGTCCTCAGGGACATAGGAAAGCATTGAAGGAACTTAAGTGAAGGAAGAACAGGAGCCTGGGAATGTTTTTAAAAGATTCCTTGATTGCTGTATGAAAGATATACTAGAGGAAGGCCAGAGTGGAATGGAGAGATTAGGAGGGAAACGCTTAGAAGGTGTTTTGAGAAAAAGTTGATGGTGGCTGAGATGAGGCTGCTGCAGGGTAGAGAAGTGGGTGGGTCTGAAGACGGACAGGGAAGATCATGCTGGAGCACTGTGCTGGAGAATGTGTGGGAGAGCCAGCCAGCTTTCTGTTGGAGACTGTGAGTTGATCATGTCCCTTATAGAAGTGGAAATTTAGTGGCATACATGTCACACTCATGTGACAAATTTATTTATTTATTTTTCTGTATTTAGGACAGGGTCTACAGAGTCTACAGGGTCTCACCACACAGATTGGACTAGTAGTGATTCTCTTATTATCAGCCTCCTAAGTGCTGGGATTACAGGTGTGCACCACCACGCTCAGTCTCAGTCACCATCTCAGCGCATCCCACAGGTGGGGCTGGCACGGCTTGCAAAGGATCAAACCCTGGCCGCTGTGAGCTGCCTAAGTAGGCAGTTTAGTCAACTAAGCTTTCAGGCCAACTGTTCCATGTGACAGATTTAAAGGTGAGTCTGGTAGGGAGGTGGAGGTATTAAACAGGAGGCTTTGAGGTCTGGTTGGATGGAAGCATGCATTTGGAGGTTTTCAGCCTGAAAAATGATTTAAAGACTCAGGAATAGATGAGACTATGAAGGAGAGGACAGATAGAAATAGTCAGTCTGGAAACCTCCACATACAGTAGAACTATGACCGGAGCAAAGGAGACAGAGAAAAGAGGGGGGTCAGAGAGAGACCGATTCCACACGTAAGAGCTGGGTTACATGTGAGTATCACTAAGAGGCTGGATTGAAGTGTCTTAAGTCTTCCTGGGTGGTTGTAACAAAATACTATAAATTGGGTGACTTTTCGTTACCTCTTACAGTTCTAGGAAACTCCAATGTCAAGGCACTGGCAATGAATGTATGGTGAGGGCTCACAACCTGGTTTGTACATGGCCATTTCTGGTTGTGTCCTCCCAGGGCAGAAGGGCATCTTGTCTCTTATTTGAAAAGCACTAATCCTACTTGTGAGGGCCCCATCCTCTTGACCTAGTCACTTCCCAAAGGCTTTCCTTCCAAATACCCAAGTCACCTTAGGCTTAGGGTTATGTGAATCATGGGCAGAGAGACAGTCAGGCTACAGCAACAGTGAAGACCAATAGTGACTGTTGTGACCACTGGTTTGCTAATATGAAGGATACCAGGGAGAAATTTTAGTGGAAGGAGTTCAGGGATGGGTGGATGGAAGGAGTGGAAAATGTCCCTAATGCTTTAAAAGTGTTTAACCTAGAAAGAGAATTAAAATTGGAGTGGTTCCTGCTGCAGTTTATTAACTTATTTTTCTTAAGTAAATTCTGCATCTACTAAGTTGCTTGTAGTTGTAAACAAATCACCACAAACTTGTAGAATAGTACACATTTATCTTCCATGGTTCTGGAGACCAGAGGACCAAAGTCAGTTTCACTGGGTCCAAACCAGGTTGTTGTTATCACCGTGCTCCCTCCAGAGGCTCCTGGGAGGCTTTGTTCCACATCTCTTCCACCTTCTGCTGGTTGCTTGCATTTCTTGGCTTGTGGTCACATCAATCCAGCCTCTGTCTCTTTTACTGCTGACATGATGCCTTTCTCTTGTCTGTGCCAAATCTCCCTCTGCTGGTCTCTTAGAAAGACACTTGTGGTTGCATTAATCCAGGAGGACAGAACTGTCTCAAGATGCTTAAATTACATCTATAAAGACCTTGTTTCCATAAAGGTGACATGTACAGGATCCAGGAATCTTCAGGGCCAATATTCAGCCAACTACGCTGCACTAGGATAACATTTTTAAAATTCTGAAGTGATTTGTTGGTAGAATTGATGATTTTAGACTTGTCACATTTTTTGTTTTAAATTTTTAAATTCTGTGATTTAAAATCCTATACTGAAATATTTAAACTTTTAAATATTGAAACTTTTTTTTTGAGATAGGATCTCACTATGTGGTATAGACTGGCCTTGCACTTGCTTATGCAGCCCACGCTGGCCGCAGCCCTCCCTCGCTGGTGATCATTAACTGTCTAATTGGTATTTGAGACCAATACATAAACATAACTCTCAGGAGTTAATGATAGGAATGGAGTTTTCATATTAACGCTGCTGTCACTGAGTACTGGGGTCAATTCTTATTAATTCTGAATAAATAGGAAGTGTCTGACTTAAATGAGAGAGACACATAATGTCCTGCTACTATGTTCACCTTGCTGGATCTAAATTTATTGCCAAAGATACTACTTAATATGCATGACTGCATTATTTTAGTGTTTGGGTAATTTAATATCATAATTTATATGTGCATCAATAAAAGAAAACCCTAAATTATTTATGTACATTGTTTTAAATAAAGCAGAAGGATCCATATAATTGAGACCTCCTCCAGGCAGCCTTCCTGCATCCAATCTGACAACCTTATTATGTGTCTGTCTGCCCCCAAAAGGAATGGTATCACTAAGGAGTGACCCACAAAAAGGAGGCCTTATTCTGGAGTCTCTTGTCTCGGCTTTTTTTTTTTTTTTTAATTGTGCAAAACCAGTTCTGGCTGGTGGTAAAGAAACCTGAAGATAAGCAGACTCACTCGCAATCAGCCCAGATTCCCTCCTTTCCTGTTGGCCACCCCCTCCTCCCCGGCCCTTCTCACAGGCACAGAGTAAGAAAATGTAACTCCCTGGAAGCTGTCTCTTTTAATTCAGCAGCCTGCCACCACACAGACTCTTCTGACAATAAAGACTGATTTTTATATAATAGTCCTTTGTCCATGTACTTTCTTAAGAGAACCAAATTTCACTCATTTTGATTTTGTTTTCTTTTAAATTAGTTTGTTTTTAACAAATAGTTCACAAATGTAAATGAAGCCCAAGAAAGTCAGAGGCACTCCTTTCCCCCAGGGCTTCATTTCTAGAACCTTCAAACACTGCACTCTTGGAGAACACACTACACAATACATACGCATGGCTTTTACTCCCTGGTCATTAATTTGGGGTCCTTGTCCTAGTTGCCATGCTCTCGAAGGCCTCCAAGGCTGACAAAGGGCTAGGCAGAGTCTCCTGGGGTGGGGCTCTGGCATCTGTCTGAATGGAGCTGTAACCTGGCTCCTGCTGCAGAAAATACTACCTGGACCATGTGGGCGCACGTCCCAGCATCCCGACTGACCTCCTCTGTGGCACTGAAAACCACTCACCTCTCCTTTCCCACTTTCCTGCACAGTAAAGGGATGCCACTGAATTAAACAAACTTCTGCTACATTGCTAAAGATATCTTAGACATCACAACCTCCTCTGGACATAATTAACCCACACTGTCATTGAAAGTGTAGAACTGGTTTCTTTCGACAATTGTTCAGCTATGGAGTCTGCTGACAAGAAAGGGTTGGAATAGTGTATATTTTGCACACATGGATTAGAAATTGCCTTTGTTTTCGGTTTCTGTATGTTTTTCATTTCACTTGCAAAATAACTTTTTCAGCATCTACTGAATTTCGAAGCTATTTGCTGTATTTGTAACCAAAGAGACAAAGTGAGAGACACCATGTTAGGTCACTGTGGCATTTCCTGTACCAAGGCTGCAATCAGCCAGCCCATCTGAGCTACAGCACACTCACCACTGGATGCAGCGGAGTTCCTGGAAACATAAATTGCATCTGTTGGGCAAGCATCGCTGCTGCAGTTTTTTGCTGGATCAAATTGTTCCTCCCATTAATTTCTAGTTGAGTTTTTAAGTGTGTTGGAGGATGAAGATACTTGCAGTTCTCTCTGGAGCAACGGCCCTGCAAAAGGAGCACATTGAGGGCAGAAAGATTAAGAGGAGCCTTCAAGACCTGTGTCAATCAATTCACACTCGCTGCATATCCACCATAATAAGGGTTGTGGGGCATGTGTGTGCGTGCGCGTGTGTGCGTGCATGCATGTGTGTATGTGCCCGGGGAGGAC
>NW_004524615.1:14772302-14830604 GCF_000260255.1 Octodon degus
CGTTTTCATAGGCAGAATGGAAAGTGATCAGCAGGGCTCAGGCGCTGGGCCTGCCTGCCCGTCAAGCAGCCTTGGAGCCTGCTGTACACTGGATAGTGCATGCCAGAGCGCTGTTAAATGGGGAAAGCCAAGAGACATAGCTGTGCAGTGGACACAGGCATAGGAGTGTTCAGTGCGCATCGAGAATGGCTGAGGGCGTCTGCACTTCAGGCTGCTGCTGATGCAGTGGCAGTGGGGGCACAGGCGCTGCACGCACGGGTGAGGATCTCAAGCATGGAGTTGGATAACCCTGTAACTCACTGCTTTGCTGCCCAAAGGCTGCTACCTTCTGTCCACACCCTAGCTATAAGGGGGGGGGGGTGCCATTTAACCTTGGGATACAGTGTTTATGGCCACAGGAGCATGAGGACGCCAAAGATGGCAAAACAGAAAACAATAAAACCCTAGTGCCGGGTGTGCATACAAAGGGTTGGAAGAGATTTGCATTTGATGGTGTTTATACTTAGTCCCCATTTTCAAAACTACCAATTGTGAGAACATTAATGAGCGAGTTATGCAACTGCTGGAGAAAGAACAGCAAACTGTGTTGAGCAGTTTGCGCGTTATCATTCCCTAAAGAGTCAGTCTATCTGCAACCAGGAGAAGAGGATACGGGTTTGTTTACTAGATATAAAAATAATTTGAAAAGTGAGCTTGGCAGATCTGGGGGATGCCTGTTTACAGTCACCCTAACGGTAAACATCTGGAGCTCTTGCTCTGCCTCCCACTACTTTCAGCTGCACTTCCGGCAGCTCAGGCTTCTGCGGTGCGCGATGCTCCCTTCACTGCTGCAGAGAGCAGTACACGCGCGCACAGGGCAGCCCTGTGGTCTGGGCCCTCAGCCTTTGTCCTTAGGGTATGCTTTCCGCATTAAAAGAATGGAACCCCTGTCACTGCCCTCGCCTAATCAGCCTCTTGGTCCGCTGAGCTATCTCGCCCGGCCGATTACTGCTTTTTGAATCCTGCCTGTAGTCCCTGCTTTGCGACTTCCCACGGGCCCTGTAGCCCTGTCGGTGTGCTTCAGGCGGCTCTTACATTACTTCTCATTCTTCCGGCCCCAGACAATGAACAGCCTGAGTCTGTCAGGTTGTTAAAGTCGAGTCTGGGACCCCCGCTCCTACCGCGCACTTGTGTGACCAGTCTTTGAGCTGGCTGCTTAATGTCAGATCCCAAGAGCCACTTTGTCACTGGTGACGGGAGGTGTCCAATGACACAGCATGGCTACTGCCCGTCGGCTGAGTGCAGGCCAGTGAACAGCATGGCGACTCTTAGACCGAGGCTCGCTCACCCCAGGCTTCTCTCCGGTCCCCTCAATCCACGCTCCCTGTAGCTACAAGCACTACCTGGCAGCTGGTGCAGAGGGAGATCTGTACACACAAGGTGCACCTGTGGGTCTGTGCGTGCAGCTATACAGGCTGCTCCAGTGAGGGCGCAGGAAGCAGAACTCCGTAGAGGGATGGGACCAGTTAAATATCTACCTCTCTGCAAGCAGGCTAAGCTGTGTTCATTCATTTGACGCTTAGTTTGATCACCAGCCTTTCGATGTAGTGTTTCGTATCTGCTCAGACAAACTGTGATTTGGTTGGGAAGATGCCGTGTTTTCATCCGTAGCACCACCCTCCATAGGACTGTGACTCCTGGAAAACGGTAACTATTTTTGGCCAAGAGCATATGGTCTACAATACTGAATTCATAATTTATTGATGGAACCTTCCTTTTCATGACAATAACGTAATTTCCTAGTGTCCTCTTACACTTGGAATAAAGAAAGCTATTGATCACCTACGTGCCAGTCAATTTATAGATGGTTACCTCCTTTTCTCCGTACAACAGCAGCAAGGCTCTCTGTTTACCAAAAGGCAGATGGGATCAGAATGATAAGACAGTCTCCTGAGGTCGTATCTGGGAAGTGGTAGAACTGCAGCTTAAATCCAGGCCTACCTGCCTCAATTTTGTCAGGATTCCGCACTATTTACTAGCAATGGTTAGGAGCCAGGGGAAATAAAAATCTAGCCTTATCTTTCACAGAATAATAGAATGCATGACAAAATTTTAATTGTTCTCTATCTGGATTTGGGAGCGAAAACATATTCACCTGGCTTTTCTATTAGTAGGAGGTCACAGGAGTAGCAAAGCTCACAAGTCCTGGGCGCAGAGCTCACCTGTGCCATTCCTAGCTGTATGACATGGAGTGATTACCAGGCTTTTTCTTCATCTGTACGACGAAAATAATTATCACGTCATCCTCCAAGAGCTATTGTGCAGTTACATGAGTTAACACATGCATAAGATTCAGAGAAATGCATGGCAGGTAGTCAGCACTGAGTAAATATTATTAATGTCAAAGAAAGAAAAAAATAATTGTTCATGATATTTTATTTCCAGTAAATATGAGATCATACACTTAGTAGTATTTCAATTGGCTCTTTAAGTTTTCCATGTAGAATAAAATTTCCCATCAAAGCATGAGAAAGTACTTAGTTATACCTTATTCAATATTTTATGTTTGAAGTTATTTTCAGTTTTACATGATATTTTTTTCAAATACCCATATTTAAGAAAAGCCCTGGGCCCTGGATGGATCTGGCACTCATATTCTTTTTTAAAAAAATGTATTCAGTACAGGGTCTACGGAGTCTCACTATGTAGATGAGACTCGCAGTGATCCTCCTGTTCTTAGCCTCCCAAGTGCTGGGATTACCGACGCACACCACCATGCCCGTCTCCATCGCCAGCTCAGTGCACCGGGGGTGGGGCCAGCATGGCAGGCATCATACCCTGGCCGTTGCATTCTGCCTCAGCATGTGCTTTAATCTGCTGAGCTATCTGGCCAGCCCTCGGTATTCATATTCTGAAGAATTTTGGTCCACGGCCTATGGATGTCTGAGGTAGGCTAGCCCTGGAGACTCCAGAAAACAGAATATGTGGGAAAGGGCTCCTAAAGAATTCTAAAATCCTAAAGGAAAAGCTTCTGTCAAAATGTAATGGGCTCTCCGACACAATGAATGATTGGTTGTGCAAGTTTTTGTTTAGGCAAAAGATTTTTTAGGCTGTGCATCACTGCACAAAAACTATTGATTATCAAAGCAAGTTGTCACAACCAAATGAGGGGGCAGCGTCATAAATGCGAAGCACACTTGCACATCACCATGAGACAAAGCACAAGTGTCACAAGCAGCCGCCCCCAAGGTTAGTCCAAAAAATAAAGACAGAACTGTCTTGGGAAAATCTTCTTTGTGGCTGCTTGGTTTAGTTTAGTTCTAATACTAGGCTCTCAGAGATAAAGTGAGCAGGGCCCAGCCTCGGGGGCAGGGGCTGCTCAGCTTCTGAGGGGTGGATGCCGGAGCACCAAGTCAGTGCTTGTGGGCAGTGTCATGGGAACTGCCGCCCATTGAGAAGGCGCACGCTAACGGCCAATTTGGAGGGTGAAGCTCATGGGCTGCATAAGCCCTTGGGACTCTGCTCACCGTGAGCAGGACAAGGCTGGAGTAGAAACAGTAGGCTGCTGTGTAATTCTAGGCTAGATGCTCCTCCATTCATGTAGTCACAGAGATTTCCTGAAGTCCTACTATGTGGCAGGCGTTGTGCTCAGTGTTTCTTGTCCAAGGAGGGCAAGAAAAGGCCGGCCTGCACTCTGGGTGAAGACTAGGTGAAGATGTTAACCAAGTCCGGCCATGGAGCAGTGTCTGAGTATAAAGTGCAACATGTGTGCTTGGGGTAGGGGACGGCGCGGGAGAAGTCAGACCCGCAGGGGCTGCATCGGGCAGTCTCTGGAGAAGTCGTGTTCAAACTCAGACCTAAAGGCTGAGGAGGAAATAGGCACAAAAGGCCTAGTGGCCAAACTGCGTGGGTGTGTTTTGTGTGCCTATGCTGTGTTTAGAATATGTGGATTGTGTGTTGTGTACTGTGCGCACATACTGTGCACCTATTTCATGAATATATTGTATGTGGTATATGTGTTGTACTGTGTGTGTTGCACATGTATATGGAGTGTTCATATGGTGAATGTATTGTACTTGATATGTGTTGTGTTTATTGTGAATGTTCTCACATATATTGTACATATATGTTTCATGTGTTGTCTGTGGTATGGTATTTTGTGTGGTACAAGTCTTTTGCGTGTGGCATATGTTATATGTATTGTTTATGTTGTACATGTTTATTATAGACCTGTGGTATGTATTGTGTATGGTGTTGGTATTGCGTATGTGGTATAACTGTGCCTATATGTTGTATGTGGTATCTGTATTATGTATGCTGATGTACCATGTGCACATGTATGTGTATGTGTGTTGCATGTATGATGGGGAGGAACAAAAACTGAGAACACTGAGCAGAGGAGACATGCTGGAGGAGGTGTCATCTGTAGACTTGAAAGAGTGAGGGTGGCACACAGGTGGGGTGGGAGGAGGAGGGAGAGGAGGGGAGGAAGAGAAGGAGGAAGAAGGGGGTGGGGGAGAGGGAGGGGAAGGAGGAGAGGAGGGGCAGGGGAGGGGGAGGGCAAGGAGGGGCGGAGGGATGGGAGAGGGGAAGAGGGGGAGGATAAGAGGGGGAGGGGAGCATGGGGAGGGGAAGAGAGGCGAGAGGGGAGGAGGGAAGTGCTAGGCTGAACTCCGACATCAAGGACTTTAGAGCCCATTAGGGGTATGAACTTCAATGCCTGAGAGCTTTTTTTTTTCAGAACCGGGGATTGAACTCAGGCCCTTGCTCTTGCCAGGGAAGCGCTTATTGCACTGAGCCATCTCCCCAGCCCTTGAGAGCTTTTAAGACGAAGATTAACACGACCAGATTTATGCATTATAGTTCATTTAAATCTTTCCTTGATTATTAGATTTTACATTTCTAATTTCATTATAGCGTGTTTTATGTGGGGACCACTTGACTAAAAATAATAACAGAATTCTGACAGTGTACCTTGGAGTGCTGCAATTTCTTCTACATCCCAAAGTAACCTCTTCTTTAGGAATATTTAGATTAGGGATGAGAGTAAGAATCAAGTTAGAACTCCAAGGTGAATTGAATTTATTAAAATAAGCCACCATGAAGGGCTCCAATAGAGAATGCCCGCGCTGGTGCTCAACAGGATGAAGAGAGACGCTGAACAACTGTAATACGTACTTGGCAGACAGCAGAGCACAGCTAGAATTACATGGCCATTGAATTACATGGCATGGGATGAAAAAAATACAGCTTTGGCTAAGAAAAGCCTTCAGAATCAGGTTGGTGTGAGAAAGAAAAACATAATAGGAAAATGAGATTTTTCTAATTGCTTGTTTTTAAACAAGTCATTTTAAGAATCTTTTTCTAGTATGCTCCTAATTGAAAAAGTCAATTAAAATATGGACGCAAGACAGATCGATTAGAAGACTGTTAAGATCCTCCCTTCAGCAACAGGAGCGTTCACGCACGGCAACACTGAACAGACAGCCCATGTCCCGTTGGTTTTCCATGGGGAGCGATGGATGTCGCAGGATCTACTGCTTTAGCAGTTAATAAGCCCCTGCTATCAGCGCCGTATTGCTTGGGGACAGTTTTAATTGTCTTTGCTTGGCTGCATCATTGGTCAGCAGACCCTGAAAAGGCCCCTTTTGGGGAGAACGATTCCAGGTGAGGGCTGCCTCCCAGCTGCTCCGCGCTGCCCCAGCGCTGCCTCAGCTACTACCGCTGCCCATCCGCGCGAGCGAAACGTCTGAGCGAGCCGGCCACCCGCCTACCAGGCTGCAAGAGCGCATGGTACATGCTCTGAAAGTAGCCTTCGGAAGCGCTTCGAGTGTGGAAGTCGGCTCTGGACCTCAGCACTGGCCACAGAAAGCCACGGAAGAGCTCAGATTCCTCCCATTCTGCACAGGGAGGCCTCCGGAGGGCCCTGGGTCAGCAGGGTGCGCCTGCCCTAAGCCACAGTCTCAGAGCCTCTTCCACCTTGGAACTTCCGGGGAAGAGGTCTATGCTACAGGCTAAGGGAACAGACTCGGAGCCGAGCCTGAAGCCCAGCTCTGCTCCTGTCCTTACGGGATCTTGGGCAGGTGGATGTTGTGGCCTCCCATCTGTCAAGCGGGGACAAATAGAGTTGCTACCGCTCAGTCATTTAGTTTTCAGTTTTTATTTTCTTGTTAGTACATGTGCGCTGCCCATCCTGATTCCCCGTGGGAGTTGGCTCACGCACACAAAACCTCTTAATTCTTTCCCATCTTTCCCCGCTTCATCTCTTTCGTACATTTGCCTTTTGCAAAGATCAATCTCTTTCTTGTCTATTATCTGTCTTCTATCTCTCTCTTTATTTGTATTTAGGGTTTTTCATGGAAGAGCAATCACGGGCTGCTTAAGTCTGTGTGTGAGAGTTATTTCATATACAGCGCTGAACAGTTTCTGACACATAGAAGGCCCTCCTTCAGTGTATCATTCCTCTTAACTCTTTCTTTGCATAGTGGGCAAGAATACAGGATATGTGGAACAACCTCCCTAATAATTGTTCGGCTTCCCCCCCTCCCTAATTACTGTGCTCCTGTCTGGCCTGTCTACCAAGCTCTGTACTGGCTCTCATGCCCAGTGCCAACTTCGGCAATTTCTCTCTCCAAGAGCCTCAGATATGTCTCCCTTTGATACCTCCTTGCTGAAACTTGCCAGGGCTAATCAATGCAGCATGACTAGTTTAGAGTTACAAGGCAGCCAGGTATCACGGCTGGAAAATCTTGCAGTTCTAATTGTCACATGAACTTTTACAAGTATATGACTTTGTGCCTCAATTTTCTCTTCTGTAAAGTGGGGGTGTCCTATCCCACCTCTCAGCTCCCTCCAGCAGCGGTCAGAGGTCAAGAGACAGCAGAAGGTGCTAATATACGTATGCTTTTTCCACATCTATCCCCCCCCCCCATGCTCCTAACCCAGTAAAAGGGGAAAGCTGCTTACTCGAAGAGTTCTAGTAAAAAATGACCCTGGGGCTGTCTGCTGGCAAGAGTCCACAGGTGTTCTGAGAAAGTCGATGTGGTCAGGCATGGGGAGCACCGGCAGCGCTGGCAAATTAAGTCAAAATCAATGAAGTTTAGGAGAGTTTATTAAGTACCAACATGGCACACAGCTCAGAAGTGAAAACATCCGGCAGACTACGGTGTTCCTTCGTTCCTGATCCAGGCCCCTGAAGCCAGTTTTTCTAAGTGATGCCACTAGCGGGGTATATGAGCCGTTCACAGCCTCAGTTTCCTCAGAGTTTCAAAAGCTCTTCAGGTTTTTGAAAGTCACGTGTGGGGAGGGATAGGTTATGGTTTACCTAGCTGGTTTTTCATGGGGTCTTCCTTTTGCTGGGTTGGAATCAAATAAGACAAGACTGAATTGAACGCTTGGCTTGAACTGTCTCTTCCTCCAGTACATTTCCAGAAGGGCTGGGCAAGTTAAACTGTCAGGAATAAAACGGCTATTTATGGTAGAGCTTCATTTATAACATTAAGTACAGAACGAAAACAATTCTACTCTAAGCAAGTGACAGATTAGGCTTTTAGGGTTCTTTTGAATTTAAACGAACTAATTGAACTCCTGAGTTCCTTGTATTAGCAGTTCCAAATAAAATAGCAAATAAAATACAACTGCAGAAAGGCACTGGGATTAAATCCTTCTAATCTGTTGGTTTGGAGAATTATTATAAGCAAACGCTAACTAGATCTTTCATCAAAGTGAATAATTGTCCATATCATCAACATTATGCATGAATCTAAAAGACCTTTTTTGTTTATTATTTGGTTCAATTTAGATTGCTAATCATCTTTTATAGACTATCCATGAAATAATTTCTTGATAAGTAGCATAAAATGCTGTACTTATTAACAGAGATAAAAATGGAATATTTATCATTTATTTTCTAGGACGAGCTCCTCTTTCTCCATCGCTTCCTTGGTATAGAGGCAATCTATAGAAAATGTTAGGGAGGACTCGGCAGGGCGGGCACATGGGCAAAGAGACAAAACCACAAATGTTGACAGGCACTCATTGCCACTTCCTGTGTCACCACCACCAACTGTGGCACAACTGCAAGATGAGGGGAGGCTCCGCGAAAGTGGAACTCAAGTTACACAGGCAGATGCTGTCCCAGAAAGCCACAGCAGGCCGGGTGGGTCATCGCACTGCCTGGCCTTCGCTAGGCAGAGGCTGTCCAGAGCTCTCGCCTCCACCCAGCCCTACCCCCAGGGTTAGCACTTTCACCTTTCTTAGCCTAGCCGCAAATGCCTTATCTTCTTTATCTCTGGATTTGCATTTGGGGCAGCTGGTTATCTCCAGAGGGCTGGGAAGGCCCTAGGACTCTCACAGGTGCTTTACAATTTGGGAGTCATTCATTATTACGCCAGTACAACTACCCTAGACCTTCAGGCACTGCTGACTTTGTCCTATACCATTAATTTTGTGATTGTTTTAAATAAATAAAACAAAAATGAATGGAGGAAAAAAAGAGAAAGAAGACCTATTGCTTACAGTTTATCAGTTCAACCCCATTGTCTCACCTGCCCCTTTAAGTGGGTTTTGGTTACTCAGACAGTTTCTCCTAGTGCCGAGCCCTGTGATGGGGCTGGACTGGGGACGTGTTCCCTAAGGGACCCAGGACTGTCTTTACGGGTAAACATCAGACATTCTCTTAATTTTATATGTTAATGTTGAAACTATGCCAGTTAAGAGAAACTGATGAAGCCAGAAATAGCATCTTGCTATTTCTCTAGAGATTCAAGGAAACTAATTTCTGGGCACCGATGCTTCATTTGAAAATTATTTTTCTTAACCAGAATATAAATGTCTTCTGAGTCACAGAGGGACATCGGTTCATGTAGCCTGTGATAACACAGCAAGCTAACAGGCCATCAGTGTAGCGCTTGGTTCATTTTAGAGTGTCTTGAGTTTTCTGACACCGCGTCCAAAACCAAGCAGGAGGAGCTAGAAGCCCCACACAGTCTTCACTGTCGCAGCCCTGGGATTTTCCCTGTAGCAGTCCTCTGTTTCCTTGCTGCCCTTCTAAGTGCACAGAGCTGGGACCCTCACAGGGGCACCATGTGATCTTTCCATGAGGGGACACAGTGATCTTTGTCCCCTCTTCCCAGAAGTAGGGCTTGAATCCTTCCGTGGCCAAGCGCTGTGGCACGATCGATGGGGCAATGTGAGGTGTTGTGAGAACCCCCCTAACGAGGGGCTCTCTCCTTAGTTTCGGAGTCAGGGATGGCTCCAGAGGGATGGCCAGGTAGCATTTAAGCTAAGACAGTTTCCAGATTATCTAGGCTGAGCGAGGCTGGGCAGGGCAAGGGAGAGGTGGCCGTGTGGAGAGCTAAAGCAAGGGGGGGGTGATATGCCAACACTCCACGGAGCTAAATGCCTAAAGGCTCATCAAATCCTTCACATAACTCCAGGAATAAGGTAAATGCTTCCAAAAAACCAAGCTGGCTGCTATTTTTATCATCACCAGACAGCAGCAATTGCAGAGACTGGTCAATTTTTAAGTAAGTGGTATCCACAAGAAGGCACAGGACCTTATTACCCTCTGTCTGTTACTGCAGTCTTTTTCATTCTGATTTGAAATCCTCTCTGATAAATCACCTGCCTACACAGACAGCTTCTTGGAATTCAGACATGGGCAGATAGTTGGCCTTAAAAGCTGACATCTGCAAGGTGCCATTTATTAAAATACTGAAAGTACTTCTGCCCCAGGTAGCACGTAGCTGCCATCCCAAGCTGGTGGCACATCGAGTGTCTTCCCCACCTCTCAGGCCACTCCAGTGTCTTCCCTAGATCCCAAAGCCTACACTCCTGGATCCCAGCAATTAAAGCGTTAAAGCTGACCCCCTCCATGGATGGGAAGGCTTGGCTCTGGTGCATTCTGATTGGGGCTTGGCTCTGGTGCATTCTGATTGGATGCTGCCCTCCTGGGAGGTACTTATGGCAAGCTGTTTTGAATAGCACAGCCAGATGAATGATAAAGCTGGTGTCAGAGATGGGAACTCTTCCAGCAAGCTGCAGGAGGAAGGGTTGGACAGAAAGGGGAGGAGGATGGAGAAACATGGGGGAAAAGAAGGCAGACGGGGCTGAACACCAGAAGAAGATGAGAAACCAAAATATTCGATTAATAGTGCACTCATGTGGAGCCACAAAGGAAAAGAGGGTTTTTCTTAGGCTGGCTTGGGTCATCTGGTGGCTTGGGAGTCACCTGCAGACCTGAAGTGCAGCAGAGGGAGGCTGCACTTGGTCTAGAAAAACCAGCCTGGGAAGATGTAGGGCACTCACTGTGCACTATGCATGGGCATTGGTGACCATACCAGCTAGAGAAGTTGACCAGAGTTCCATGGTGGGGAAGAGGGCTTAGTGCGCGGCTCCACTCCTTTATTCATCCGACAGCTGGTAACGGTGCATCTGCTTTATGCGAGAAACTGGGATGGAATTGTACACAGGACATGGAGCGGTGGCCCTGTCCTTGGTAAAAATAGCAAAAGCTTATATAATACCATGCGTATCATGTAGCAGGCATTTTCTAAGTGCTTCTGAAGATCACTCTCATTTAATCTTCTGTAGAAGCTCTTAAAGGAGGTACCGTTAACATTCCCAGTTTATGGGGTCAAGCCGAGGCACGGAGAGGGGTGCTCGCTTCCCAAGGTCGTACAGCTAGGAGGCAGCAAAGCTGGGCTGGCATCCAGGCAGAGCGGCCTCACACTGTGCCAGCACCCCTCTGCACAGGCGTTTTGAAGAAACTCCCAGTGGAGCATTCAGATCACATGTCCCAAGCAGTCTTCACACACATTAGCTTGTTACAGCTTCACAACACGCTTGTGTTACCCCGATTTAAAGGTAAGGAGAAAGAGGCACAGAGAGACGTAATGGTGCCTTGCGAGGTAGCGCTACAGTCACTCAGCGCTGCTCTCTGGTCCTCTCTTCCTAAAACATGCACTCTCTCCTCTGCTCCTTGTAGGCTATGGATGGAGCTACTGAATAACAAACAGGTTTTGGGCTCGATCTGTGAAAGGTGTGGATAGCACAAGACAGATGACCTTCCGTGATAATGACCTTTAGGGAAGTGAGACGGTGTGGTGAGTATCCTGGATTGAATTTTGCCTCTGAAAAGCTGTGTTGAAGTTATAACCTGAAGTACCCTTGGAAGGAACTCACTTAGAGACAAGGTCTTTGAGGATGTAATCAAGTGAAGATGGGGTCAGGAGAGTGGGCCCTGGCCCAGTGCAACTCCTGCTCCGATACACAGGGGCATTGTGGGTGCAGAAACCCATGCACAGAGGAAAGACCATGTGAGATACACAGGGCAGAGACAGCTGTCTGCCAGCCGAGGAACATCTGAGGCTAGTAGAGGCAGAAGAAAGGACAGAAATTGATCTTTTCCAGAATTTTCAGAAAGAGCATGGCTTGGCTGACCACTTGACTCTGAACACCTACCTACCCTCTAGAACTGTGAGAGTATAAATTTCTATCACCTGAGACCAAGCAGTGTGTGACACTACAGCAGGCTCAGGAACTGACAGTCACCCGGAAGAAATGCTAGACAGTGGGGTTTTTTCCCCATCAGATCAACTGTAAGTTACACAAGAAAACGCTACTCTTCTGATACTAGGATTCAGTTCTGTAAATGCATATTTTATTTTTTTCATGAACTTGGGAATTAAGTCAACCCCCCCCCCTTCACTCAGAAATAAATTATAACAACTTCCAAATCCTTAACAAGTACAAGGATATTTCTACCAATGAAACTAGTCAGGCTAAATGCTATCAGATTTTTCATATGGAAGATTTAACAGGAGAGATTTATTTTAGTAAAAGACAAAATGTTTCACTAAGGAACTCATTAGTAATGCATAAAGGCCTACTGAGTCTCTGAAGATCCATTTTCAAAGAGAAATGTTGGGATAATTTTTATATTCTGATTACAGAGAATGACTTGATAAAAATTGTCCTTGATATTAAAATTTCATAAGGGGTGGGGATCATTCAGCCAAGTAGGAGGCAAATCAAAGAAAATGGGTCAATTTGGCCAGCATTTTGAAGGTGCTTTTACAAAAGATATGCATTTTTGTACTCTCACTCATGAAGTGTGGACACTTTTATGGATACTTGGCCAGACAAAGCATGAGTGGCAGGGGAGGATGCAGAGGCGAGGCCCCCTCTATTCATCCCCTTCCCCAACCTTCCCAACTGCTCCACCCACTCATTCTTTCTCATCCTTGCCTCCTTGAGGGCCTAGCGTGAGCTCCTCCAACTGGTCCAAGTTCCAGGACAAGTCCTGACCTGACTCTGGATCTCTGAACTAGGCAATCCTGCCTAGGTTAGGTGCCCCCGTTTTGACAGCTGGATGGCTGCTGTCCCACGTGCCATCTGTCTTTCTTCTGATTGACCTTGTTTACTTAATGGGTGTTGCAGGTCCATGACTGAGAGACCAACAACAGGGCTTTTCCCTTTGCCTCTGGAGTCTAGGTCTGCACCTGAAGACTCTGCCCATAAGTTTGGTCCCGTTGCCTACAGAAGCTCATGGACGTTCCAAGATCACCAGCCTCACTAGACATATGCTGCTGTTTCCCAGCCTTCCTGCCACTGATGCTTCTCCAAGATGTACCTAGAGAGGGTGGAGACCTTGAGGAAGCTTGCTTGGGCATCTCAACTGCATCTCTGTGGCTCAAGGGCTGAACTAATTTTGGCCAAATCCAACCTCACAGAGAGATGTGACATCACTGCCTTCCCTCTTAGGGTCTCCTTGTTAATGATGGAAGAAGCATTTTTCCCTCAACAAACCCCAAATACCCCCCATCCATTGCTACTGGTTGAATACTACAGCACAGGAACTGCTGGTCAATTTTGTTTGTAAACTGAATTTACCCATTATTACAGAGCCTATTGTTTTCAAAATAGAGCATACATAGGTGGTGGTAATGTTTGGTGATATTTGTTGAATGTAATAAACACCATTATTATTATTGCTATGGAATGCTCATTATTAACTGCATGTTAGGCATTGTGTGAAGCGTTTCACACAGTACTACCAGGCAAACCTATGTAAGAGGGAAACAGTATCAATGCCTCCACTTGGCCCATTGTCTTAGTTACTCTTCTCTTGTTGCTGGGACAAATACCCGACACTCAAAATGAAGGAAGGAAAGGTTTATTTAGCTCACAGTTACTGGAGGCTTCAGTCCATATTCAGCTGGGTCCAACACAGAGCAGCACAAAGCAGAAAGCAACCTTTCATGGTGGTTTTAAAGAGCAAGAGCGCAAGGGAGGGGTAGCAGCAGCTCAAGCAGCTAGCTTCTCTTCCCACCTTACATTGTAATGCAAATTACCTGCCCCAGGGTAGGGGAAGTACTCACACCTATGGGTACTTCCCAGTACTTACCCACCTATGGGTAATCCCAGCAGTACTAAAACCCATAATCCCAGCCTTGGATCACACATAATCCCAGTGGATCATAAGTTAACACAAACTCTAGAAGTCCTCACCCCATGACTGCATGAGGCTTTGGGGGACAACTAGACACAAACCATAACACCCATGCAATAAGCAAAGCCAGGGAAGATGGAACAACCATCATAGAGCAGGCGGTTGGCAAGAGGTAGAACCAAGATTTGAACTCGGACACTATAACCATTGAGCTACTTCTCTTAGTCTCTGTATTCCTTTCACATGTTCATATAAATTTTTTTTTTCAGAACTGGGGATTGAACTCAAGCCCTGTGCTTGTCAGGCAAGCACTTATTCTATTGAGCTATCTCCCCAGACCCCATGTAATTATTAAAAAATTAAATTTATTGAAGCCTCACAATGAGCCAAGCATATACTAAGTGCTTCACAGGAATGATCCAATTGGCGTCCACAGTAAGTCTTTAGAGTAGGTCTTATTTTTAGCTACACTTTGAAAATTTGGGAAGCAAGGTACAAGAGGTTAAATAACTCTCCTAGAGGCACACAGCTGATAAAAGGAAGGTCCAACACTTGACCCAACTAGCCCAGCTCCAGAACCACCACCCTCTCTGAATATAAAATCACTGATTCCTGCTCACGTTTGGAAGTGTGCTAGGCTGAAACAAATACAAATCTACTTAGAACAATTCCAAATTTTCAGAAACTCTAGGTACACAGAGTTTACGTGTGTATGTCACCCATGTACACAGAAATAGAAACCAAAGAATAAGTAATATTTAAATCCACTATTAGCCAGAAGGATTGGTACAATGTTTCATAAATCATCTATCTCTAGGAACCCAGGCAAAATGAGAAAGTATGTTTTATAAATATGGTTAAATTTTAATCTGTCAAACTATTAATGACACATCTCATCTATTAGGGCCAAGGAGGCACTGCCAGCAGCCACAGGGTGGCTGTCGCAGGGAGCCCACAAGCTCCCCAAATCTGCCCCAATGGTGCACACACATGGAAGTTATCACAATTAGATGAGGACTGAAGCCCAAATGTTTTAGGCACCTATCAATGCCTTGCTTATTGAAAAGGCCTAGATACCAGGGGAGGGAGTTTCCCTAATGGCAGAGGGTGAGGGTGGAGAACAGTCCACCTCCTCCATCTTTTGCCCCCTGGTACAAAACAGAACAAAACAACCCAAAACCCAAAAAGCATAAAATAGATTAAATGTATTCCCTAAAATAAAAATACCATAAAGGAGATGAATTCCTACTTGATCAATAATGCAAAGACTACATAGTAATACAAGTAACTCAAATATATGAAAATAGGTTTCATTTTAATGAGGGCTTTCTACTGCCTTATGTTTAGCCTACTTTGACCTTGATTCTTCCAGCAACCCTACCATTTTGTATCATTACCTTTATTTTTACCATATTGAGTGAACTGAGGCCCAAAGAAGTGGCTGACCTAAATTGAACAGCTTGTCAGAGGTCACGAGCTGGTCTATGGTGAAGCCAGGATTCTAACTTAGCTCTCTCAGGAGCCAAGACCAAGGACAGACTCCCTCAGGCGCTGTCATCCAGCCTCCTCCCTCCCTCCCTCCCACTTGGCACCCCTGACTCTGGAGCAGCTGACCTCAGTGTCCAAGCTGCTTATTATCTCAGTAGAAGGAAAATACCATGGAAGATGCTTCCACTAATCACATGCTCAGGCAGAATTCGCTACCACAGTCACACATCCATTCATTCAGTGCATGTTCAATGCTTGCCCTGTGCAAGGCGCTCCTCCCCACAAGGGAATAAGGCATCGAACAAAGCAGACAAAAGTCCCTGCCATTCTAAGGAGAAAGGGCTGCGACTCAAACAGAAACGTGGTGAGTATGATGGTGCTAAGTGCTCGGGAGAAAAAGGAGTCTGACAGGAGGCAGGAGGTGTGTAAGCAGAGAACTCCATTTTTGATAGGGTGGCCATGAAAGGACAGTGTGAAGATGTTATGTGACAGAGCTGTGAGGGAAGCAAAGAGCAAGCCTGGAGGACTCTGGGAGAGCACACAGGAAGTAAGTGCATGCGCTCAGCGTGGAAACACACCCAGTGCATTCTGGGAAGAGCAACCAGAAAGCATGGCTGGAGCAGCAAGGAAGAGCAAAAGCAGCCACAAAGCTGGGAGAGGTGAGGAGAGGGAGGCGACCAGGTGGTAAGGCTTCCTGGTCATTGTGAAGACTGGCTTTTACTCCAATTGAAACTGAAATGCAAAATCAATGGAGGGTTAATGCACTGTGCTGTATTACCGAGAGGCTTCTGTGTTCTTCACATATTTTTAAAATGTATTAGCAACTTTAATAAATTATGAGGAAGTGCATTATGTCAAACTCCCAATCACTAAATATTGCTGATCTCATGCAGAGCTCCATTTAGCAGTGCCCTTGGATCTGGGAGCAGGTCAGAGCCTGGCACAGCACAGGCCTTGCCGCACAACACGTCCAGAGGCGGTGGGCCCCCATTTCCAGAATGCCAGCCCTTGGGCCTCTCCTGCTCCCCTGCATGAGGGGAGATAGGTGGCTTTCCCAGCAGGCCTCAGATGAGCCTGAAAGCCAAACAGCTGCAAAGGGAGCAGGCCATCTCTGCACAGCCACCTCAGAGAGCTCTGCCTTGCGACAAAGCTACCCACCCATGGCTATGCTCTTCTAAGAGCACAAAGGGGGGAAGAGGGCTCTTGGACAGCACAGGGGAAAGGCCTGGGCCCCCTCCTGCCAGGCCAATTTGCAGGTCACAATAGTGTCATCTTCACTGCCACCCCAATTTGATTTTTAATTTAGTGAGGTGTCCCATAAAGTGAATACTGGTTAATTGGGAATTGAAGTCCTTCTGCTCTTTGTCCACTGGGCAGAGACTAAGCTCATGTGCTTCGATGGAAGGAGTGCCACTGGATGTGTGTGACAGAAAAGGAACAGAGCAAAATGTTGAACACTCTTTGAAGAATAATCAGATTGATAGTTCAGTTTCTATGCCCAGGACTTAAAGCTCGATATGGGACCTGCCATTTGTCTCACGAACACTAGGCTATAAAGAACTAACTGTTGGGCCTTTAGAATTTAGAACAAAAGTCTGGAGCCTCCATTTTCAAGTTCATGATCTTGAATTATCGGGGAATTTACTTCTTTTTGCTGTGTAATTCTTCCTAAGAATTTTCTAGCAAATATTTTGCTGTGAGCCTATCAGTGTTTCCCTCTGTAGGCATCACTGCCACCTGGTGACATGGTTGCAGGTGCCACCAAACACTATGTGTCTTCTGAATAGTGCCTTGTAAATAAACAGATGCTGGTTTTCAAAGTGAAGAACTCTACTGTGAGGAATGCAATGCAGACTCAAGCCCGCAGTCGTTATCTGACTGTGCGGTACGTTCTGCAAGGTGTGCGCCTGCCCCATGCTCAGGGAGAAGTCTTCACTGTTGAAAAAGAAATTCTCATTTTTTAAAAAATTTTCATTTTTTTAAAAACTTGATTGTAGTAAATAATAAGTCACAAAACAAATATGAATTGTACATACGCCAGCTTCCCACAGGAATGGAAATACTGTGGACTGCGAACACATACGAATAAAAAATAAAAAGGGAATGTGAGCTGTGAGTAGCTGACATGTTTGTTGATCCTGAGCTCACCAGCTGTGGTAAGGACAAACCAGGAGCTCTTCAGAACAATTTGAAGAAGCAGCATCTTGAGGGGCTCCTGGTCTCAGGCCCATCACTACAGACCCCTTTCTTGCAAGCATTTTCTATTCTTCCTGGACCAAGAAAATAACCCAGAAATCATTAAACTTTAGAGTAAAAAAATTTCTTAATCATTGGCCCGCAGCAGAACATGTTGAGGTAGAAAGGAAGCAGTAGAAATCATGAAAAAGGTATAAGAAACATGAAAACATCCTGGAGGAGGGAGGTGAAATGGGAGAAGTGCGGCAAATAGAAGATTCTTTGTTGTGATCCTGAGAGGGCATAGGATTTGACCAACTAATTTTTACGCATCAATTGAAATAACAAAGCTCCTCCCCCCCATGCACTATCATTGACTCGTTCTCCTATGTTTGGAAGCACCTTGCTCAAGGCTGAGCCCATTTTTGACATGCATGCCAACAATGTTCTTCGGTGAATCATATTCTTCAAGTTATTGCTCAGGTAGAATCATTTCTTTTTCTTTTTTTTTTTTTTGAAGCAGTACATTTTTATTTTTTAAATTTAATTTAATGTTATTTTGAAGAGTAAAAACAGAGGCAAAAACAAATAGAAAAAAGAACAGAAGCAGGGTAACATACAACAATGCATGTTATAGATTTTCAAAACAGAAATAGCTAATTAACAATGGTTGTTACGGGGTAGGGGAGATGGCTCAGTGGAATAAGCACTTCCCTGGCAAGCACAAGGGCCTGAGTTCAATCCCTGATTCCGGGAAAAAAAAAAAAAAAAAAAAGGTTGTTATATTATCTATTTTTATCTTCAAATCTGTTGCTCAGATTAACAGATATAGTTATGCAAGATAGGGCAAATAATTGAATATTGGTGCTTCCTTTCAAGAAATCTTAATTTTTTTCATTGTCTTTTTTTAAGGTAGACTCATTTCTAGAAAGTTGTTACATGCCATGGGGATTTTAAAACGTAAAACTTTATACTGCTGCAATGTAACACTAAGAGCTAGTACTTAGTCATGAGTTGGTTTAATTCCACTTAATTCAGGGCTGAGAAGCTCTTTCTTCCTTACTTGAGGGAAACAACAAGGTGAGAATGGCGCAGAGAATTAGCTGGAAAGGAGAATGGGCATGTTGTTCAGGAAGAGGATCCCTGGTGCCTGGGAAGTTCCACAGTTGTACACAACTTCACCCCAAGGGTGGGCGCCCAGGTGCGTTTGAAGGCCAGGAGCCCGTGGCTGCCTGGTCCTCCTCGCTCGCCCCCTCCACCACTCCCACACACGCACACTCCTACAGCTTCAGGGACTCCACAGGCAACGAGGCAGAGCTGCCACACATCCACATATTCTTTTAAAAACTCACTCCTAAAAACCCAAGGTTATTTCAAAACATTGATGAACAGGTCTTTCCCAGTAATAGAATTTCAGTTTGCTCTTTTGGCATTTCTGAAGTCTTTCCTATTTGCTTAAATTTTAAAAACAGAGTCCCATAAAGCATAGCTAGAATAGCTATGCGACTATCAGTGTGTGACTTGCTTATTCTCTTAATTTTAACTGTAGACATTATTTAAAATTGGGAAATACGGTGTGTGTGTGTATGTGTGTGTGTGTGTGTGTGCGCGCGCGCGCGCACGCATGCGCACACAGGGACGGCTAGAGGGGATTTGCCTTCAGAGTATATCATCCTACTATAATTCCTACAATATTTGAGCTCTCTTCTTGATGTAGTTCATATTTTTATACGGTTGCTCCCACTAAGCCAATCATGAACCTTGTTTCTTTCTACTTTTGGAGAGTCTTTCAGTCTACAATGCCACATTACATGTGCCCCAATGAGCACACCACAATTAAATTAGCTATTCCCCCTGTTTAGGCTCCTTACAGTTCTGCACTTTCTTGAATAATTTGGAGAACAGCATTTTTGCACATGTAGTCCTTCCTCCCCCTTGCTTTTGTTTCCTCAGTATAAATGGAATTATTGGATTAAAGAGTATGGATTTTTGAATGGCCCTTAATGTATCTTGAAATCCGCATATTCTTAAATGTAATCTTATCTGAGCACTCAGCCTATCTGCGTGTTTTCCTCAAGAACTAATCATATTACACTGATTTTTATCAGACAATAAGCACATGTTTTTCTTTTTTTGTCTTAACTACCAGGAAACTTAGAGCTAAAGTTCAAGTCCAATAATGAGTTCATCTCAGGTAACCTGTAATAGGTTTTTCTTTTCCTTTGGGTCAATTTTCTACTTTGTTGTCTCTTAAAAAAAAGATGTTGAATTTTAAAAGTTCTCTCAAATACCTTTTAGCAAGAGGCGGGTCACCACTCTACACCCAGACCTACACAGCCATGTATTTGCTGTATCAAGCATGTGACATTACGCAATTGGCACCGTGACATCAAGATGCTCTTGAATCTGGGATCCAAGACGATACACAAGATGAGCTGGCCCAACCTTCTCTTTCTGTGACAGAGATCTCTCTTCTTTTATGATAGAGACCAGAGGGAATAGCTTTTCTGATGCCAGAGAACTATTTGAAGCCAGAGCCAGAACTGACTAGAACCCCGGCCTTCCCATGCCTAATCTGCACCCTGAACAACGCATGATGATCTTCTTTACCTTACATCACAAAGAGTCTCTGTGATCCTTTTCACCTCCCCCTCGTCCTTTGGTTTCCTGTTCCCAGCATCCTCTGTGAGTCGCACATGATTTTATTCCTGCCCACACTAGTTCATTTCACAACCTGCTGCTGCATGAGCTCACAAAGACTTCCATGAAAAAGCCCATGAACTTGATGGGCCCAACAACAGGAAACTAAAGCCTCACTGTCTTGGAGCCTGAGTGCAACATGGTAACAGGGTTGTGTCCTTCTGAGGGCTCTGAGGGCAGGATCTGTTCCAGGTCTCTCTCTACCACTTATAGACAGCTGTCTTCTCTAGGTCCCTTCACCTCATCTTCCCGCTCTGCTATCCAAATGTCCCCCTTTAAAAAGACACCAGTCGTAGGCTTCACCCCAGTGACTTCGTTTTAACTTAGTTACCTCTGTAAAGATGCTATCTCCCTATAAATTCCATCTTGAAGTTTGGATCCCAACCTAAGATTTTCAAGGGGATTCAACTCAGTCTCAATTCATCATGAAGATCATTTTGCTAATTTTTCTCTGTTGAACATTTTTCCTTGTCCTAACTTATCAAATAAAGTACAACTTCAGTTCTCTCACAACCCTATTTCAAGGTACCATTGTTATTTTCTCTCCCTACACGCCTGTTAGTTTCCTACACTGTGATCTAACCGTGTTACTCTCAGACTCAAAACACATCTTCAACTTGCCTCTCACCACACCCGCGTTCATGAGACTGTCCTTGCTGTGCCTTTCCCTTTTCCCCCTTTATGGGCGTATGTCCCATGCCCTTGCTCCATGATGCTGATGCTTTCCTAGTCTCCCTCAAAAATGTCTTCTCCACAGGACTTTGGCTTACTGTGCTGGTGACACTGACTCTTAACAATCGTCTTACAATCACTTTGGCGTTTCCTTCACTAGACTCCTGAAGCATGGGAACCTACCCAGCCTGGTCTCTCTCCAGGTGCCTTTTGTTTGTCACTTCCTCCTGCTGTGATTACTGTATGTAAGAGGTAAGAGAAATACTGCACTGTACAGGTCTATAATATTACGACTTCAAGACCATCTTAGGTCACCGTTAGTCATTGGAGTGGCCACACTAAACATGATATATGTTAACATAAGTGGAATAAATAAAATAAAAGTTAATCTCGGACTGAAGATTGCTAATGTAGGGGCATGGGCAGTGTTAAAAGGGATGCTGCCATTTTTACTAGGAAATTAACTTTGTGTTCATATCCCCTACCCCCAACAGAAAATTCCATGCAGCTCATTTGTAAAGAAAAGTAAATATCCAGATGGCTAGAGGGATGACCTTTCTCTAACAGGGGGGATGGATTTGTTATCCAGCCAAATGCTTGAAATTCTTCTACTACCATGCATAATTGAGAGGGATGTGTTAATTACCCTTCCATGACAGCTGGTAGGACTTCCTGAGAGGAGTATTGATCTGGAATCGTTGTAAAGTCACTGTACTGTGGCACCACAAAGGTAAGGCTCTCACACCAGGTTCTGAGTGGGGCAGGTCAATGTGCAGGCTCTGTATGAACTTGGGTCTGTGGGCATTATGGCAGCCAGCCAACGCTGCTCAGGCAACAAAAGCACCACTGTAGCTCTTTGCATGACATTTTAATGAATGGCACATGGAAAATCCCAAAGATATAATCCCTGTTACTATGATAGTCTGTGGTCAAAATGGCTTGTTATCACATACAGTCACAAATCCAGAAAGTGAGAAGGAGATTTTTTTCTGGACTCCATCTGGGACTCACTGGCCTCTGTACCATGGACCGTTATTTAAGGGCATCAAGGGCACAACTTTCTTTTTTTGTATTTTAGGGAAGGGTCTACAGGGTGTTCAGGGTCTCACTACTAGATTGGACTCACAGTGATCCGCCTGTTTACAGCCTCCCAAGAGCTGGGGCTACACACCACCATGCCCAGTCTCATTTGCTGCCTCAGCGTGCCCTGGGGGTGGGGCCGGCACAGGAATCCCTGGCCCTTGCACCTCCTTGCAGGTCCTTTAATCCGCTGAGCTATTTGGCCGGCCCAAGGGCACAGCTTTTGATTCAGCATTGTGGATGTTCCGAAGAGAGGGCAGAAATATCATTCTTGTCCTTGAGGAAATCAGTTCTTTGCATTTGGTAGAAAATAATCTAATTCTCAAACATCTTTTCCAGATCCAAGATTTGATGATTCTGTGATAAAAGAACTATTTTATCTTTAAACACCAAAACTTCAATGAATATTCTTCTCTCTAAAATGCAGTCTGCATTCACAGACTATTGTCATACTGCTCTTATGTGAAAGTGTTTAGTGCCGACGTCACCAGTCTGCCTAAGGGAGCTTTCAAACTGAACTTTCTCGCTCCTGTTGTGGCTAAATAGCTTCTCACGTGGCATCACATGAAGCATACTATCTCTTGACAACTCTGAAATCCAATACAACGATACTTCAGCTTCCCAAGGAACCATTCGGTTGTTCATTCATACACTTCTGGACAAACTATCTGGCTTTGGGTTAGTCTCGGAAAAATGCATTAAATGCTTTTTTCCCCATTTAAATGTGTAGAAGAAATATATACATCTCCTTTAAGCAACTGGAGCCAATTTTAAAGCTTTGGCATACCCAGCGGAAAATCAGTGGAAGTGAAAAGGCAAAATTTGTCTCCACAAGTGTCACTACTCTTGTGTCCACCAAGAAAAACGCAGCAAAATCTCTGACAACTAAGACAGTAGACCAAATAATCAATCTGTCGATATGATTTGGTAGAACGTATGTTATACACTCGATGCTGGGAAATGGAACTGACAAGATTTAGGTTTCCTTTTGAACAAGTTTTCAATTTTCTTTGGGCCTTAAGAGGAACATGCATAAAAGTGATGAATAGATGCTATGCTGATAAATAGTAATATTCCGAAGGGCTAAACATGCAGGAGGACTTCATGAACCTTAAAAGGTGGAGCTGCATTTGAGTCTCCATAAATTCCTGAAATCTTGCTAAGAATCCGTCAACATTTACTTCCCAACTAGATAAAATTTTTTTTTTTTGGTGGTGGTGGTGGTGGTGTGTGTGTGTGTGTGTTACTGGGAACTGAACTTAGGACCCTGCACTTGCCAGGCAGGCACTTATTCTATTGAGCTATCTCCCCAGCCCTAGAAATTAAAATCTTTGAGTCCTGTTGCTTGGCAACCAGCATCAGATTCTCCTGAGCCCCAGGAGACCAAAGTCCAAAGGCTCTGGGCTTCTCACACATATTTATTTTTTCATGGAAAACAAGCTAATCAGGACTTCAGGATGCATACCTTCCCCTTCCTTTCTGGTGCTGGGAAACCTTTCAGGTTTTCTCTAGAATGGTTTGCTCCATTATTCCTTCTTCACAGGGAGCGAGTTAAATGAGAATCATCAAAGAGTGAATTTTCCATTTGTGTCTCAGGTACTGACACTGGCCTAGCACCAGCAGCACTGGCTTCCTAACCATGTCAACACACAGTTGCAAAAAATGCAATTTGTGTCCTTCAAATTATGATGTGACAAACAAAGAGACCATCATCAGTTTGTTTGAGATAGCATTAGAAGGCTTTGCAAATATGCGTTTTAAAGGAAAGAAAAATATAAGTTAGAAAGAGAGACAGCAAGAGTGCTCAACAGTAGTCAGTACTGCTGAGAGACCAAGCAAATTTGGGGCTGCAAACATGACCCACTGATTATGACAATTAAATTGATACTGATGATCTCATCTCAGTCAGTATTGCAGTGTTGGGAGTAAAAACTGGATTGCCATGCAGTGAGCTAGGCTTGAGCACTGGTGGAAAATAAGGCTGGATAATTCTTTCTTCTGGAACATTCTATTGGGCCGGGGAGATAGCTCAGTAGAATAAGTGCTTGCCTGGAACATTCTATTATTACATTAGTGCATCTGGTCAGGGATGTTGAACAAGAAAGAAAATGATATTCAATGTCCATTTTTCCACCCTTCTTCTGTGAGTAGAAAATAGAGAACACAGGCAGACCAGCCATAGAAGTTACTTACTGTATTTTGTTTCCATTAATGCATGTGCATGCAGCAATTAATTTTTGATTTTATTTCTTTTCTGTTTTTCCCTTCTGCTTCTCTCTTAGAAATAATTATTGTTTGAATAATTTTCTGTCAAATGTGTTATTCATGAAAAACTCAACACAGGAATCTGACAAAAAATACAGACAGCCTAAATATATATGATTTGGAGTTGTGAAGTAATGATCTAGAATTTTAATCAGCTAATCTAAAATTATATCAACCCAATATTGTCTGAGCTCTGGAGACTGATCAGCTTACAATTTCTCTTCGTGTTTGCTTCATATGCACATAAATTTTGTAATTCATTCTTATTTACAAAGTAGTAGGAATTGTGTTAATGCAACTCTTAATATGCACAGGGGTAGTACAAAGAGCATTTTGAAAATAAGAATTCATCTAAAAGTATACTTTATTTATTAGTTTTGACCCAAACAAATAATTTGTTTAGGCAGAAATCTAACTAGAATGTTAGCTTCTTAGCAAATTTGGAAGGTGAGAGAGTAGTTCCTTGATTAAGGGGGGGGCAATAATTAGAAGAAAGGCGAATATGGGTAGAAAGCCCAAATAACACAGAAAAGGGATTTTTCAACTTTTTTTTTTTTTTTTTTTTTAGCAGCAAAGTCCCAGCAAGGCCTTAGGTAAAGACCAAATAAAATGAGAAAAATAGAGCTTCCTTAAGTTAAGCAGATGGTACCCTTCCAATTCCTCTCCACAGCGTCTGTCCTAGAGTTAACACCATGGAGCTTACTATTTTAACTCTATTTTGTAGTGATTTATTGTGATTGTAAGCATTTAGCAGTTTTTGAAGCAGTATCACTTTCATGTATCACTTGATTGTTAACAGCTCTGTGAGCTAAGCAGATTAGATATTTACATTATTATTACCATTTTTCAAAAAGCTTGTGTAGGACATCTACCTTCTAAATGGCTAGATCAGGAGTGCAGAACTAGGTCTTCAAGGACTTTTTTTTTTTTTTTTTTAAAGGAAGGAAGAGTTCATTTAGCTCACAGTTTGCAGTGGTTTCCGTCCATAATCAGCTGGCTCCAAGGCAGAGCGGCCCATGGCAAAGACCAAGAGTTTATGGCAGTGGAAAACAGCAAAAGCAGCAAGGGTGAAAGGGAGGACAGCCCCTTGGGGACTTTATGCTATGTCTCAAAGTGAGCACACCTCTCCAATTGCTGTGGATTTCAGAAGTTTTTGGATTTTGGAATATTTGCATATACATAATAAGGTTCTTGACGATGGGTCCCAAGTGTAAGCCTGAAGTATGTTTATGTTTCACATGCTTCTCAGGCAGGTGGCCTGAAGGAGATTTTATATAGCAGTCTTAATAATTTTGTGTATGAAACAAAGTTTCATAGTATGTAATTCTCCATTGCTGCTGATCCTCAAGAATGTTTCAGATTTTGGACTTTTAAATTAGGGAAACTCAACCTGCACTAGAGCATCTTTTGTGTGTCAGATCTTTAAGTTCTGCTATCAGGATGTAATAGAGCCCTTTTCTGTAGCATACCAAAGGACAATAGCAAATATCATTAGATTAAAAATATAAAAAGCAAATAAATCTGTTTTTATATTTTTGATCTATGCAGAAATGTAAAGCAGGGGGGTGTGATCACAATGCTTGCAAACCCAGCCCTCTGGGAGAATGTGGTAGGAGGATCACAAATTCCAGTCCAGCCTGGGCAAATTTAGTGACTTAGCAAAAAAAAAAAAAAAATAATAATAATAATAATAAAAGGAAAGATACAGCTCAGAGTAAAGTCCCCAAGTTCAATTCTCTGCACTAAAAGTGACAAAACAATTTTTTAAATAGAAAATTTAACTCATACAAATAGCTAGTGTGAACAATGATCAAACAGATGCCTTTCCCATCTAGCTGAGTAAGTGAGTCCTCACGAAGTTTAAGTGGATAAAACACGTGGCAAAGCTTTCTCCCCTGACTCACAGAGAACAGAGCATTCACAACAAGGCTTTGCAACAGAATGAACCAGAAAGCTTTTTTAAAAATGCAAATTAATCCCACTCCCATTCAAAGCAATAGGTCTGAATTGGAGTGATTCTTGGGGGGGGAGAGATAAGGCTTGGGAAACAGTTATAAAAGTCACACAATGGACTCAACCACCTCAGTTACTTCCTGAGAGTGGGCTAGAAGTTTTGGGAGAGGACTTTTCGGGCCACCTCAGCACCATTTATTCAGTTATAGCATTAAATTATATCCCAGTGAGCCAGAAGAGTTGGTGCCTATCCAATCATGCCTAACTTATACCCTGGGATGTGTTAGTTCTGGCTAAATGTGAAATCCTGGTGGAATCGCAATTGAACAAGCTTGACAGGACATCACAACGGCCATGTCATCTCCACATCTCATTAAACGGAAGCCTACACTTTCTCATAATGTTCAGAGGGAGTACGAGCTATTATCGTTCTTCTATTTGTTTATGTAAAGCAACTGTTCAGCAAATACTTTATTGAAAAACAATACCCGTCAGAGGCAACCTCTGTGAAAACCAGGCATTCTGCCACTCACGGCAGTGAGGTCCGAGAGTAAATACTTCATTGTCCTTCATGGTGACAGCTTTTACTGGAACGCAATACACTCCTAGTAACTTCAACGTGATCCGAAATATTATGGTAGCTGCCTAAGTAGAGGAGAGTGAGCCTGCAGCTCTTGGCGGAGACGCATTTGGGTTCTGAGCTTCTCAAATGCTCCACTTGGGTGTCTCTGACCAGGGCTCCCTCTTAGTGCACTCTGCAGCACTGACCACTCCACCTGCTCCATCTATTCCACTGAGCCCCTAGTCGCTCCAGTTTCCTGTTTATAGGTCCCCACCTACCCTGCCCAGCCCCTAAAGTGCCCTCCTGCTCCACCTGCTTTCCCTCTGGGGGCTGGCATCTGTCTCATGGCATCTGCTGCCCAAGGTGGCACTTTCAGCCCTCGTCCCCAGGCACCTGAGAAATTCTGCCCCAGTAGACACCCCCAACACTCTCACAACCCCCATGAGCATCCACATCTTTCGCTTGGCACAGTTTTCCTGTTTCTGGAAGTGGGTTTGCGATCCCAATTCATGTCCAGGTTACAGCCATAGTTGAGGCAACACAGTGAGGTGCCAAATATTGGTGATTATAAGAAACAGGGGTCCTGGTTCCAATCCTGCTCTGCCACCTGGAGTGGCAGCATACATTGCTGGTGTTTTCTGACAACTGACCCCTTCATTTGAACTGGTTTGTTAAACTGGGCCATGGAGCTGGACTGGCTTGTAGGGTTGTCCTTCCCCTGGGACTGGGAAAGAACTCAGTGCTGAGTGAAGCATGATACAGTACTTCCTGCGAGTAACTCAATCTTCTTGTACCAGAGCACCTCGGACATGAGGGTGACCTCAACCGAAAAGGACACAGAGCGACATCCTGCCACGCAACCTACTCCTCTCTCCCTGCCCCTCCGGAGACCAGACCCATTACACTGCTCTGCTTTTCTTCCTATCTCGAATGCTCCTAAACACAGTGAAGTAATCAGAAACCAGACAGAGCCAGATCTGGACTCGAATCCCTCCTCCTACCTACCAGCTAGCTATGCAATCCTGAATCACTGATATAAGCATTCTCTCCTTTTCTCACCTGCAAGACGAGGACACCTATTTCAATGAAACATTGCAAGCAAATAGAGCAATGCATGAAAATGTCTGGCATTCCACAGGCAAGCAACAAATGTTCCTCTCAGGCCCCAAGACAAGTTCTTCTCATTACATTTGGACAAATATCACATGTGCCTGGGGGCCTGATTCCAGTCTCATCTCATTAAGGAAACTTCCCTGAAACTTAATGCTGGCAGCACGTCCTATTCTGAGGCCCTACTTAGCTTAATAGATTTATTACTTGGGCACATCAAGTGCCATTGTTACTCATCTTTTCTGATGCAGATGTCTAGCCTGACCAATTAGATAGGTGTCTCTGAAGAGGAAAGCTAGTGTCCTGATAATTATATGTCATCACTTGAACTTCCTGCTGGGCCCTCATCATTATAAATGCCCAGTACATTTGTGGGGGAGAATAAGAAAATTCCAGTGTGAGAGTAAAAGATTAGTGACAGCCTCCTGATTTTTTAGTGGTAATAATCTAGCAGCTGCTGAGCACCCAGATTTTTGAAGCTTTCCATTGGTGACAACGCTTTTAGGTTCTGAGCTTCTCAAGTGCTCCACTTGGTGTCTCTGACCAGGGCTCCCACTTAGTGCACTCTGCAGCGCTGACCACTCTACCTGCTCCATCTATTCCACTGAGCCCCTAGTCGCTCCAGCTTCCTGTCTATAGGTCCCCACCTACCCTGCCCAGCCCCTAAAGTGCCCTCCTGCTCCACCTGCTTTCCCTCTGGGGGCTGGCATCTGTCTCATGGCATCTGCTGCCCAAGGTGGCACTTTCAGCCCTCGTCCCCAGGATGAGGAAGCTTCCTATAGACAGGAGGCTGGAGCGACAGTGGGGTAAAGACAGTGCAGGTAAAGAGTAGGACGAAGAGAGAGGCAACGCTGAAAGAGTTCTGAGAGGTAAGCTGGAAGGCAGGCTGCACAGAACCATCCCTCTGAATCAGTCAGGGTCTCTGTGACCTCAGTTATGGTCTCTTCTACTTCTAGTAGCAATTTAAGGAATATGGATAAAGCAAGGATGTCCTGTTCATCAAAGAACAGAGAGAGAGAGAGAGAGAGAGAGAGAGAGAGAGAGAGAGAGACAGACAAAGCAATTCTACCTTACCTTGAAAATGACATTATTTCACAATACTGATGACCCATAGTTCATCTAACCAATTTCCTTTCTAGGTTATTGGTTAGCTTTGTGATTGTTTTTACTTTTCACTATTATTAACACCCCTGAATGAGCATCCTTGTACGTGACTCCCAGTGCGTACACATAAGGATTTCTCTAGAATAAATACTAAAAGTGAAGCGGTTAGGTTGAATAGTGTGAGTACTGGAAAAAATCAAATGTATTCACAAACTATCATTCAAAAGTCTAAATCAATTTGTACTACCATAGGAGTGTTTAATTCCAAATGACAGTCCATAATGCTGTAATTCCATATAAGAATAAATCCCTCTACACTGCCAACATTACTAATCTTTAGATTTTATTGAGCTCATAGAAAAATACAGTATTGATACAGAGGGTATAAAGAAATAAAATTTAAAAAATAAAAGTGGCTAGAATCTAATGCTATAAGATACGGAAACATGAATGCCTATACTTTCTGAACTTCAGAATCACTTGAGTTATTCAGACAAGCACAATAATTTTCAGACCTAATCCTGTAATTTCTAACATCCCCTTGTTCTCCTTCTGTCTTCCTTCCAAACCAGCCAGGAACATGCCAAGTTGTACATGTCACCGTGCTTATTATGTACTATAGGATGACAGGAGGCTTTCACAGGCTGGGTTCCCATGATGCCCTTGGGTGGCCGTAAGGATGAGCTGGAATCGCTGGGGAGTTTGCCTCTGCTCTGCTGAGAATACACTGCTGTGTCCTGGGCCCCAAAGCCCTGCGGCCACGCCATGGACATGGCAAGCCCTTCTGCCTGTACAGTCCTCCATTGTTCCTCCGGCGCAAACAGGAGTCCGCCCACTCTCCTTCTACGCTAGGTACGTGCTCAGTATCCACCAGTGCGTGCTGCTGCGCTAAGTCCTTTTAAGAGAGGCTGCTGCTGGGTTATAGGCAGAAAGTACCTTTACACAGAGGCAGCCTGAAAGAATTAGAGAAGGACTCAGGAGAGGCAGAAGGAAAAGGCCAGGGCAGTGCTGTGCAGGGGAAGAAGAGCGTGGGGAGATGTGGTCGAGTCCTGAATCTTCCCAATTTATAAGGAGAAGCTGGAGGCAGCCTCCTGCCAGGTCGGAAACAGAGGCTGAAGTCAGAACAATGGTCCCGCCCTCCAGCAGCTTCTATTCTAGGAAGGGGGAGGGGAGACAGACTCCAAGAAAACAGATTGATTCTTTTATTCCAGAAATAGTCTCTGAATGAATTCCTACTTAGTGCCAAAGACTATTCCAGGAAATGCTCTTTTTAAAAATCTGATGCCTCCAGGATTATTTTAAGAATCACATATAACACACTGAAAGGCGGAGTAGGACGGCGCACCGCGGTTAGTATATGCTCAGTAAGGAGCGGGTACGGTTCTTATTTTCTTTCTTATCTCTTCTTCCTCCCCTGTGAAGACAGACTTTATTTCTCTGTTTATTTGTATCCATCCCTACTCGGCCTGGAGTTAAGTACTGGTCTTCGCATCTGTTTCTAGCCATGCGGCCTTACCGGCAGCGCCACGCAGCACCACCTTATGACCCGTTCTGAGCGCGCACAGACCTCCTGGCCCAGGACGGAAGTGGACCCTCAGACTCCTCTGTCAGCCTGAGGCGGCCTTCACACAGCGCCCTACTCTTTCTTGCTGCTCAGGGGTCCTCACCAGGGCTACTCTGCCAGCAGATAATGAGCCAAGAGGGTGACATGCGAGATGGGGGGGGGCACAGAGGCCAGGATGGGGGGACTGAGGGGAGAGCAGCTGGCCTCAGGGGGTGGTTAGAGAGGCAGCCAGAGGCGTGTGCGAGGCCCCTCTCCTCCATTCCTACCCCATCCTCCCGGTCAAGGCTGGTGAGTCAATTTTCCTGAGCTTCGGGACCCCAAGTCTTAGAAGTTCACCTCCCCACCACCATGCCCTCTGAGCACCTGCCACAGACTCCCCACCGGAGGACTCTTGGACACCCTTCTCAGCACCTATCACGCTGTCTGGCAACTACCTGCTATGCGTCTCCAGCCCTGCCCCACTGTCTGCAACTGGAAGGCAGGAAAGGCCTCTCCACTGCTTGAACCTCTATGCCCAAGCCGTAACCAAGGCCACCGAGGCCCTAAGTGTCTCCTCCGAATGCAAATGAAGGAGGAGGGGGAATGGAGGGAAGCTATCAGGGAGTGGCCCAGAGGCACCGCACAAGTAGAAAACTAATTTCCAGAAGGAATGAAAAAGCAACTTTGACCTTCACATCATAACTCTTATTCAACAGAACTACATGGACAAAAAGGCTAAAGAGAAACTCAGAGAGAGCCCCAGTGCAGGCTCTTTTCCCGTAAGAGAAAATGAAATTGGACTCTTGGACTCTAAAATCCGTTTATCTGTTGCTTCATCTAGTTTATGTTCAACTGTTTAAATGGAGCTACTGTTACGCAGTACACATCAGGTTCACAGCAAGCTTGTTGTTAGTAGAGCCTTTTTCAGCTCTGTGAATGTGAAGTCAGACTGGAGGGTTTTTTTTTGTTTTGTTTTGTTTTTAAGACAGAGTCTCAATGTGTAGTTCAGGCTGGCCTTGAACTCACATAGCCCAGGCCAGTGTTGAACTCACAGCGATCCTTCTGCCTCAGCCTCCTGAGAGCTGGACTTGCAGGTGAGCACCACCAAGCCTGGCTCCAGACTGGATGTTCGAAGCCAAAGTTCTAGTAATCTTCTGCGGACTAGGCCTTCTCCTTTTTCTAGTATGTATATTAAGATACTCGTTTTTTTAAGCACATGTTTGCAGGACATAATGATTACATTCATTGTGGAATTTTATCATATTAAGAGTTTCAAATAGAACATCTGAGCTAATAATAGCATTTTTCTCTTGTCACAACCTTTTGCAACTAGCTACAAATTTAAATGATAAAGAAAATTTGGTAGCATCATCTCTACTACCCTATTAAACCATACTTCTATTAATGATGAGTCACCAACGTGCCAAGAATAGGCTCGCTGAACACTTCCCCAGCATATTAATGTGTTAAACATCACATCACACTTTGCTCTTGATATAATTTTAAGTTTCCCCCGGTGCATGTGGGAAAAGAGCTTCTCTGGATTCTTTTTATAAAAAATACCTTGAGAAAGCTTCCAGATACTCAAAGACATGAATATTGTTCTGTTCCCTTGTGCATATCTGATTTAAAGGTTAATAAGTAATTAGGAAGAACACTCATCCCCAAATTACCAATTAATATGCCACCATTTTCATTAAAAATGTGATTAATTGTATTATTGCAGAATGTCTTAGACTGGCTAATAAAAAGTTACCTAAAGCAGTTCTAAATTTTCAGTGAAAAAAAAAAGGAATTAATCAAAATCAATCACTTTTTAAAATTACAATTTGTGTCTGAGAAATCAAACAAAGGCACAGAAATGAATTTCTCAATTATTTAGCATGGACAGAATCTGACAGGGTTCCACAGTTTATCTTATATACTCAGTTATTATACTAAGAAAGCCTACTAAGATATCTTGGCAGATGTTCAATGTGGAAGTTTGACAAGTAACTGTTCTTTGGTTCTTGTAATGTAAAGCAGCCCTTTATAAATGAGATCAAACCATTAAACTACTCAGATAAACTCTGTTGGTTTCCTAGGAGTTCGTGAATGGAAATTATGACTAAAATGTATTATGTGTTTAAACTTTGTTCTATACCTTTGATGCTGGCATTAGTCACATATTAAAGATTCACAGAATTCCAAAGTTGAAGAGTTCATGATTAAACTTGTGCTGTCACTCTACAAACTCTGCCAGGTTTAACTGTACTTCACAGTTTCCGCAGCTTCTTAACTGCTATTCCTTTCCCACCATCTTATCCTGATTTCGGCAAGGACCAAACCTCTGTTTCTATGTGTATCATAGCTGAGGAGCCGACAAGTGTTCAAGGAAGATTAGAACTTAAAGTTGGAGATCAACACTGCGTGGATAGGTAGCCAGCCATAAAGGCAACCCCTGTCACCAATGAAATGGACCAAGGGTAGCATTAAGAGCTGCACAATGAACTCAGACTCAGAGATAGGATTTTCCAAGCTACCTCAGATATGTATTCGTTGCTAGGCACACAGGTATGTCAACACTGACATCAGGGAAAACTTTTATTGCTAAGGAAGGATTGACAGTTTTAGCAAGTAATTCTGGGTGGAGACTGTCTCTTAGTATCTTTGGTATAAAAAGAACCCCAAAAGACACAATCTAAGGATCAGGCCAGGTTTGCATTTCTCTGAACATTTCGTGAAATGGGACTTTTATTCCTTAAGGTACGATTGTGTTCTTCTACTATATGTTGGACAAAGATAAATTTTCCTGTAGACCTCATATATTGGCCCTGTTCTTTACACAGAAAAAGTACACCTCCTCTTTAACATGTGCACTCTGAATATTTAAAGATTATCCTGTTTCCTTGGACCTTTCTTTCTCCAGAGTAAACATTACCAGTTCACCCCTACATTTTTCACACACTGATTTTTCTCCCCTCCCAAAGAATGATGTCATAAAATTGTCAATAATCATAACACTGGCAATAACTGGGACTGCTGTTGTGTAGTTCTAGGGAACATCTCACAGATGGTTGTCTTTGTTGGACATCACAGTCGAAATTGACACAGGAAGAAGTCAAAGAGAGGGAGCAGGTGCTCGATCTTTTTATTCTTTTTTATCCTGCTTTGGAAGAAAGAATGGATTGACATAGTTTTACCTATGGACTAACATGGTTTTCTGCCTTATTTGAACCTTAAAGGACAAATGTAAACTTCCAGTAAGGCCCTCAGAGATATATAATAGATTTATACAGAACAATATCATAAGGACAATTCCAGAGTATGAGATGAGATCATTTACTATTTTCTAAACTTGGGAGCACATCTGAATTAGTGGAGCAGTTCTAAAAGTAGATTCCTAGGATTTATCCCAGACCAACTGACTGGACCAGCACCTCCAGAAGTCCCCACAGGCATCACACTCGGGGTTACTGGCATGGTGCGTGCACCACGGAGCTCAGTGTTTCCTCTTAGCTAAATTCTTCCTGGCCCAGAAAGCTCTTGTTATTATAGGGTTTTTTTGTTTTGTTTTGTTTTTGTATTTTTAGGGAAGGATCTACAGGGTGTTCAGGATCTTACTACTAGATAGGACTCATAGTGATCCGCCTGTTTATAGCCTCCCAAGAGCTGGGATTACAGGTACGTGCCACCACACCCAGTCTCTGTTATTACTTTTGGTTTGCCTATTAGAGTTAGCACATCTATCTCTTTTCTTAAAAACGACAACCAAAAACACCCTCTCTCCTAGTAATTAGTACCAAATGTTTAATTGTTAATTTTGCATTGTGTTGGGTCACCTCATTGGTTTAGAACATCCAAAAGAAAACCTTGTGTTAAATGGCCATGTCCCTCCTGATGAACATAAAAGTAAAAAAAGGGTGCTAGCCAGATAGCTCAGTGGATTAAAGTGACTGCTTGGGCAGGCACAGGGTCCTGGGTTCGATCCCTAGGCCTGCTGTGCTGGCCTCACCCCCAGGACGCGCTGAGACTGGGCGTGGTGGCACGTGCCTGCAATCCCAGTGCTTGGGAGGCTGAAAACAGGAGGATCGTTACGAGTCTTATCTGTGTAGTGAGACCCTATAGACTCTACTAAATATATTTTTGTTTAAAAGAAAATCTAATATGAACTTAATGAAAACAAAATCTATAAAAAATAAAAAACAAATGCAACTACTTGTTATGAAGGTATTTGTAATTCAAACAGAGATATTAGACATTTTGGGGTAATACGGGACTCCCTGAAAGAGCATTGCAGACTTTGACAACACTACTTATAATATGATTAAAGATTTAAAGTCCTAGTAAGAATAACCTCGGCTTTGACTTAGTGTATAAATTGAAAGTAAATAATTCTGAAAAGTAAATGATGAGACAGAATTTTCTATTTAAAATGATTGAGAAAAAGTTAATGAGATTTAATCTCAAGATCTTAAGACCATGGAAAAAAAGAAGTTCATAGGAGCTTCAATTATATTATGTACATTGAGAAATATTTTAATACATAGCAGTGTAATATTTAAGTCTGCACAGAAAATAAACCAAGTTCTTGGGGCTCTGATCCAAACTCAACCTCAGAACAACCACAGAGAATAGTCTTTTTTTTTTTTTTTTTTTGGTGGAACCAGGGATTGAACTCAGGCCTTTACACTTGCCAGGGAAGCACTTATTCTAGTGAGCCATCTTCCCAGGTCCCAAGAGGAGTCTTTGAGGACATTAAGAATAAAGTGATCAGGGCTGGAGTGTGACTCAGTGGTCAAGTCCCTGCCTAGAACCCAAGTGAGCGCCTGGGGTCCATTCCCAGTAGCACAGGAAGAACAGAAACAGGGGCTGGGGATACAGCTTAGTGGCACAAGTGCCTGCCTGGCAAACACAAGGTCCTGAGTCCAATTCCAGGTACACCCCCAAACGAGACAGAGACAGACCCAGAGGAGATGTACTCTTGAGAGGATAGTGTAGTCCCCTCTTTAATGTATCTAGATGGCATGGAGATAAGACAAGCAGAAACAGGATGCATATCAATTGATCTTTTTAATAACTTGTCACAGTGCATCTTTTCTAATAATTCTACCTCTAAGATCTATCTCAAATCTATACACATCTCTCTGTCTCTGCCACCACCACCCCAGTTAGGAGTTATATGACCAAGAACTCGGAGCATGCAAAGGCTCCACACCTCCGCCAGGCAACTGACCCTCCCACAAGACAATAAGGGCCTGCTACCTCCTTGCTCCAGTCTTCTTCTGAGGATCCAGTGCAGACTCCTTAGTCATTGTCTCAGGCCTCTCATTTCCAGGAATTGGCAAACTTCCCTTTCCAGGCTGAGCACTTTGCTTTCTCTTCCCGAGAAGCCGTCTCCCTTCTCTGGCCTGCCTTGTCCTTCCCATCTTGGCTCTGAAAGAAGCTCCTCAGAGGCGGCTTCCCACCCACCTTTCTGTAGGAACTCCTCCTCGACCACACTGTTATTGTTTTCTAGTAGAATACCTTGCTTGTTTCCTTCCTGCCATTTCTCGTAAACACATGCAAGTATTAAAGAAAAATAAGCAGCATCCTAGCTGACATTGTCCGCATATCACAGCTCCTTTTAATGGCGGGGTGCCTGGTGGAAAAGGAAGGGGAGCTGGGTGCATCAACTGGCTGAACTGCGCGCTGCTACCGATTAATTTTAAATTCTGAGCATCTGGGTCAGGGCTTAGTTTCATGGCCAGTGTGGAAATGATCTCTTTGGTATCATTAATGATTGTTATAAGGGCTAGGAGCACTTGCAATATTCTTTGGCTTGAGATCTGAGAGGGGAACAGGATGGATGTTTTTAAAAAAGCCTACATGTACTGTATTGTACTTTTCAACAAGTAAAAATTTCAGTGTCTATATTAAGATGGATTACTAATGTGCCTTGGCAGATGCACCACTCGTTCAGTCAAAAAGAAGATACCATATTTCTGAAGAATAAGAAATGCTTTGGGTAGGTGATAAGAATTTAAGTGACATATAAACAGATCTGAAGTTGAGCCTAGTCGTTTTGTTTTGCTTTAAGTAGGTTAAGGCCTCAGAGTCATTTTCTTTTTCTCTTTCCTCAGGAAATATTTCATCTTGGACAAGGCTTAGTGTTCAATGTGGGAATATGACCTCAATCAAGAAAGTGGTCCCATCGGTCATACTCCAAAATACGGGTCTGGTTGGGCAGGAGGCTTAGGTAAATTTGATTGCAGATAAATATGTCAACCTCTTCTCACTCCTTGAGTCCCAAAAGTCAGCACTGCTGGGCGGACCTGTCCTGAGAGTATCCATTTTATTCTTGGTCCAGACAGGGCTGAAAAGGAGTAATACACACTGGACTATAATCTTTCAACTGGAAGAAATTGAATCAAACCAAGTGGAAAGAATATGCTATTTAGGGTTAGTGGGGTCAGGCCATGGGAAAATTGTGAAATAGGTGAGGCTCCTTGTTGGTACAGCCCCCGTGGAGCAAGTCTGGTCTCTGCAGCTGGAGTTGCACCCCGTGCCGTGGTGGTGTAGACCTTGACATTGTCTGACTCCTGCCCTGGGCTTCCGAGGACCTGCTCCAGTTCACAGAAACAAATGCATTCTGGGTCTCAAGGTCTTCACAGGGGATCTCTCCTCCCCCACTTTCAAATGGAAAACAGCTTATCTGATGGGTCAAACTGTCCTCCTTTGCTAGCCAAACAAGGCCTGAGGAACTCTGAGGAAACAGCCCCCATAACATGCGGATTAACAGTAACTTTGTCAGAACAAGACTCTTCCAGTGTTTATAACTCAAAGGAGAGGCTGCGGGTATGGATTTCAATTGAAGTAGTACAGAAAGGTAGATTCTCTCAATCTGCCTTTGAATTTTATGGGGCACTAATATTTAATAGGAAGAGTAGGAAACTGGTAAGAGTTACCCACTTTTTATTCTCTGAGCCAAGGACATTAAAGAAAAACAACTATAACACTCATATAAAATAATAATTTTTAAATTAAAGGAATACTTCGATGGCTGAAAAATAAAATCTCAGAATAAAAAATAACTTTTAGATGGAATTAATCGTTATGAGAAAAGATAGTTTAGTGTCTTTATTTTATAGCAGATAAGTTAAAACTTGATCAAATACGAACATCAGTTTAAAACCAGGCGTTTGGGAACTGTAGAGACGCCCATTGTGGCCCAACAAACCACACCATGATTTTTAATAGCTCTTAGGTGACCTGTAGTGTCCAGGTGACCTTCCTGTTAGGAGGCTAGAAATAGGAACATGACCTATGAACACCTTTTGAGTACACATCCAAAGAGCTTTATTTGTACAAAGCCTTTAAACACTGATATTTTCTTGTCTGCAAATTAATGGAAAAAACTGAACAAAAGCTGGAAAAGTGATAGGAGTTTTATTGGAACAGCCTTATCTAAAAGTTTTGGACTTCAGACTGTAGTTATTCACATACGATCATGCACCCAGCAGCTGCCAAGTACCCTTGGGTACAGGAAGGAGATTACGACGTCACAGCCTTATGTCTTAATGTTGCAGACAGATAACAGAGAGACATACACATAACTTCACTTAAGCATGCATCCTGGGGTAGATATGTGGTATTTAATAAAGACCAGACTACAGTAAAGAAGTAAGACTGATAAAACAAAAGCCAGGGCAGAGGACCTGCAGAGTGAGCAGGTCCACGAGACTGAGCAGAGGGGCTGGGGGAGAATGATGAGTCTAGCAGGTCAGATTGTCTAGGGCCTTAGGGCTCTTATCTATTCGAAGGTTTGGAACAAGGAATGCTGCGACTTCTGCTCTGAGAGGATCTGCTGGAGTAGGAATTGGCAAGGAGAGCACTCCTGAGACTGCTTAATAGACCTGCGAGCTGCCACTGTGGTTATGCTAGAAGGGATGGAGCTTGGTCCAGTTTTAGCTGAGCCTTGAAATGGACTGGATGCAGCAGTAATAGTGACAGATCAAGTCAGGCTTCAAGATCAGGTCAGCTAAATGAATGGTGCCATTCAGGAAGAGCGAGACAACCGAGGAGAGAAGGGAGAAAGGGGAAGCAGGAAGTCTCTGGTGAATGGGCTGAGCTGGAAAGGTCACTTCCATGCTCAAGCAATGCGACACACGGGGAGAAAGCAGCACTGGAGAAAGGAATTAGGGAATATTCAACAGCTAGAAAATGTTTATGGGCACTGTATCAGATGAGGGCTTTTAGGGAGATTGAGTTTTCAGTACATCCTAAAGCTCAAAGGTAAGAATAAGCTTGGGGAACAGTAAGTGTCTGCCACTGATGTGAAGAAATACAGCGAAGAGGTCCAGGGATTGCATCTGGGGAGACGCCAGCTTTTGGAGGTCAGGAGAAGGGCAAGAGCAGAAGGAGCAGCTGGGGAGAAAAGGGGAAACCTCCACGGGGCTGAACCACCAAATTCGTGTGAATAAAGTCTTTCAAGAATGTTTGAGGCAGTTTATGATTTAATTTTTCCCTCAATGAGATCTGTCCATGGAAGAAGCAGCAACACTGTTACATTCATGGTGTTTAGCAGAATTGGTCATGTGATCAATATTTATTTATTTGTTTATTTTAGAGGCTAAATATGGTGATCTGCAGGCTGGAATGTATCCAGTCAATGTGTCTGGTTTGGATTCCAAGGTTTAAGAATATTTGAATGGCTTGGCAAGACTCCGAAGTTGGGAAGCCCCGCATTTAGAAATGCAGACCTCCGGCTCTTCTTAAAAGTCAGCCAGATTATCACAAGACAGCAATCCCTGCTTGTTTCCTCAGGGCAGCTGCCATCTTGGCATGAAAGGGTCCAAGTTTCCTCTACACAAAGAGTCACTGCTTCCTTTCCAGCTTGTACTTTGGTATGGTTTGGAGCAGAAGTGTTTCCTCAAAGGCCCACGTGTTCTGAGCAAGGGCTCTGGGAGGTGGTCAGATCACGCAGCACTAACCACCTCAGTGGATTAAAGCACTGACACTGACATGCTCCTGGCTGAGGAGGAGGAGGTGAGTGACTCACAGTGTGACTCAAAGGCTGTGCTCTTATGCCTCATCCTGTCCTCCTGTGTTCCCTTTGCTTTCTGGCTGCCACAGGCTGAGCAGATCTCCCTGGCCCAGGTCTTCTGCCATGAGATTCTGGCCTTGGAGTCCGCGGACCACAGATGACAACTCTGCGATCATGAGCCAAAACGTCTTTTCTCCTGTAAGTTGTGTGTTAGATACTTGGCCCCAGCAATGGAAAGGTGACTAACACATGTCTCTAGTTCAGCTAAACAAGAAATGAATGAATGAATGAATGAATGAATGAATGAATGAATACAGCAATCCTTCCACATCCACAGGCGACATTTTTCTAGGACCTCTTTGGATACTGACACTCTCAGATTCTCGAGTCTATTACATGAGGCGGTACAGTGCTTACATAAAATCTGTGCACTTTCAATCATCCCTAGATTACTTATAATAGCTAATACAATGTAAATAACAGCACTGTTATACTATATATTAAGTAATGACACGGGAAAATGCTCTATCCATGTCAGGTGCAGAAGTAACATTTTTTCAAATATTTTTCAGTCTGTCTGTAGTTGGTTGAATCTTTGCTGCAGAACTGTAAGTTATGAAGGACAGCCTGTATATATTAGTAAGACACCTCAAACCCAGAGATGGCAAATGATACATAAATTATAATGTAGCAAAACCATGGCTCGGGTGCAGATTCTAATGTCAGGGCTTTTATCTGAAATCTTTCCTCTCTATTGTTTCATTGCATTTTTCTTTTGAAAGCCCAAAATAGACAGAAGTTTCAAAAGAAAAAAGGAGGGGCAAAATGCTATTTTCATGGTTAGAACATGAAATAAGTTGTTTAATACAATAAATACTTCTTTCCCCTTAATACTTAATAAGAAATGGTTTCCTAGAGCTGGTACACAGACTGATAAAAGCTAGCCTCATTGCCCAAGGTAAAGCAAGTAATAAACAAATGTAATTATTTCAAATATAATTAAAATGAAAATTGATGTTTCGCTCCACTCATTTTTAGGTAAAATTAATTGTCATTCTTCCCATGTATTATTTTTACCTATCCTAACAAGTTTTAGCCCCATGTTATGATTTGTATCCAGATGTGCCCACCATGCTTTAGGTAGGGAGGGCTTTCAGAAGTGGCCAAATGTAGAGTATATGACACTGGGATTAAGGGCATGTGATTATGACTAGGATAGTTATGGCTAGGATTAATGCTGTGAGTGCTACACCTGCCCTAGGATAGGTAGCCTGCATGCAATATAAGGGACAGAAAGAGTCTTGCCTTTCTTGTTGCTTTTGCTTCCTTGTGTGTGCTACGAACTATTGTCTATGATGCCCTTTGGCCAAGATACCCTGCCTTGCAGCCAGCCAGTTATGTACTGAAACCTCTACATACTGTGAGCTAAATAAACCTCTACCTTTTTAACTTTGGGTGTCAGGTATTTTGTCCCAGCCATGACAGAAAAGTAACTAAGACACCACAGAAGGCTGTCATCAGAAACATCCGCTATCACCATCCCTTGTTTTACTTAGTACCAAATACTCCCGAGGTCTTTCTGCCTTGTCTCTCTTGGCAACTTTAGTCATTAAACTTCAATTAAAGCAGTGTTTGATTTCTGAAGTGTTTCAGATTTATGTATTACTGGCATGAGCTGAATTGTGTAATCTCAAAATATACACTGCAGTGCTAACTTATAGTTCCTCGCAACGTGACTTTGTTTGGAAAGAGGGTCCATCACAGATGTAAGTAATGAAGGTGAGGCCACAGTGGAAGAAGGCGCACCCCAACCTAAAATAATGGGTATTCTTACCAGAAGGAAAAATGTGGACCTTGACTCAAAACAAGAGGGTTTAACACAGGAGGATGAGCATGCCACAGATACAAATGTGAAGACACAGGGAAGTCAGAGTAATGTGCCACCACCCACGGAATGTGTGGGGTTACCAGGAGCTGGGAAAGGCCCAGAAGGTCCTTTGCTTCACAGGAAGCAGGGCCCCGCAGATGCCTTGGATCTGGACAACTTGCTGCCAGAACTATGAGACACTTCTTTTCTGACAGTCCCAGGAAACTCCTGCAGACCTTGTCCTGTCTGACTGGATTTTAAAATGGGTGAGAAGGTAGGCGTTGTGCTGGGGGAAACTGAGACTCCAGGAAAGTGCGTCATCTACTGTGCAGCTGTGCTGGCCCCCAGGGGGACACTCAGGCTGAAGCCTGACCCCCGAGACTTCTCATTCCTTTGCTCATTCAAGACATCAAAACTAATTGCACCTGCTCTTCCGTGCAGCTCAATGATCCTGTGTCCTGAGAACTACATATTTCTCCTTCCTTAGTGCAGCATAACTTGAAGTAATAGGAAGGATTTGGCACTAATCCTAGCTCTAGGCAAATCTGTGAAATAACCAGAAGGCTTCTTTACTGACCCTTTATCCCCACGTTAACGTTTCTGAATTCTCCTTAGATGAAGGTTTCCTAACTTGCAATCTGCATATAGTTTTTAGAGGCAAACAGGAAACCTGGACATCTTGAGAGCCTTTGGGACAGTCTGCTGACTAAGGGCGCTTTTCCAGTTTGGGATTTTGGACTTAATTCTTGAAGAAGTCACACTTCCCTATAACTAGAACACAACAACAACAGTGATGAAAAGGCCAAGGGTGCAGCCCTGGCAGTCAAGTTTTATGCCTGAGGAGTCCAGAGCAGAGGCTTGGTGAGAGCACAGTGGAGGGTTTGGAGTTTGGACTTAGCCATGTGGAACAGGAAGTGCCGTGGCCCATCCCGATGGGTCCATTCAGTAGAGAGCTGGAGCCACTGAGGTGCCAAGAAAAGCCAAGCACCAGATTTGGAGTTCACCACACAAGGTGGAACTGAATCCATGACAGAACGCAGGCTTGCAGCGCTGATGACTGAGTCTGAAACTGGAAAGGCCTCTCCAGAGTCTTAGAGAAAAGCCATAGTCAAGCAGCAGATGGAGGAAGCAGTGCCATTAGAGGCAACGTGGAGAGGAAGGTGGGGGCAGGTGAAGGAACTCTGCAAGGGCCGGCAAGATAGCTCAGCAAACTAAGCGCTTGCTTTGGCAAGGGCAGGGACCAGGGTTCAATCCCTGGTCCCACATGCCACCCTCCAGCCCCCATCCCTGGGCCATGCTGAGGTGGTGACCGAGTCTGGGTATGGTAACGCACACCTGCAATGCCAGTTCTGGGGAGGCTGAAGACAGCAAGATCAGTATGAGTCGGAACTACGTAGTGAGACCCTGTAGCAAATACATAAATGGGGAAAGAAAAAACAAAACAAAACAAAAAGGAACTCTGCAGATACCCTGGGGACAGGAGTCTCTAGGGATGACCAAGCCTGCGCAGTGAAGCGGAGGTGTTAAAAGGCTGAGTGTCACACAGAGATTTTAGATTGAGAGGTTATTAATGATCATCAAAAGTTCCTGTTGAAAAGTTATAGAGACTCTTCATTAATGCATGCATTCTATAAATGTTCAGTAACGCACTTCTGCTGTATGGTGGACAGACGCCATGCTCACACTCAATGGAACCCTACCTTTTAGGAGCTCAAGGGCTTATACAGCACTGTCTTCCAGGAGTAAAGAGATATGGAGGTCTGAGAAGTGCGGAGGCTGAGTGCCCAGGGAAGTGACTGATCTCACAGGAGGGCGGAAGCTGGAGGTTAGAGAAATGGACCTGTGATGCAAGACATAAATTGGTGGCTCCACGAATCCTCCAAACATGGATCACTGCTGCATGCTGTGCCATTAAAACCTGGTAGAAACATTCCAGAGTCATATGGACACATGAACGTGCGCACGCATGCACACACGTGAGCCTCAGTGCTCAGGAACAAAGCTATTTTTGTTACACAGATCTAGTAAACAATGGTATATCTGCATACAGATACAAACAAAAATAAATACCACATATGCCTTGCTTCCTCCTGCAGTATGCTTTGTAAAATATTTACATTTCTCGTTCTTAAATAGGTTTACTCCTGGGGGCTTCTATTTTAGAAGTTTTTTTTTGCACTTCAATGCTCTAAACTTGTCAAACATGAATATTATTAAGCTGCTAGGCGTTTGCAATGAATTATATTAATGACTTACTCTGTAAGAGGAGTAAGGAGGAGGACGGGGCAGCGCTTGCTGTGCAGCTGCAGATACGGGGCCAGGTCCTTTGCCACCACATACAAGTGTGGAGTTGCAAGTGAGTTATTTACTTTTGAGTCTCTGGCCACATAACTGAGGTTGGATTAATAATATTTACTTGAGGAGCAGACAGAATACAAAGAACACCTTGCATACAGCATGGTTCATGCGACTAAAATAATTACTATGGATAGCAAATAATTTGTCTGACATTATATCTGCAAATCAAGCCAAAACTGGGTTAAGAAAATTTAAAAAAAATTTAAGAAAACACATGAGTAATTTCTTCAAATCACTAGCCTCTACTTAAGAGGCTAGTAGCAATTCAAACATGTTTTTAGGAACTTTCCAGAATGACCACTCCTTTTAATTTTGAAATTGCTATCCATATGTACTAAGACTACATTTTATTTACCAGTAAAGATGGATAAGCCAGATTTTCTCTTTTTACATCTTTGAAATTTAGAGAGAATGAAAAAGCAGGGGAAAATAGTTCCACACCATGTGCAGCTGGAGTTACTCTGTGAGGAAAACTGCAGGCTCTACTTGTCAGTGTTTCTGTGTTGCTTTCTACCTCCAGAGTCACACCTATGTCTTGAAATTCCTGCTTCCTGATTTGAAATCTCTGAGGATGCTGGCAACAGGGCCAACCACACAGCTGCGCAGGTTGAGCGATGTTCAACCCCAGGGCTGTACTGATTACAATGTGGACACCAAAAGGAAAGTCGCCCGCGGGGTGCCACCCGTCATCACACAATCGTGTTCCGCAACCACGTCTGACAGGCCTGGCTACCCGCCTCACGAATGTGCGCCACCACATCTAAATTTCTAAAAATTGTCTGCACAATTTCCCCAAATCCTACTAGTTTCAACCAAAATTAGCAACAGGATTAAAAATTGTTTCCTTTTCTTAAACTGGGTTAGAATTCAAATGGTTAGGTGAATAAATACAAAATGACAGTAGCAAATAGCAGAACTTCAATCTCAGAAATATATCAGTCTCATATATTTCTTTCCAAATGTTTAATTTGCAATATAGTCCAGGTCTATTACTATAATAAGAAAAAAATATGAAAAGGAAATCTCAAAGATCTTAACAGGGAGGGAAAATGGTTTACAGATCACAGAGGTTCTGGGGATACCTTTAACTTCTTCAGGGCTTTGGCTGCAGGTGGGTTCATCTTTCAATAAATCATTTGCATTTTGTCAAGTTAACCTAATTTGTGTTCTGAAATGTATTTAAGCGGTATCATATCATAGTTCATCATCCTACAGAACTTTCAAAACAAAATCGGCTCTTTGCAAGTGCCTCCCGTAGATTGCAACAAGGTAACATCTGTGACTAATAAGCAAATGTCACTGCATGACCTCTGCTATAAACTGGCAGGCTACAAAGCCAAAACACAAAGAAGCTAATACCACTCCTATTCACCAGTAATGAACCCTGACCAAGAAAGAAATCAGAAAAACAATTTCATTCACAATAGCTTCCAAAAAATACCCACGAATCAACCTAATTAAGGACGTGAAAGACCTGTACAGTGAAAATTGCAGAATGCTGAAAAAAGAAACTGAAGAAAATGTTAGAGAATGGAAAAAGTCTATGTTGTTGGGTTGAAAGAATTAATATTGTTAACATGGCCACATTACCGAAGCCATCTACAGTTTCAACACAATCCCTACTAAAATGACCACACCATTCCTCACAGAACTACAAAAAACAATTCTAACATTCACAGAGAAGCAAAAAAAAAAAAAAAGACCCAGCATAGCCAAAGAAATCTTGGATACAAAGACCAATGTTGAAGGCATCACAATATCTGTTTTTAAATTGTCCAAAAGGCCACAGCAACAAAAACAACTTGGTAGGGCACAAAAGCAGACACGCAGGTACATGGAAGAGCAGAAGACACCGAAGCTGGCTTCTGCATACTCAGCCAGCTGATTTATGCCGAGGGGCCAAGCTCACACACTGGAGAAAGGACAGCTTCTTTATCAAACTGTACCGAGAAAACTGGACAGCTACATGGCGAAGACAGAAATTAGATCCCTATCTCTAGCCCTGTACTAAAGTTGACATTAAATGGGTCGAAGGCCTAGATACGAGACCAGAAACTCTGCATCTGCTGGAATAAAATCCAGGGGAGACCCTGGAGCCACAGGCACAAGCAAAGACTTCCTGGATAGGACTCCAACAGTACAAAAAGTAATAACAAGAATCAGAAAATGGGATTATATCGAATTGAAGTGCTTCTGCACAGCAAAGGAAGCAGAGAAGTGAAGAGAGAGCCTGAAGCCTGGGGAAAAATCTCTACTAGTTATCCTTCTGATGGAGAATTAACATCTAAACTATCTAAACAACTCAAAAAGTAACTAGAAGCCCTCAGATGGCCCAATGAATAAATGGGCAAAGGAACTGAATAGGTATTTCTCAAAAGAAGGTGTGCAAATGGCCGAAAATTATATAAAAATGTTCAAAATCTTTAACATTGGGGCAATGGGAATCAAAACAACACTGAATTTCATCTCACCCCAGTCAGAATGGCTATGATCAAGAATACAAAGAAGAAAAGGAAGAGGAGAAGGAGGAGGAGGGAGGAAGAGGAAGGGAAAAGAGGAAGGAGGAAGAGGAAGGGAAGGAGGAAGAAGAGGCGGCGGCGGAGGAGGAGGAAGTGGAGGAAGAGGACGAGAAGAAGAACAACAAGGCGTCCGGAGAAGACATGGCAAAAATGGAACCTCCCTACAGGATAGGTGGGAATTAAGCTCATACAGTCAATATAGAAATCTGTATGGAAGTTGCATAAAACTGTAAAAATAGAAATATCATCGGAATAGTTATATCAAAGAATTAAGAACTCAAACTATGGTGATAGTTTCATGGCTGTGTTTACAGTGGTGCAACTCAGCACCTAAGCTGTGGAAACAAATGAATGGGTAACAAAAACGTGGCATATAAACACGGCGGAATATTATTCAGCCGTAAAGGCAAGTGAAATCATGTCACTCTTGGGAATATGGATACAGCTGGAGAAGATCATGTTGTATGAAATAGGTCAGTCTCAGAAAGTTAGATGCTTCATGCTTTCTTTTATATAAGGAATCTAAAAACAAATAAATAATGACAGGGAATTAGAAGGCAGACTTTCAGAGTTGGAGAAGGGAAGTAGGGGAGGAGACGGACAGCAGGTTAATGGGGATGACAATAACAAAACGGCATACATTATTTTGTACTCCCATGTGCAGTAACAAGAAAGAGCACTGCTACTTTGTTAAAACGCCTTTTCCAAGAACATTTTCACATGTCCAAAGTCTCTCGCAAATTTCCTTCAGACAATTTGCTTTACTGTGCCCATACGGAATGTTTACTCATCTACACAAATAACTCATACCAACCAGCAAAGAGGCTCCCAGCTGAGTTGTCCTGATATCCACAGGCCTGCAGATGCCTTATACAGTCACATCATGTGCACCCCGTGGTGTATCAGAAGATATCTTGTAATACACCACAATACCAACAAAAATAGCAGCTGCCCCAAACCTTGCTTATTTGAATGTCATGATTAAGTTTTAGGACTGAGGCTCTATCACATGTAGTTGATTCTCAGTTGGACAGATGAAGAGATGGGCACATCTTTAAAACCACTCTTGCTTTATCTTGGTCTTAATCATCCAGCAGAAAAGTATAAAAACGAAGTATAAGAAGTAAAGCCATGCTGTTATGTTGAGCTGTAGGGGACTCAGGTCAGCAATTTCTGACATTGCCAGTCAAGTGGAAGACCCAATACTATTATGGACTACTGGACTCTTTTGGAATATTTTGCTGAGTTAACACACCTATAATATTCAAATAACGGAACTAAACAAAAAAAAAAAAAAGAAATACAGATGAATGTCCATTTTGTATCTGTGTATTCAAAATGATTAGAATAGATATATAGTTACATTCTCTTAGTGAATAGAGGGATTTATTCTAATAGTGTTTGTAAATAGGATATCATGTCCACATCTTGTACAGCAAATAACCACTAGGAAGAATGTATGCAATGTGTTAATTATTGAAACTGTCCTACTAATTTGGCTTGAAACTGTCTCATTGCTATTTGTTTATCAATAAAATCATGGAAAAAAATTCAAAACAAAAAAACCACTCATCGCAATTAATGGCTGTACTGGGATGCTTTACTCGAAGGGAAAGAAACCAACAGCTCTACTCCCTATGGCATTCAGCTCTGGGTTAAGCCCATGGGTCATGCAGACACGCAGTCCTTGCAATACCCTTGGGGAACAGAAATTATTTTATCAACTTTATGTGAGGAACTTGAAGTCAAAGAGATACAGTGTCTTGTGTCAGATTATATAGCTGTCTTCTGCAGCCAGGATTCATCGAACTCTGTCTGACTCCCAAGCCCTGATGGGTCCCTTCTGCTGTAAGCTGGCTCCACTGAGGAACTCTGTCTTTTTTTTCCACTGGTTGAATATTCCTTACCTGAAGTGCTCAGGACCTGAAGCATTGCAGATTTTGGATATTTTCATGTCTTGGGAAACTTTCCTATATGTAATGATATGTCCTTGAAATGGGGCATAAGTTTAAACAAAAAATTTATTTATGGTTCATATTTATGGTTCATAGCCTGAATGTAATATTATACATTTTAAGCAATTTCTTGTATTTTGACTGCAGCCTGCCATCTGGGTCGGGTACGGTGTTCTCCACTTGTCGTATAATTGATCAAACAGTTTTGGATTCTGGAGCACTTCAGATTTCAGATCTTTGGACTGGGGATGCCCAATGTCTTTTAAATGAAACAAGGTTAAACAGTGATGATCCCATTGTAATCATGATCACTGTTCGTCCTTTAGGTGCGATTTTTATTGCCCTGCTAACTTGTCGTTCCTGTTGTGAGGGCTTCTAACCCTAAACACAAGCTTGCAACGCGCAGATGAAGTTCTGGAGCTGCGAGGGACTCTGCACGCTCTAGTCGCTCTCACTGCGGCATGTCCTCCTCTTACAGAGGAGGGAGCACAGTTCACTAGGCATGAATAACGCGCTCAGTGTCTCGAGGTGACTGAGCAGGTGTGACGCAACCTTGTGCCTTGGGTTCTTTTCACATTCTTTTCAGTTTAGCAATCTTAAAATCGTACAACATCACATTTGAATTAAGTAACCTGAAATTCTTCAGCTGAGAAGTGAGCTGACTAGTTAAGGCGATATACAACCGGGCTTCCCACTTGAAAATGGGTCGCCTAATACTTCTGAAAAAGACTTTTAAAACCTCTTTTACATGGGTAGTGTTCCACATTCTTATGGTATTGGATTCCCCCATTTTTCTTTTTCTTCTTCTTTTTTTTTTTTTTTTTTTTTTTTTTTTTTTTTTTTTTTTTTTTTTTTTTACATAAAATATAACAGTGCACAACCCTGGGCCTGCTTTTCTTGCCTGGGAGATTTTGCTCAATTGGTATACAAGAAATACATGGCCTTAGTAGGTCAGGAACGCTTCCTGGAGGTTCTCTAATTAGATTTAAGAACTATAATGCTTTAAGAAACTCATAAAAATAGTGACATTTAATATTAAATACACAAGCTGAGAACATTTGGAGTAATAAAATAAGGGAATTGCAGATGACCTGGGAAATTAATTTTTCATTTCTAACCTGTCTCCATATCTTGGAGCTCTTATGATCCAAACTGAAGTCTACACTGATTTTCATAGTCAGTGTTTCCACTGGTGATGCAAAGGCAAAGTCAGCCTGGCTTTATTTTTCTAACAGTAAAATACATACTAATTTACAAAACTGCTTGTACTGTTATTGTCTTTATGGGTGGTGATTTATCCATCTATTCAGCTCATTTTAGTCTAGTTTAATAAACCTTTTACAGTAAGAATGAAATAAAATAGGTAGTTCATAATGTAGATAAAATGGGTAACATCCAATTGTTACTCTTTAAAAACTTCTCTTGGCTATAAGTACATTATTCTGCTTTCAGTATATATACATTTTCACCTTAAATATACAGATACATAAAAACATAAAGATTTGAGGTCTTATAAGAGTTATAAGATTCCATCTATAAGTCTTTTAAAACTTAATATTCCGCGTCAGATGGATTCTTTCTGAAAGACGCACCCAGTCTATACGTTCAACACCCAAGAGCAGGCTAGCTAAGGTCACTATTTTATAACCTTGTAGCGCTATGAATTCTCAAGTCACATATCTAGAGCATGAATAAATTTTAAGCTGTAGAATAAGCTTTCTGAAGTTCTGCAGAGATGGAAATATAACCTATCTGGCTCCTATGGAAAGCAACATCAGTATGCCATTAGGACTGCCTGAGACAATCTGGAACTCACAGCACCACAATTCGGGGGCTAAATCAAGCCCAAGTGTCTTGAGTTTGAATCACTTCACATCTATCAATTAGATTATTCATTAAGTTCTCCCATTTCTTCAAGCTCAAACTCTACCCAACTCAGTATCCACCTTAGGTGACTCGCCTTCCAAAACCATTTCTTGAAATAGTGAGCTGGGAGCCAGCACCCTCCTACAGGTGCCAGCATAAGTGTTCTCTCCCATGAGAGGCTTTCTCCTTGCCTTGTACTTCTTTGCTGATACACTGTATTTCTCTACCAGACATGAGCTCATCCAGTGGCCAGTGGAGCCACATCAGTTTCATTTCTTATATAACTTGCTGGTAGTAGGTTCCCATCCAGAGTATGAAGGATATATTTAATAATTTCTGTTAGCTACAAAAAGTTTTAAAAGACAATGAAAGCACTATTCACAAGTATTTTCGGAAGCCCTTGGTCAAGAAAGAAAGCAAGCCACAAGAGCAGAAAATTCTTCAAGATGTAAGTCATAGTGACTGGCACAGAAAGTGCCACACTCCATTTCTCCACCTTTATATACTCTCCTGATGATCAAATGTTAATAAAATATTTATCTTCAGTTGTCACGAGACTGACTTTGATTTAAAACTCTTGGGTACATGAATGTCATGCCAGACCAGAAATACACTAACATGTATCTTTAGTTTGAACACAGATGTGTAAAAAATTTATCTATGCCAGATAGGAACAAATTTGAGGGGGAAATCTCCCAGTAGTCACCACAAGTAAGAACACAGAATCTCAAAGTGATAGTTAGATTCCCAAAAGCGTGCAAAGCAAAGCATTCAGTTTGTAGTTTTGAAGTGACACATAAGATGCCTTCACTTACCTTTAGGGAATCAAAGCAGGCAATGACTCTTCCATTTTCAACCTGACAACTTTTTGGGGGGTGAGCAAATTTGCATTCCTCATCCGAGCGTGAGCACGTTCCTCTCTGGAACTGTCTGCAGACTTCTAATGTCAGCCACTTTGTATCTCTGACTGGAGCAACGTTCAAAGCCATGATGCGAAAGTACTTTGGGCTGTTAGTTTCTGCTGAAGGAAGAAATCAATCCCAGTTCCAATGACTCCAAAGCTACTGGTGTGAAAACTCCCACATGTAAGTCCGCAGGTAAGTGATAAGTTGCTTAATGAAGTTCAATCCAGGAGACGGAGCACTGAGAGAATCTATTGGCAGGCAGTCACACATCAATCAATATGCCCCACTTGAAGACTTCAGGCCGCAATAAAAACATGCTCAGTGTCATCTCTGGCTTTCTGTGCCTGAGCCTCTTGACTGTCTTGCAGATGTAAGTGTTTTTTAATAAAGTGGCTTTAATATCATGGCACTCCTTCGGAGAATATTCAGTTTTGATGCTCAGCTCGGGTGCTGCTGGGAAAGAAGCCTCTCAGACACTCATACTCTAGTAGATCTCCTTCCTGCGTTCCGCTGAAATTCTGAAATTAAGCAATTGGCAATGTCAGACCACTGAGGTATCTTCATCCACTCATAAGGTCAGGGTAAAGTGTACTTGACAGAAAAACGAGATGTGAATGTAAAAGGAGCTCCCAGTCTGCAGCAAAAGTGACTTCGCACAGGCACTCTTAAATCATGAACCTGCAAAACACAACAGAACATCAACTTAGTCCCAAACTCAGTGGAATCAAGACTTGCACAAACTGTTAAGCCCTTGTCTAGAATTTGCAAAAATGCAGTTCAGAGCTTTAGATACAGTGAGAAAAGTTATGCATTCAAAAAGAGAAGAATATGCATCCAAAACCGTATTGCAGAAGGATCTAGGCAATAGTCCAAAAGTTAGGAGTGACTCAAACGGATGAGTGTGGCAGACACAATAATTAGGGCCTTCTGCAACAATTCAATCTAATGTGCTTAATCGCAAAATAGTGTATTACAACTGAGGCTCCCAATTAATTTCACATTTAGGTCATTGATTTTATTGTTGGGAATCCTATAAACAATCATTTGGGATGTGTCTCTTCTCTGCAACAAAGACATTGTCATTTTGGGTTAGGCACGGGTGCCTGTTCTTTGTGTTATTTCTTGCTTTCAGAGATTTGACCTGCGAGGTAGCTAGGTAGGAGCCTCTCGGTGTTTATTCTGTGATCTCTTACAGAATAAGAGATCCCTCCTGCTGTTATTTGCTCAACGTTAGCCTCCCCTTATACGGGGAGTACTTTTACAGCAAAAATGACTTTCTGTAGTTTCCTGTGTCTTGAGTGCTTTGGCTCATGTTATCTATTAGGTCTCAAGAAACAAATACTGACAAATTTATCTAATGAATGAATGCAAGTTAATTTTAGTTGAGTTCAGTTTAGTTTTTAACCAAAATACACTCTAAAACATGTTCTCTTGTATGGAGCCTGCAATTAAAACATACATACAATGAAAATGTGGTAAGTTCAGATTTCTAAAGTCAGCACATTTCATTTCTCTTAATTTTTCCAAAGGTTATGAAATTATTAAAACATTATAAATTTAACACTACCAAGATGAATATGAAAAAAGACTGCAGCCCAGAAGATGGTCATTCTCAGAAACTGTATATGCCATAAGCTATCTTATATAATTGCTTAGCTGGGTCATTCTCCTAAAAAATACACAGCAGAGAATTTAATGCAGATTGGAAGTAGATTACAGTTGTGTTGAATAATGACATATTGGTTAATGACAAACCAGATACATGCCTGTGGTCTCATAAGATCAAAATTAAGCTGAAAAATTCCTATCACCTGGTGGCATCTTAGCCCTTTTAACCGTGTTAGTACATTGCTGATATAAACAAACTTACTGCAGTGCCAGTCATATGAAAGAATATGGCACATGTAATGCGATAACGTCATTACTACTTGATAATGCCAACAAATAAGTGACTGTTACTTAATTTATTTGCTACACTATGCCTTTTGTCACTATTTGAAAGTGTACGCTTACTTATAAAAAAGTATAAGTTACACCGGCAGCACTTGCAGCACCTCTTTTTGACATCTCTCTTGCTTGTATCGCAAGCTCACTTGGAGCCGCATACCATCTCGATGAAGTCCAGGTAGCTGGGCACACCAAGCCCAACCGGCTTCCCTGCAGTCCTGCTTTTCCTATCCTTGGAAGCATTACTGGGCTCACTCTGTCTCCAGTGAGGGAGGAGCAATCACGGTCTCTCCAGCTTATCTGATCAGAGTCCTTGTGTTTAGAAAGTCTTCCCTTTGGCCCAGCGATGGGTGATGCCACTTCATCCCCATCACTTTTACTTGTTTACAGAAGTGTTTTCATGAGTTAACGTGCATGTGCATTGAAGAGAACCGGCAGCGCTGAAAGCTGAGACACATGCCTAACTCCAATTATAAAATATTTGAGGGAGCCAGGCAGGCTCCTGCTTGTCTGTTTGGCAGCATCAGTTCACAGCATCCACATAACTCACTTCAGTCGAGCAGCTTAGGAAGATAAGTCTAACAGCCAAATTTACTCTGGGTCAGGTTTCCTAGGCCAGCCTGGACCTGTGTCCCTGTCACCTCCACTCCCAGTAGAGAACAAAGGACGAGGGAAGCAAGGGCCAAGGGACACAGCTGCCAGTGTCTGCGGAGATGGGCAGTAACGCTAGGGGGACGGCAAATCACAGGCCGAACACAGTTCACATTTGCAAAATGTTACAGAGAGTTCCTGAATCCTGAGTGGGACCATAAAGGGGAAGCCCACGCTTATCCTCAGAGGGAGCGGCATGTCCCTTAGGGTTCACATGTAGGAGCAAAACAGGCAACAGTATTTCTTCATGGAGGATGTGAATACTCAGATATTCCTAAGAGCCAGACAGGACCAATGCTTCCAATCCAGACCAGGATAAGCTTTTGCATAGACCTTTCAATGCAAGGAGACAGCTCCCCCCTAGAGAAACAGACTCTCATTGCTAGTTATAATAAAGCCTGAGCAGAATTTACAGGGTCAGGTTCTATCCAAACCAACTTAACTTTTAATTTAATGACAAATAATAGTATGTGCTTATCAAGTATAACACAATGTTTTGAAGGAAGTATGTATTATGGATCATCAACATATGCGCTGCACACATGCTTATCATAGTTTGGAGGTGAACACTTAAAAGCTACGCTCAGTGGTTTTCAAGAACACAATAACTTGCTGCTAACTACAGTCAGTGTGTTGTTGACTTGCCCCTCCTGTTTAGCTGAAATCTTAAACTACTGATTAACATTGCCGCTCCTTATTTCCTCCTAGCTTTGGCAAGCACCTCTCAACTCTCTGCTTCTGTGAGTTGATTTTCTTTTTTTAGATTCTGCATATAAATCTTTAATATACACTTGCTTTTAAAAGCAGGGGTAGCCAAGGTTTCTGGTGGCCAAGTCCCTTATAAATCAAAGACGTTCTGGAAAGAAAGACGGATGATCATTTTGCACATGAACATGCTGCTAGTAGAATCCCTCAGGCACCAAGTCTTTCACCTAACTTGTTCTTCTTCCCAGAAGAACATTATACAGCTGGCTATCAAAGGCACCGCCTCCTTTAGGCTGCAGCGACAAGTGGGTACAGGCCAGAGGCCGTGGGAACCAGAGGAGAAGCAGACTTGAGCCAGCTCAGGATGAGGCCTCCACAGGAGCTGAACAATGGCGGACAAGGGTGGAAAGACCACATTCTGAGTTGTTATCGAGGGACCAGCTAATGCACACCAATGCAAAGAGGTAACTGAACGCCAGGCCTACCAGACTGTAGGTATCTAAGAGGAAAGGCCAGGTGTCGGGCTGTGCCGTCCAGCACAGGAGCCACCAGCCACGCGTGCCCGTGCACGCAGCGCAACTGAAGACCTACATTTAAAATCTCAAGTCTATCAGTCTGCTCTTTTCACTTATAAACTTGAGGAAAGCTAAACACAGATCAAATATTTCCAGTTAAAACTGGCATCCAAATGGAGATGCATTTTAAGTATAAAATATCCACTGAATTTGGATTTGGTATATGAAAAGAATGTCATACAAGATAGTTAAGACATTTTATCTACTAATTTCTCTGAGTTCATTGGAAAGGAAGCTTTTGCTAAAATTGTTGGGACAATGAAATGCCTGTTATCTTGTACTCAGAGTTACTAATTTGGAGATATCAATATGCAATGTATTAACAATTGTTACCCTCCTATTATCTTGTTTGAAATTTTGCTTTATTTTTTTCTCTTTAAAGTTAGGAAGAATACTACAATATGTTATGAATATGGTCTCATTTATCTCAGGGTGATCTGAAAATGTTTTAATACATTGGGTTAAAGATGATTACAATAGGGCCGGCCAAATAGCTCAGCGGATTAAGCACCTTCAAGCAGGCACCTTCAAGCAGGCGCACGGGCCGGGGGTTCCCTCCCTGAGCCTGCTGTGTCTGCCCCAACCTCTGGGGCACACTGAAATGGCAATTGAGACTGGGTGTGGTGGCGCACCTGTAACCCCGGCTCTTGGGAGGCTGTAAATAGGCAGATCACTGTGAGTCTGATCTAGTAGTGAGACTACGAACACCCTATACAACTTCCCTAAAACACACACACACACACACACACACACACACAAAGATGATTACAATAATATCTCTTGCTCTTTGTTGCCCTTAGAAAATTCAGATTTGTATACATAGCTCCCATAATATTTCTTTTTTCTTTTTTAAAAATAATTTTATTGAGAAAAAATAGCAATGAGACAGTTTCAAAAACCAATTAGTAGGACAGTTTCAATAATCAATACATTGCATATTGTTGTCTTCTTAGTGGTTATTCATAGTACAAGATGCAGACATGATATCCTGTCCATAAACACTATTAGTACAAATCTTTCTTCTCATTGAATTAAGAGAAAGTAGCTGTGTATCTATCTATATTTCTCTTGACAACACTCTCACATGGAATTTTCTGGGATGGTGGAAAGTACCCAGTCTAAGAATCTGCTTCCAGCTTTTGTTTGGCCAAGGCTCTTCATTATTTATTCTTGCTGAGTTAATTTTTCTGAGGTCAACCTTATTTACCTATAAAATACTGATAATAGACTGCCTATATTTACACGGGGAAATATAAAAGTTCTTTGTAAAAAGTCAATATTCCAATGTAAGGTGATTAAAAAAGAGTTCATACATAGTTTTCTTTTTCCTGTTTAGTACAAGGTCTACAGGGTCTTACTACATAGGTTGGACTCGTAGTAATTCTCCTGTTTTCAGCCTCCCAAGAACAGGTATTACAGGATCGAACCCCAGCCGCTGCACTCTGCCTAAGGAGGTGCTTTAGTTGCCTGAACTATCTGGCCGGCCTTCTATACATATTTTTCAATGAAATCTAGTTGCAGGCTTCTTTCTTTCTAGCAATGAAGTGTGGATGACCAGGACTGAGTCTGGGGTGCATCTGCCCTTGCACAGATCCTGAGAGCAGGGGCAAGAGGCCTTAGAGATCACAGCCCTGGCTGCACAGGGCACCCGGGGCCACTTATCCTCTCTGGCAGCCCTCCAATCTTCATTCTGCAGCCCAAGGAAACCACAGAGATTTCACTGCTTCCTGACTCTGGCCGCTGCTCACCCGGAAGTGAATGGAGGGCCCCATGGCCCCAGCAGTCCAGGGCAAGGAGTGCTGCTGAGTGCTCTGGTCGTACTGGCCTGGGCCTGCTTCTTTGCAAGGCATGGTTTGCACTCCTGCTGTCCTGGTGAGCACAAGAAATGGCCCGTTCCCCGTCAATAGTGTGTGCGTCTGGGAAAGGCTCCCTTCGGTCTGACTCCTGCTGGTTTCCTGGATGCCTGCACTGGTCCTGGGAAGGCGAGGCCCCTGTACCTCCCCAGCAGCTCCTGGGCTGCCCTGGGAAGCAGCACTGGCTCCCAGCACTCTCCCCTTGCGCTCAAGCCTCTTTCGCTGGTTTGCCTGTGCTTGCATTTTTCTCATTTCTTTTTATTCTTAATAAGTTTTATAGTGTGTGTTTGAGGTTTAAAACAACCTATTTTATGGGATACACACAGATAGTAAAATGGCTGCTACAGGGAAGCAGATTAACACATCTGTCATCTCACAGTTGCCTGTTGATGACATGAGCGCTGAAACCCTAACACACAACACAAATTTATTAACTTTGGTCTTCCTGCTTTTCCTTACGTTTCTGGGAGTGTTCATCGTCCCTATCAGCTGCTCTGTATCTGTCAGCCTCCTCCTCTTCCTTTCCTTTTGACTTCGGCTTCCGTTTTACTTCCTTGTCCCCAATAATCCTGCCTTCACTGGCCCCTGCCCACTTGTGCAGGAGTAAGTGAGCTTTGAAGCAGCTGCCTCCATCGATTTTCAGGCCTGCAGTTCCTGCTCTGGCCTCCTCTCCTGGCACTGAGCAACCTGCCTTTCCCGGCCCCTCATGGAGGGAGACAGAGCTCACCCTCGCCCTGCCCCTGAGACACACCTTGCCAGCCTCCCCCCCATGTCCTGGAGCAGCTCCCCTCTCTCTGCCTTCCTTTAGCACCCTTGAGGCCCTCTCTTACAACCCATCACTTAATGCTCCTTGGTAATTATTTTTAAATAGGCGTCATTATTTCTTAATTCACAAGCACTGTAAATATTGATTTATCCAACTGCCTCCCCCTCAGTGTAAACTCCTCCAGGGCTTGCTCTGTGTGTATAACAGACTCTGGCTGTTAGAGTGGAATCCCCAGAGCTCAGCGCAGTGCCTGGTCTGGAGAATATGTTCCGCCAGCGTGTGTGGAATGAACTCTTGATCCTCCTCCCAGCAACATTTGCACTTTACTATGGCCCGAGTTCTAAGCCAAAGGAGTAATGTTCTGAATGGAGTGCTTCAGTATTAGCCGTAGGAACACTCCAGAGAGGGCCTGTGGCTTACCCTGCTGCTGCTAAGCAGGCTGAGGGAAGGTAGCTGCCCTCAAGTTAAATGATTAGAGTCCCCAGATCCAGAAGCCCCCACTCAATGACTTCCAAAAGTGTAGTACCGGAGCCAGTAGCAGTGGCATCCCCTGAGAAGAGGTTAGAGATGCAAATTCTCCAGCCCCACTCCACGGACCCTGCCTCAGAAGCCCTGGGGGTGAGGCCCAGAACGCCGTATTCTAACAAGGCCCGGATGGGGGTGACCATGCGTGAGTCTACTAATCCCTTCCCACCCTGCTGTGGGTCAGGTACCCCGCAGCACGCCTGAGGAATAGCTACCACTGCGCTGGGTGGCTGCAGGGTCTTCAGTTCACTGAATCCCACAGACACAGTTGCAGGCTTCCCTGTAGCAATGTATCTGATCAATAAAAACAAAACAAACCCACACTAGCAGAAACCATCTGAGAGGTCTGTTCTCGTTAAGACTCTTCTCTGACTGAGCATTAGGAAACAGACTACCTGACCGCCCGCCCCACAGCCGTCACTCAGGATGGCTCAGCCTATGGAAGCTCTGCTCTCTGGGAGCGCACTGCCACACTAAAGGGATCCGTGAGTGCTCTTGGTGACCAGGAGCACAGGCCTCTGGAGCTGTTGTGTGTGTTATAATGAATCCCCAAACTTCTTCACTGTTTTTAAGGAGAACCTGATCAAAATTCAAGGATAAGAAAACAAAGATATATAGGAATTCTGAAAATGCCAAGGCCCTTGCTATTCAACTCTATAACCAATCTCAACTATTTTTAGGGTTTTTAAAAAAATATACATGTCACTTAATTTCTCAATATA
>NW_004524615.1:14830704-14874819 GCF_000260255.1 Octodon degus
TATATATAAATCTGTTCTAGATGTTACGTTTTTTCAGAAAGGTATAACTTTGGCTTGTATGGAAAAATTGGCTGCTCAAGTTCCTTGACAGTCACTCAACTACGCAGCTGGGCCAGGTTGGAGAGCCTGGCCTTGCACTCTGTAGGAGAGCTGCCTCACTCCTCCATGCCCCAGACAACCAGCCTGCAGGCCCCGGCGTCCCCACCCTGCCAACTCTTTTCTTCTTTCAGGAACTGATACTTATTCTCAACATCATATTTGCTGTTAAGAGGATGTCACAACTACATAGAAGTCACGCACACTGTAGTCTCAGTGTAGTCAAATGAAACCCCTCATTAGAAAAGTAATTCAAATTACTCCACAAAGCAACTGAATTTTTAAAACATATTTATTAATCCAGACAACAAATTAAAATGGTTAAGAAGAAAAAATACAAATTCAGAGGTCTGGTATTGATGCTTTAAAAAGGCAACTGCTAAAGCATTTGTATCAATCCAAATATTAATCTGTCAGCCATTCAGTGACTCAGACTTCACCATACTGTCGCCCTTGGGCTTCCTGTTCTGCGTCTTGATGTTGGCATACAGCACATGGCCATAATTATTGAAGTTTTCTTTTAGCATCTTACATATAAAATCAAATGGGAGATTTCTCACGAATACCTGGCAGGTCTTCTTGGCCACCCTTTCCTCTGCCAAAGGAAGCTACAGAGTTTTCTCTGCAGTTTCCCCATTCATACCATCAAAGCTTTAGCACCACCACTGTCACCAATGGCCAGGCCCATGTGCTCAATGCCAGCACCCACATCCAGGCTGATGGCAGGGCCCCCCATGCTCCAAGCTGCTGGCACCCATCCACTTAAGGCCCATGGGCTCCAGGGTTGCTCCTGGGCGATGGCATGCGACCCATGGGGGGCGCACGTGCTCCTGTGGGCTCCACGTGGCTCCCATGCCTGTGTGCACCATGGTGTCCATGCTCAGGCCCACACACCTGCTTGCAAAGCCCATGTCTCCATGCGGAGCCCATGGACTCCATGACTTGGCCCACAAGGAAGATGGGTGCAGCCATACACTCCAGGCTCAAGTCCACACCAGCACCTATGCGCTTGGTACCCTAGCCCACCTGCTCCCTGGGTCAGCCTATCTGCTCAGTGCTGGAGGCCATGTGCCCAGGGCCCAGTGGGCCCATGTGCTAGGTGTCAGAGGTCACGCACTGAACAGAGCCCGTGAGGTCCATGACCAGGCCCACGCAGCTCAGAGACCACATGAGCCACACGGTAGCTGAGGCCTCGCACATGCATTGAATACTGGCACCCACAATGTGGTCACTTCCGGGGCCCATCTTCTCCATCCCAGGGATGCTGCCTCCACCTCTAACTCCTCCCTCTCTTCAGTGATCGCAGACTATGCTTGTTTAAAAATTAAGTGGCTTTTTTCCATCTTGAATTCAACGACAGGGCACATCCCCTTGACTTCCTTTCAGTGGCCATTAAGAGCTCCACCTATGTTACTTCACCAACTTCAAGCAGGTCTTGAAATGACTTCCACCTCACACTGAAAGGTAGGGCGTGAAGAAGACATGTGTCTTTCAGTTGGATGGGGTAGGGCCCCAAGAGATTGTCTTTTTTCCTGATTTTCTCCTTTTCTCAATCTGAGTAGGCCATTCTTCTTTAAAAGAAGCCCAGTTGCCGCCAGGCATGATGGGTGTGCTACTCCCCTCCTCCATTTTGGACTCTGTTAGGCCACCTCAGCTGCCACTTCGACCCGTCATCATTTTCTCTGCCTCTGGGTTTTGTGTCTCTGCCTCCCACCCCTTTGTAGATAGCTTTTTCATTTCTTTAAGGAAAAACATCAATCATGTGTAATTTTGAGGCTGAGGTTGATCAAAATTTAAGATCGCCTTAAGCAAAATAGCTCTGCAGCACACAGATACATGAGGGGACTTTGGTTATTTAGGAGAGTTTAGCTGTCTGCCAGCCAGGGGCCTCCCAGGGAGCTGATTAAAGGATCTTTGCAAAACAAACCTATTTCTGAGTCAGCCAGTCAAGGACTCATTATCCATTAAGTAATTTATAGGATGCCTTTAATTTTATTTTGTATAAATCCAATTATAATAAAGGACTCTTATCTCTTTAACCTTTCTACTTCTCATTTTTAAAACCTTTGTTTCCTATTTTTAATATTTAAATCTTTTTTTTTCTGTATTTAGTACAAGGTCTGCAGAGTCTACAGGGTTTTACTACGTAGATTGGACCCATAGCGATTCTCCTGTCTTCAGCCTCCCAAGTGCTGGGATTGCAGGTGTGCACCACCATGCCCAGTCTCAATCGCCATCTCAGCGTGCCCTGAGGGCGGGGCCAGCATGGCACATGAGGAATCAAATCCCAGCCACCTTGCTCTGCCTAAACAGGCCCTTTAGTCTGCTGAGCTATCTGGCAGACCCTAATATTTAAATTCTAAAATTCTTTCTTGGGAGTGGCTAAACCTTTGAACATCTTCACCTCTATTTCTGGAGCCTGATCTTAAAATAGCTCTCAGTGCGCTTTCTCTGTGGATCAATGACTGGGCTGCATCCTGGCCTTATCAGATGCAGACACCAGTGTGAAAAGGGACCCAGAGCAGCGGCCCCCTGTGGCACTGGAGCTGAGAGCCACTTGACCCCTAGGAGTGGGGTGTAATATGGTCCTGTAATCACAGACATGAAGAAGAGGTTTCCAACTGAGACATCCCTGAAGGAAGCTCAAAGGACCAAGAAAAACAGAGAAGAGGGACTGCAATGCCAACAAAAGAAAAACCCAGTTGGGTTTTCAAAGAAAAAGAATAAACATGACAGCAAAAATGATGTCTTTAAAAGAATTTATTTCTAGCCCCCCTCCCCACCTTTTTTTCTTTTCTGGTAGTACCAGGGATCAAACTCAGGACCTTGCACTTGCTAGCCAAGCACTTAGTTCACTGAGCTATCTCCCTGGCCCCTCTAGGCTCTTTTCAATTGCTTTATTGAAAATGTATAAAAAGTAGTTCTTCAAATGTTCTGCTTAGTTGAGGGATAAAAACCAACTTCTTGACCCCAAATTGAAGTCCCTCTTCTACCTCTGAACCTCTCTTGTTTGTAATCAAGGGTAATGCCAAAGTCATAAATACATGTGCTACGACCACACACAGCGAGAGCTAGGCTTTTTCAAGTACCCTCTCTGTGCTGCCCAATTTCTAACAACATTAGCTCTTCAGGGACATCTCCACCAGTTTTATTTTTAGTTTTAAATTTCTGAACCGTCTTAGCACTGACTTTTTCAGAGTGTAACAAGTGGGCAAACTGAGTCTACTTTCTCCCTGTTGGGAACTTCTCTGGGATTTTCTGGGCACCTTGAACAGCCACGTCTCTGGTTAAAGCTGTCAGCATCCACACGTGGAGGCACGTAACTGCCAGGTAGGGATAACTTCTGCTCCCTGACAGTTACGATTTTCTCCAGGTCAATGATGTGTAAGTAAAAGGAAGTGGAAAAGTTCTTTGCATACAAGCCAGGAAGTCCTTTCTAGAATGTGAGTTAGAGAACGCTTTGATAATCTTCTTCTAAAACTAACTACAAACACTCATTCCAAGCAAGGAAAGAGCCACGGCTGACCGTGGTGTCTCCGTTTCACATGGCATTTTGTTCTTTTGAACATACTTTCAAGTGCTTTTCTGTAGGGAAATAAAACACAGAGCCACCCAAAGTCACAACGCGGGTCAGAAAGGTCAATATTCCTTGACAAAGGTAATAAAAGGAAAAATCCTCAACTAACACTTTTTTCATGTGTCTTACATCTTAAAGTACAAGTAAAAAAAATTACAAAATCCAGGGCTCATTTTAATATGTGAATATTTCCAATGTATTTCTTAGCTGATTCCAGAAATATACAGGAAAGAAATCCCATCTTTAATTAGAAATGAGAAAATTTCTGAATATATTCCTGAAAGCACAGCCAGATAGAATATATTCAGCATGTATTTGTATTCAAATTATGTTTCTTCACTGTGGCTGTGTTTTCTATCCCAATACCTATAATTCAGTTAGAAGACACTGTTATTAGAGTAAAAGCAATTGTATTAGTTAGCATCTAGACTGACATAGCACTTACCGGTTTCCTGGGTGTCCAGGAACCGATGCCAATGACCAGACAGCGCGATTATTGAGCTGCTCGCGGAATCCTGCCCTGACTTCCCAGAGAAGTCTGTTACAACTCCTGTTTCCTTCCCTGGTCCCGGGCTGTGGTGGTGGACAGGACTGCCTCTCGGCTCACCTTTGTCCTCTTCTCTCTCCCTTCACACCAGCCCAAGGGCCCTTTCATCTACCTGTACACCTATGGATGCCAGTTTGTCTATAAAAAAATTCTAACACAACTTTATCATCAAGTGAGTGAATAGTGTTGCCTATGGATAATTTAAATAAAAAAGCAATGCTCCTTAGGTTTCCTAGTGCTCCTCTGTGCTTGTAGGGTCTCCAGGGAGAATACTGAGGTTGGGTCTTAGGCTACCTAAGGAGACTTGGCTGTAAAGTGTCACCGGGCCAGTATGGGTGACACTGGGTCACAACAGAAGGATGCAGGCGAGATTCCAAGTAGAGGAGGCTCTGCTTGGGATGCCTGAGACCTGGACATAGCTTGCAGCAAGTGAGGAGTTTGTTAAAGGTTACAGCAATGGTCCAGGAGGAAAGGAATAACCCCGGCAAAAGTGGCGGTGCAGTGGCAGGAAGGAAATGAGGGAAGGGGCCTCCAGATCAAGGCTGAAATAAACTTGTGAGCAACCAAACAATTTTCGGGGATTGGGAATGAGAAGAACAGGAAAATGACCTCATAATGGGGATCCTGTGAGGGAGAAGTTCATGCCCTGCCTGGAGGGATGGTGTCAGGAGAGGGACACCAGCTAGAAGTACAGATAGAGGCTGTGGCACAGGCACAGATGAAAGTCATGGCCTGGAAATGACAGCTAAGACCACGGGATATAAGAGACACACACACGGTAAGAGCAAGAGCAACGCCCTGCAAGAGCGACAGATGTGTGGATACATCTAGGAGAGAAAAGAGAAAGACCTGAACAGGAGTAAGGACAGTGCAGTTACTCAGGGGAGACAAAGAAGAAGAGCAAGCCAAAGCACAGAAAGCCTAAAGAGAGACTGCAGAGCCTCCCAATACTGCAAATCAGGGGAGGGTGGGTCAGCGCTTCACGAGAAGGGAGGAGCCCGTGGAGCCCACTGCAGGAGATGAGGGCACATGGGTGACCAGTGGTGACTGGCGGTCCTTATAAAGTCACTGCAGACTCTCCAGGGTACGAGGTTCTGTGGCATGTTAGGGCGGGGCGAGCAGAGGCAGCTGTCAGACAGATATATTCTGTGTCTAGGGCTCTTGGTGCCCCAGGGACACCAGGAGCAGCAGGGCAGCAGTCTATGCTCCTGAATCTGCAGTATGATGGGCTCTGACTGCTTTGGGGTCCTGGGCCCTTGTGCTTCCACACCCCTGCAATTCATCATGAAGTGTAAAGATGCACCACATAAGCACCCCGTGCCTGTGGCTCCTGTTCTCTTCTCAGACTGCCGTTCTGAAGTGAAGGAGAACAATCAGAAGGAGCTGGGCAAGACAGTGGCCCGGTGTCGTGGCTCAGAGAGCTGCAAGGAAGCTGGAGAAGGAAGGATGAGGTTACCAGCTCCAGGAGCCACACTGCAGGACAAAGCTGCTAGGTACAGTGCTGCACCGCACAGGCTAGGACCCTTCAGAGAGGACCAGAGGTTCGCAGCAGCAGCCGCGGCAGTGACACGGTACCACAGGGAAAGGAAGCCGGGAACAGCAAGTAGCCCAGAGCACAGAGCTTCTGTGGAGGAGCCGGGATTTGCTCAGAAAGGAGCTGCTATGGTGTTGTCGGTTTCTCCGTCTACCTGTGGTCAGCAGAGCACAATGCCATAGGACAGAAGCTGCCCAGTTCAAAGGCCACGGCCTTGGATGTGGGACAGCTTAAAGTAACACAATGGCTTTTGGCCTGAGGGGACTGCAGCTGAGGAGGACAGAGGAAGGGCTTCTCTGTCCTGGGTGACCACTGTGTCTGCTGCGCTAAAATTTTGTTTATATCTTGCCATGTGCATGTGTGCATGTGCTCACGCCAAGTATGGCGTCAAGCGAAGCTGCAAGCGGGTGTGGCTGGGGTCCCAACCCTGGAGGGCTGGGCTCTGCCGAGGGTGGAGAGGCAGCCTCCTCTAATGAGTCACTGCAGGGAGGAACAGTAAGAAGTGTGCACAGGTGCCAGCATAAGGGCATGGCGAGCGCGAGAGCGGCTGACACTGCAGGGAGCCGCGCAGAGCCCACTGATAGATTACCCAGATAGCAGCGCTTACCCTCGGGTTAGCATCTTCAGTGGGAGATAAGACCCAGGTGGAGCTCAGAACAAACATTTGCTGAGGACTGTTTGAGATAAGGTGTTTAAGGTGAAAGGTAGACAGAGGAGAGCAGCTCAATTTATGCCTGGTGGCCTGTGTTAATTGGAGAAGAGGTGAGCATACCACCAGATGGGGACAGGGGAGAGGCCAGGGCTGGCAAGCAGACAGCTTTCCTATACAATCTACTAGGCCTTGGTTAACCTTTCTTTACTTGGTGGCCTGGCTTTAAGCTATGCCCACCTTCAGTCATACAGCTTTGGGCAGTGTTTACTCCGGGCCTGTAGTCTCACTACCCCGCTCCTCCTCTGCCCCTCCTGCCTTCCCTCCATAATCCTGGGTCGCATCGGTTGGCAGATCCATTGGTTTGACTCTCCCTGCAGTTCCAGAGTCTGGTCACTGCTCATCCTCTGCACTGCCACCACCATCACGGAAGCCACTTGGCTCTCTCCCCTGAGTTACTGCTGTAACCTCCTTACCAATCTCCGGATGATTCCTCCCTGGCCTCCATCTCTGCAGTCATTCTCAGCAATCTACCCCAAGGGAGCCTCTGAAGTGTGGTTCACTTCTCTACCTGGGAATGTGCACAAGCGCTGCACCTCACTGGGTGTGGCCGCCAGGACCTACGGGGCCGTAGAGGCTGGCCTGGCATCTCCTCACTCTTTGCTTACTGGTCAGCCCGGCCTTCAGCTGGTCCTTGGGCAGCCACGCCCATCCTGCTGAGAGCTTTGACCTTGCTGCTTTCTCTGCTGGGAATACTCCTGGCCCAGACAGTCATGTGGGGACTCCTTTGCTGATGTAACATTACATCAGTCCTGCCTGTTCACTCTGGCTCACTGCGATTTGTTTTCCATCTGAAGTTCTTATCACTATTCGACACTCAAGCAGTTGTCTGCCAATCTGTCAGTTCTCTCCCACAATCAGAATACAAAGTACAGGAGGACAGGGTCTGTCTGTATCTCTAGCATCTAGAATAAGATCTAACTCTGTGATACAGAGAGCACTCAGCAAGGGCTTGAATGGACAGACAAAAGGTGGAAGAGTCTTCGGAGCTCAGGCTGTGCCTGCCTGTGCAATTCACTTTGTTCCATCTCCTTGATGTGATCTGAGACAGTTCTCTGCTGTTATTGTTATTGCTATTATTGTAGTTCTCGGGAACTCTGGTGTCTGAGCTTTAAAAGGGTGAGGGCCTGGCAGTTTCTAAAGCCACTTCTGTCCTGAAAGTTCTCTCACTGTGCAGTGATTGGCAAGGCTGATTTAAGGAGAAATGTATTTTTAGGAACTCTTCTGGAAATCTTATCAGCTCGGCCGGGTTTGGCCTAGATTTGCTCGCAGGCCTTTTGAGCTGTAGGATCTAAAGGGAGCAACTGTACTGGGGAGGGGGACATTTGTGGAGCCTGTTTTGTTCCTTCTCCCAGAGGACCACAGCCCTGAGAGGGGGCAGCACTAAAGGTGATCCGGGAAGGTTGGGGCAGGAGTGGGGGTCATCGTGCAACACCCGGGCGTGGGGAGGACCCGGCATGAAGAGGCCTGGGCAGAGCATTTTAGCCCGCGCTGCACAAAGCACTCAGGTCAGGGGCTCGGTGGTGGCACGCTGCCTTCTTCTCCACTCTTCCCTCCCATCAGCACCGCATGTGGAGGCTCTGGGAGCCAGGATCTGCAGCATCCCACCCAGAGTCCACATGCCATGGGGGTTCTGCTGCGAGCCCAGCCCTGGACAAAGGTCTCCAACTACTCAATGGGAGTGGTGCTGGTTCCCAGGGCCACCAACCAGAATGACTGCAGTCTGACGTGTTCCTTCACAAGAGGGATCCCGTTCCAGTTCGAGCCAACTGGACCTTCATCACCGAGAACCCCTCCGTGGTGGCGGGGTTCACAGGTCTCTGAGGAGGGTGCTGCTCGGGTCTGGTCTCCTGGGCCGTGGCCACAGTTCTTGAGTTTGTGACCTGGCTGGCCAAGACTCCATAGACATCCTCCTCCACAGGAAGAAGCTTCTAGCTCTTTCCACATCCAGCCATTTCCTTTCACTCCCACTGTGCAGAACACAGTCATCCTGCCACAGAAGCACATGTGTGGTACGTGCACAGATGGCCCACAGGCTCAGAGGGGCCAGCCAGCCACAGAGAGCTCCTTGCTTGTCCGAACTCTTGTAGAGAAGGTATCAGCAGCAGGGGAAGAAATGCAGGCCATAGCATTCCACTAACATGGGACAGAATAAGGTTCCTCAGGTTCTCTTCCTTTTGACTTGAGCAGAAAAGCAGAACCCAGGAATTCAGGATCAGGGAGAGGCCAATTTATTAAAGCGAGATTTGGTTTTGTTGTGATTTCACTCACCCTCGAAGTCCAAAAAAAAATCAATTTCCTGACATACTTTTTTAATCACCACTGACGAGGAGTGACTCAGGCCGCAAGCATGAAGTGGGCTGCTGCAGCGAGTCTGAGTCAACACTCGTTCTTATCTTTCAGGAAATTGAGCTAACTGCCAGATATCAAAATCAACAACAAATATTTACTGTGTTTAAAGCCCCCAAGCTCCGAGCAATAAAATATCCTGGTAACGAAGCAGTATTCTGTAAGGCCAGGGACACCAGGGATAGGGAGGTGACATGGGGGAGCACCAGCACCCTGCTCTCTACAGGTTCGGATCCCTCTCAACTTGGGAACAGCTTCTTTTGGTGCCTCTCTGCCCAAACCAGGCACTCCTCAGAGGCGAGCCACCAACCTGCTCCCCTTCCCTGCTGCCACCACTTGTCATTATTTCTAAGCAACATCACTGTGTGCTGTATCACCATGGTAACTGTGGGCCACCACTTTGAGGAGTACAACAGAAAAGCAGAGGAAAGGAAAAACCCTAGTGATGGGCTATGCTGCCCCTTGTTCATGAGCCACATCTGCAGTGGCCACCACGTGTCTGCCCATTTTATGGAGGGCAAAACTGAGGGATGACCAGTGTTGCCCTGAACCCTATAAATGGTGGAGCAAAATATCTGAGGTCCACAGGAGGTAACAGCCCAGGCTCCCCTGGCTGTCTACATGAATTTGCATTTCGATAAACATCTGGGCTTGGGCCTTGCTTTGCTGTCCTGGAAATGAACTAAGAAACATCTAGGGGTCTGGACACACTTAACACGCTTGTCCTTACTACGGTTTCGCATGTTTTCTCCAATACACCATCTATATTTAAATGTAAGTAGTTTCGCTTTCCCACTCCCACTGGCCTGCGAACTTCATTCAGTTTTGTAATTCCCCTTGACCCCATCGCATCTCTTTCAAACACAGATCCATTTCCTTTGAAGTGTTTTTTTTTTTTGAAGAGGCATACTGCCGAGCTGGAAAATTAATAACCCAGCGTAACCCATGATACCACCCTCAAGACAGGCTCTCAAGTTACTTGTTCATTATTTTCCAAAATGATTTTATCGTCTGCGTTCCCACGTGCACACCTCCGCTGCTCTTCTAAGGCCACTTGCTCCCCAACTGGTCTGACCTCTTTCTCTAAGAGAACCAAGGGTTTTGAATCAAACCAAAACCTGACAGGGTAAGGTGAGGGCAAGAAGAATCTGGATACCTTCCTCCTCTATGCAGACTGTCACACAGCTATGTGCTTACAATACTCTGCGTATTCCAATAAACAAATCATTTTGTCACTATCGCTATGGATGACAAAGCAACTTAGCCACGTAGTGACTCTTGTATACTTAAGCATTATTTGAATCCTAATTTCTTCTTAACTACAGAAGAAATGTGAACTACTTACAATTTTAATAAAACTTATATGTACATATTTAAAATAGTGTTTTGTTACCAAAATATGTCCTCTGGTACTAATCTACATAACTTCACAGGATTTAGCAAATGAGATTACCCGGACTTAGCTGAGTGTGAACACAGGGCTTACTCAGGTCCACAGTTCCAAGAGTCAACACACAGGGCTTTGGTGACCAGGGGTCCTGGGCAAATGGTGAACTTGAACCTTGAGGGCCCCTCTTGCTGGGATGCTGCTGGTACTTCCTGTAGCTCATAGCGTCTAGGGAGAAACTGGGAAGAATCAGCCGGCATTACTAGAAAGCCTGGCCCTTTCCGGGCTCCTCTTTGTCAGGAAGACTGCAACGCTGATGGTGGAAATGCTGGTGAAGGCCACTCTGATCGTGCCTGCAGCAGGAGGCAGGGATGCGTGTCCCCGCCTGCTTCACTTTTGCCAGTGAGAATGACTCATCCTTGCAATTACTTACTACCTCTCATGAAGGGCCTCTCCCCCACCAGCACGTCACCCAGATCACAGGCATTCTAAAGTTTCAGCCAGTTTTGCAAATAGCTCGAATGTTAACAAACAAACAAAAAGACTCATGCTAAAGCTCCATACCCCTGAGCTGACCACTTTGATGGTTTGCTTCTTTCTACCTGCCTGCTTTCTAATGGCCTCCTTCAGGAAGAGAGGCTCTGTTACCAAGAGTGTAGGTGACACATGGATGATCCACAGATAATTGGTTCATCACCCTCTTCCTCTTCCCAGAAGGCTGGCAAGCCCATTAGGTTCCGAGCAGTTTCTACGATGAAAGGGCAACGACTCTTGCCAAAGTGAGAAACCGTAAAAAGATGTTCTAATAAACACTTGGCCGCCCTTTGGGAGTAGCTTAATTATCAGAAAATGGGTACTGCTGGGAGTTAAAAGAGCTGAACGTTAATCCTGAAAACCACATACTAGCTGGGAGTCAACAGTTCCTCTCCAGGCCTCAGTTTACCCAAACATAAGAGAAGATAGTGAACAAAACAGCAGTGTGGTCAAGCCGAGGTGCTACTCACAGAAGCATCCATGTCACTTAAACAGTTGGTGGCTAACGTGAAAGTCACTTCAAAATACTAATTTAAAAATTTTTATATTAGAACATATATAGATAGATAGATAGATCAATATTTAGAAATGTTTGCAAATAAATAAGGAAACATCTGTTAATGCTTCTAGGCCTAAAAAATCCAACTTCTCTTTCCTCCGCTGAAAGGATGCTGCAGGGTAAAAACCTGAGAACTGCTGGGCAAGAAGGCCCAGATGCCGCCTTCTCCGATGTGCTAGCGATGTCACTGCTCCCTCACAGAGGGAAGGATCTTAAGGGAGAGGTGTACGACCCACAGGGTGCAGTTTGCCAACCCTGGAACACAAGGCAGGGCTCATTAAGCCTCATGATTTTGACTGAATCATGAGCACTTCTTGGAGAAAATATATTGCTCCTCTAGAGCGAAACGGCTGACACGGGCTCCACACTGCAGCTCTGGAGTCCCCTCTGAGGCTGGGAAACCCAACATATGGATTTATTTACTGGAAAATAAATAAATCAGCCGTTCACACCGCTGTAACAGCCACTTGCTGCAGTTGTTTTTGTTCTTGCTTGACAAGGGTCAACCTTCCTTCCTTCTTTCCTTTCTTCCTTCCTTCCTTTCCCTCCCCTCTCCCTCCCTTCCTTTTTTTTTCTTTCTTAATATTGCTTTAAAAAGTCTATGAAGTTATTTTTCTTAAAAACTTTCAGTCTAGCTGAGGAAACCAGTATAAATAAAAATGCAGATTAAAAGCCATAGAAGATCTTACATTCCTATAATTATAAAGATTGGGCTGGGGAGATAGCTCAGCAGTCTAAGTGCCTGCCTAGCAAGTGCAAGGTCCCCAGTTCAATCCCAGGTACCACATGCTGTACGGAGCTAGAAGCCATTTGTGGTGGTGTGCACCTATAATCCCAGCGCTGGGAAGGCTGAGACAGGAGGATCACTACCAGTCTGAACTGCATAGCGAGACCCTGTACCAAATAAACAAATTGTTGAAAATGCAAAAGAATCCATTATAAGGAGGATAGGAAAGGAAGACAGCCTTTAGAATCCAAAGATGTTAAAAGTCAAGTTTAAATCAGATGTTTAGACTAAAACATTACCCTGAAATTTTCTGCAAGTGTTTTTTAATGGCCATTTTAGAGAAAGAGTTAGTAACAGCTTTTTGTTTTAATTGAAACATTCACAACTAAAATTATCATTACCTAGTTGCAGAATATTGCTAAATATCTTTCTTTTCAATCACAGAAACAAAATTCTTTGTGATGGAGCAAAAAATAATACTGGTCACTATAAAAAAAATTAGTTGTGAATCACTGTTTATTGTATAGAGAATTTTAAAACATTAACAGATTTGCAAACAATTCAGTGTTTTTTGTTGTTGTATTTTAGGGAAGGGTCTACAGGGTGTTCAGGGTCTCAATACTTTATCAGATTCATAGTGATCTACCTGTTTACAGCCTCCCAAGAGCTGGGATTGCCGGCGCGTGCCACCACGCCCAGTCTCAATCACTGTCTCAGCTTTCCCTGGGGATGGGGCCAGCACAGCAGGCCCAGGGATTGAACCCCCAGCCCCTGCACTTGCTGGCAGGCACTTTAATCCACTGAGCTATTTGGCCAGCCCTCAATTCAGTGTTTTTTATTTTATTTTTTTTTTCAGTGTTATATATATTAACCTACTGTCTAAATCCTTCTTACTCAGTACCATATGATGACTAAAATTTTATGTTTAATATAAAATTATTAATGTTAATATTTATATATTTAATATATAAATATTTGTTTAATATTGTTTAATATTAATATAAAATTTTGTGTGTTAAAAATAAAATTAAACATATAAACATAAATAAATTAAACATAATCAACATCTGTCTTCCTTCTCTGAGTGTAGCTGTGCACTCCTGTAATCCAGAGGAAGCCAAGTTCAAGGCCAGCCGAGCAACTGAATGACTTGGCAGCACCCTGTCTCAAAACTGAAAAAAAAAACCAACAACCTTCAATTAAAACAGTGCAAAGGTCTTGGGTTCAATCACCACGACCAACAACATAAAAGGCAAACGCCCTGGAAATTCCTGAGAAAAATCTATCAGACACATTCACTAGAATGTAGACACCCAACAGACGCTACATGATCATTTCCATGAACATTAATAGGGACGTTGTTACTGTTCCCAAAGAGAACTGGGTGGGGTCATTATTTATTTGATAAAGAAATCATGACATTAAGGATTTTTTTTTAAGGAAGAAAAGTAACAAACTTGAAATATGTTTAGCTTCTCTGCATTTCGCATCCCTGCGGCTCCTCCAGTGAGCAACCCTGCTGACACAGGGACCCGCACGGGCAGAGCACGAACGGAACGTACGGAGGACACCTGCTTTAACGCACCTGTCACAGGTGTTTCTATCTCAGAAGATCAAGTTTTAGCTCCTAAGTACGTGATTGGAATACAACAAGAACTTAATAGGTATCTATGTTTTACTTGATAACAGTTATTCAAGCCAGGAACATCTGAAGGTACAATTATGTGAACCGAACTGTGTATCTGAGGCTATGGCTGGCAGCTAGTTCATTTCTTTGTTTCAAATATAAGACTCAATAAATATTTTTGGAATGGATAACTGGAAGTATTTGTGAAAATAAAAAAGAGGGTCTTTTAAATGTACATAACAAAGCTGTGGTTTCCATAAAGTATGAAATGCATACGCAATCAATTTTAAATGTACTGCCCTGAACTTTATTTTTAATATCATAAGGCGAAAGATTTATACGATATGAAGAGAAACCAGAGTATATTTTTAATATCATAAACTCAGTATTTATGAGATACTTAAGTAAGCCAGCTTTCAGTTAGCAGTTGAAAAAGCTGCTGCTGGTTGCCATAATCAATTTAAAATTCTCTTTGGGAAACTTGCATTCACAAGAAGATATAGAACAGAGGCCTCTCTTAGTAACCACTTATTTTTGAGAATGTTCTGACGTCAGCTATTCAGAATTTGAAATTCTGTTATTAAAAATAACACAATTTTTAATAAGGTGGGAGTTGAGGCAGCTGATGTATTACTATGGAACAGAAGTGGATGGCACAGAGGTCAGAAAAGAGGAGGAAATGTTAACACTGTCTTCAGATGCTGCGACTATACACCCAGATATTCAAGAGTATTAAATTTAATCCTTACAGGGGGCCGGGGAGATGGCTCAGTGGAATAAGCGCTTCCCTGGCAAGCGCAAGGGCCTCAGTTCAATCCCTGGTTCCACCAAAAAAACCAAACCAAAACAAAAACAAAAAAAATAAATAAATAAATTTAATCCTTACAAGAAAAAAGTATTTTCAGTTAAAGTGCCAAAATGAGATAACTAAATAAAATCAAATGGAACCAATAGTTTCCTTGTTTCTCGCAATAATCAGGTAGAATATATAATACAAAAATACTCCATTCTATAGCTTCCTAAAACAGCTACAATGTAAGAGACATACCAGACAAACATTAACACGAACAAACTTTATGAAGATATAAAGTAATAGTTTCAGTGAAATACAGAGACAAGTGTAGACTAATGTTTTATTTTTTTCTTGTAGTGCTGGAAATTGAAGCTAGAACTAAAGGTTTTTTTTTTTTTTTTTTTTTTTTTTTCTTAATGTCCTAGAGTTGAAGACAGAATCAAGGTAGGAAAGGGGTCTATCATTGAGCTACCCCTCTACCCACACCATTCTTATTTAAAAATATTAGTTCTTCCACAGACACATGCAGATTTAGCACAATTTTAATGAAGTCTCAGAGGATGTTTGTTGTTCTTGGGGGAGGTTGTTACAAAGTATGGGGAAGAACCTAAAAAAACGATTTGGGCATTTCTTTGGAAGAAAAAACAAGATAACAAAACACACACTGTTGAAAAAAAAATAATGTACGGAGTTGGTCGTAGTAAATCAGGACACATATACTATGAATCTAAAGCAATTAAAATGATAGGTTGCCACTGCAGAAGGAATAGAGAGACAAACTGGTACAACTGATTAAAATTTCTTGAAAGAGATTCTAGTATACATGAGAATTTAGGATGCAATGTAACAAATACTACATATGGAGAAAGGATGTTTATCTAACAAGTGTTATTTGAAAAACTGGAAAAAATTGAGAATAAATCAATTCCCCAATTGACTAATCAACTGATTTGATTTGGGAGATGATCTACAAAAGGACAATCACAACAAAATATGCCAATACCTCATTGATAATATGCACACATATCCAAGAATTAAAAAATAATGCAACCCAACAAGGACACAAGATCAACTTTTAAAGGCTCAACACATTAAACTAAAAGCTCTTACTTTTTAGTACAATGTTACCTTGAGCATAAATATGAATCTAACTGTTCTCACATATTTCTGTAGAAAGAAAACTAGGTTCTGCAAACACGGACTAATAAAAAATTCAAAATACAGAAACAAGAAAACATACCAATCACATCGGGAAGCCTCTGTCCTACCAGTTAAAGTGAGAACCTCTCCTCTTTGCCCAGTAGCTATGCTAAATCGGAAGCGGACAGTGCAAGGGTTCTTCTCAGTGCAGTGAGAATGGCAACAGCCACCTGCGTCCAGGCTAAGCAAAGGGAAAGTTGGAGAAAGAGATGTAATTCCTAATGATCAGAACCTCAGGAGAGATGACACATCCGCCATGGGCAGGGCTCCCTCGTGCTGTTCCTAAGCTACTGCACCACTGAACAGAGTCCAAGTTACATCAAGGAGTCTTCTATCTAATATTTGAGGGGTGATTTTGTTGAAAGTCAAGCAGTGATTGAGAAACCGTCAAAAGATTTCTCTGCCCTTTCTTGAATAAAAAGGAGCCCAGACCAGATGGATCTCTTCAGGCAAGATGAATGAATGAATAAAAAAGAAATAAACAGCTCTATATGCAATAAAGATCTAATATGAAACTAAGATTTGCAAACCAAAGGAGAGTCAAGGAGGGGAGCTGAATGTCTACTATTGAAAATAGAAAGTTTCCTTCAGGCAGTGTCTTGCTTTCTGTGCTGTCCATAAACATCAAGAAAGCTGGATTCATATCAAATAGGAAAGCTGAGAGGATAACAGACTAAGTTAAAAGGAAATAAGAGCCAGAAACAAGCATGGCACTCAGTCAACATAGAAAAGGGCAAACCCAACACTCAGGGGGCAGAGCTGAAATCTGAATTTGATGTAGTGTAGTATACCATCAGTGTGCCAAGTAGAACCAGTCAGACAGAAGAATATACCTGAAACATTAGTTTACATACTATAGAGATTAACAGAAGAGAGAGTAAAATTATCCAAAACTTATTGACAGATATAGAGTCAGAAAACAAAAGATCCAACTAAAGAATCTGCCCTTTCTAGGGCATGTTATTTAAAGGATGAAAAAAACACACACAAAAATGAAGTGAAAGCAATAATTAAAAGGTAGTTAAGGAATCTTGCAAGGTTCAAAACAGAGCTGAGAAAGAAGATCCAAAGAGGTTTCTGAGACCTAGACCCTGGAAGAACTCTACAAACCTGGACCTTCTTAGCAAATAGCCTGGTGCTCATGAAGACAACAGGCGATTTCCAAAATGAATTAGCCCCTCTGCCCAAATAAGCTAACTACAGACTGATAAATTTCCACTTTCTCTTTTGCAAAACACACGTGCACACACACACACACGCACATACACACATTGCCCAAAGCCAACTAAAAAATATGAATAGCATTTTGAGGGAGAAATTCAGTAGGCCACATTGATATACACAATTGTAGCATATTTCCCATGTGGAAATTTAATCATATTCTTAGATATTCAATAAATGAAAAAAAGTAACAGTGTCCAGGAATCTCACCTAAGGGGAAAAATTACAGATGGGATTAAGGATGTCAGGATGTTAATCACAATGAAATTTATAAAAATAAACAAGAACCAAGGTACACGCCAGTGCCAAGAAATGCTGACATAAATTACGGTATGTTATTAGGGCTTTAAAAGCACATTTTCTAGCCATGTAGGTTGTTGGGTCCAAGTGCTTACCACATGATATTAAGCAACGTATTTCTTCTTGGGAAAGCAAGTATGTTTTCATTAGAAAATAGACTAAAATGAAAACAGTGCAAGACAAAAGCTCTAAAATCCTCTTGGGCTTCTAGGCTTATAAACATGATCTTTCCTCATACAAAACTGAACACTAGGTCAGATGTTACTGTAATCTAAGGACCATCATTTATAAGACGTGGGCACACTTTCCAGATTGAATAGCCTCAATTTCAAGAAAACATATAAACAGAAAAATCATTTTGTTTTACTAAATCTGTGCACAGTTTTGTTGTTGAGAACCATTCCATTTAGATGTTATAATAGGCATTTTATACAGCTCAAGTTAAATTCAAATTGTTTATCAGAAATTACATGTTATTGAAAAACAAGCCAAAAGGTAAAATACAGTTTAATCATTAAACAACTGGATAATCTGAGTAATTTTAACTCACAGGAAGTGGGTTGGGTGGTAGTGGGGTTTGACCAACTTTTAAGAAAAGATTAAATAAAGGAGCAGAGCGACAATGGCTTGCAAATTGTAGCTTTCTAATAATAGTAAAATTTGCATAACACTTTCCATAGAGTTGGTGTAAAAATGTTGAATTATAACTGCTTATTATTGCTTCTAATAATAAAACATAACTGATATAAAATTAACCACTAACATTCCATAAGTGACAGTTTGATCATTATATTAAAGGTTGTGCTCCATATTCTCTTCATCTCTTTTGATTTCATACAACTTTAGAAGCTAAGAAAATAGCTCCTAAGTATTTTATTGTTATTATGTTATCGGCAGTGCTGGGCCCAAACCCAGGGCTTTGTGCCTGCTGGACAAGTTCAATACTGTACCACTGAGCCACACCTCAGCCTGGTTTTATTATTCTTAACAGCAACAATGAGCATGAACAGACTGCTTGTGCTTTACGTGGGTATCTTGTTTGGTGGCTCGTTCCTTGTGGGGCCGCACAGCACACACTCTTGGAACAGCTGAGGCCTGGGATGACACACAAGTGCGCTATCAGTGATCTGTCATCACTGTCTCAGGCTTTAGGAAGCTCAGCTATTCAACCACACAGAAGAGCTGCAACCATGACTGTGAAATATTATGAAAAGTAAATTGTTATGCAAGAATAAATAATTACATGTTAAATCCAGGAGTAATAAATACTGGAAAGAATATCTGCCGGAACGCATTGTTTCTTTTCTTTTTTTTTTTTTTTTTTTTTTTTTTTTAATTTTTTTTTTAACATTTATTTATTGTGTGTGTGTGTGTGTGTGTGTGTGGCCAGCTCTGCCCACCAGGGGGCGGGGCTGGCTGGCATGTGGTGCTGGAGGATCGAACCGCGGTCCCTGTGCTTTGCCAAGCTTGTTCCAAGTAGGTGCTTTAGACCACTGAGCCATCTCGCCAGCCCCCTGCATTGTTTCTAATGCAGCATAAAAACACTAAGCCAGAAAGAGGTTGTCTGATGATAAATGAAGGCTTAAATGGGGGGTGAAAGACTTGCAGATACGCTTTGATTCAGATTGTTTTCTAGGCTTGGGGAAGCCTACTTGGAGGGGAAAATTCACAGGCAGAAAGATTAATTAGCAGTCAAATACTGACTGCTTATGAAGCTGTATAAAATTTTTAAAAAGATGCCACTGAGCCAAAATATGATTGAGAATATGGAGTAAAAGATATGGATTGGTTTGCCATTGTGTTTTTAAAAAAATAAAGTACACTGAGGAAAACATCTAGAGGTCTACACACTTTCAGTAGCAGCCACGAGGCCGTGTTAATACCCAGGCCACTCTACGCTGGAGCACACATGCTCACGCTTCGGGCTGGTCACTGACTGCAACGAATAAACACGAGGACCAGGTAAGCGAGCAATGAAGGCACCTCTCTACCAAGGGCAGCAACGTCGTCGTCGGAGCTAGACTTCATTTCCAGCCTGAGGCCTGGGAGCTCGGCTATTCTGCCCTGCGTCTACAGGGATCAAAGGGCAATTCACAGGAAAAAAAAAAAAAACACTGGAAAGGGAAAAAACATGATGTTTCCTGTAAGCTTTTATGTTATTAACTTAAGGTAAGGACCTGAGTGCTTATTCTTCTAAGTATTCTTAAAAATAAATAAAACATACAGTTGTCAAAAATTATCTTTATGAAGAAACATGGTGGGAAATCTTGAAACTCTCTAGATAGCCTAATTTAAAATTTTGATATAATTATCACCAATAAGACAGCTGGCATTTATGTATATTTTATGTAATAAACAAAGGGCTTCTAGCATATATTATCTCCTGAAATGGGTAGACACTAAATACTTCCTAGGTCATTTTTGAGACTACCAGCTTACATGGTAAAAAATAATCCTAATTACTGATTTGATTATTTGGGCCCCTCAACACTTTCTTTCCAAGACTACCAGGGCAGGTCTCATTGTGAATCCCACAAGTGATTCACATTCGCGCTTGTCCCCACGCTATTTACAGAACAGTCATAAGTATATTAAGAGAGTCTACTGGCTTTATGACAAAGCTGACTGTAACCAGCTCAGAAAGCCGGTATCTGTGTCCTTCAGCAGGAAGGAAGGAGCCTTCTGGGGAGGCTGTCTTGGAGGGTGGCTCCATACAATGGATCTCTTTTTCTGTACAGGGTCAAAAATTCAGCAACAGAAATTAATAATTTTTGAGGGGAAAAAAAGCTTCTAATCAACAGCAAAAGGGGGGGGAGAGAGAGAGAGAGAGAGAGAGAGAGAGAGAGAGAGAGAGAGAACCAGATTCACGGCCCCAGCCGACCGAAAGACAGAGAGAGAATTCTGGAACCAGGAATTTGTTCAAAGTGGTTTAACTGAAAGCAGACTTCCTCTGGACTAGGAGTTCAATTTACACACTGAAGAAAACGTCAGAAGGATATTCTGGCTTCTTACACACACTGCTGATTTTATTGTATACTTTACAGTCTTTATCCTATAAAATTTTCCCCTTTCTAGGTTTTAGATAACAGTCTAACATAAAGAAATGTATTCACATTTTTCCTTTTGAGATAAGAAGGCAAGTGGTTTGCAATAGCAGTAAATGTTGGAAGCTCAAATCGGCATTTACCTGTGTGTGTGTGTGTGTGTGTGTGTGTGTGTGTGTGCGCATGCGCACGTGTATTTCTGTGTGTCTGTGTGCGAGTGTATTTCTGTGTGTCTGTGTGTCTGTATGTGGACTGCATATAAGAAACAGCAGCAGTTAACAATTATGGAGGGCTCCCGTGCTAGCATTCTCAAATTCTTATTAGTTAATACGCAAAGCCTCACTGCCAAAGCGCTGCTTAAAAATTGAGACGAGCAGCATATGCTTAAATTCTAAACTCCAAACAGAAGTTTCAGCCAACTTTACAGACTAGTTACAACTTACACTCCACATTGAACCCCTAATCAGACTGCTCTAAACCTCAGTTTTGTTATCTATACAATGGAGCAGTACCATATCTCCTATGCAAATAAATGGGAGTACTACACTAGAAAAAATATTTTTGGAAAGTATATACCAGAATACCCAGAATGGGAACAGTGCCTTTCAGAGCTCGTTCTCTTCCTTCTACAGTGTTTATTATTTAACTTCAAGATAACAGAACATGGTGCTGCTATGAGGGCATGGCCCTGAAGTTTAGGTTTATTTTAGAGGAGGGCAGTTAGCACTTACTTACCTTTCTTTCAAACCTATGACTACAATTACAGTTGAAATTAAAACAAAATATTAAACTCTTCTTGAAGGGCTCATTCTAGTACAACAGCAGCACCCAACCTCTGCTTAATTCACAAGCAAGACAAAAATATGGCAATTTTGCTCCTTACACTAATGTAAACAAAAATGAATTTTATGTAGCTACATTTAAGTTTAGCCTATTTCCCCCCTTGTTTCCCAGAACAAGGAATTGAACCCAGGCCCTCAAACCTGCTAGGCAAGAGCTATACCCCTGAGCCATGCCCGGGGTCCTGACTTGATTTTCTTACTTACAGTCTAAGTCAATTAAGAATGTCTACCATACTCATAGGGAGAAATTCCAACTGCTGGATTTTGGAGATGCCCAGAAACTTTTTTTTAACCAGCGTTACAGAAATTATTATCATTTTGCAGTGGGTAGGGATGGCTTCTGAGAATCTGCTCTGTAATGCTCTGGGAGCACCTTTGCTGTGGGGAGCAAATGCAAGCCATCTGATCCAGTCTTCCCCATTTCGCATCCATGGCAGGCATCACTAATTGATCCCAGCACCTTTTCCCTGTGAGCCTAGACTTGGCATCCTATAACCTCTCAAAATGGATTTCCAGGCAGATAGCCACTGCCAACTGATCAGAATTCTCTTGTGAGTTCAAACCACCCCCAGCCTAGGCCAGACTTTACCTTTAAACTATTTATGAAATTAAAGGGTAGAAGGGACATGCTTACTGAATAAATTACCAGTCTTAACATAATTCTAATGGGAATATTTACCCTACTTATGAGACCAAACTTCTCAGGAGTTTCATTACCATTCATTTAGATATAAATACCTATAATACTACTTATAAATCATCCTTATCTCTTCATTAATAAGAGCTTCTTAAGGGTCATTATTAGATAAAATACCCTTGGCCGGCCCAAATTGCTGTATGTCATTATAATTAATAAAACTGTGCATCTTTATGAATAGTCTATAATTCAGGCTCTTTGGTAATTAGATTGAAATGAAGTTTTATTATATTTCAATTTCATTTTCTATAGTGGTGGATAAATGTAAGCCTAGTGTAGATCTGATGCATCTCTCACCCAGATAAGCCTCTGTTTTTATGGGCAGTGTAAAGATGTACCCAGAACTGATTTCTTCAAAACAAGCACCAGGAAACAAACATCTAATTCTTTGGCCAGCATGCGCCAGGGGCAAAACAAACAGGCCATTATATGTGTGGCAAAGAACGAGATGACAAAGTCAGTGAGGAACAAATCACATTATCAGTTGGTCTACATTGTAAAACAAAGGCACAAAAGCACCCTTAATACATGAAAAAGTCAAAGTTTCATGGTTTTCGGTGAGCCGCCATGGCCTGGGGTCTCATCCTGATAGAAGTGGGCCTGTCTCTATTATAGTTTTCATGTTTTCCTTAACACATGACATGTTTTCATTGGCTTAGTGGTCTTGCTTTATTCAGCAGTATTATTGGGTCCTGGCCTAGTTTTCTATGTGTCCTCCAATTTGTTGTTTGTTGAAATTACAGCCTGTGTTTATCCAGGACAGTTACAAAAGTCATGTTGGTGCTGCAAGAAAACATAAAATCATTTCCGAGTGAGTTCGGTAAATTTTAAAATTTATCACGTCTGGGACTCTTTGAAATAGATAGAAAAATCACATTGGAATTTCACAAGAATTTCTGTGACCTAATCCTGCCACTTAGTCTTTAAACTAAGGAATTCTGGAACAACCATTCTTCAAGATCATGTGAGATGAACTGCTTTTTTATTTAGTCATTTTTACCAAAAGGGAGGGCAAAATCCCAGCGACACTGCCCCAGAACGAGGGTGCGGTTCCTTCGCTGTGGGAGAAAGAAATGAACTGGAACAAGCAGGAATGCAAGGAGAAGTTTCACTCCACCCTTTTTCCTGACGATCCTGATGAATAGCAACAAAATAAGATTCATGCCAGAGGAAGAAATCCGCAACTACCCAGCCCTATCCTTGCTGAATAAAACAGCCTTTTTTTCTCTGCATCCACTTTATGCTATTTGCTGGCAAATTTAACTGTTAATTCATGTGGTTTCCCCTAAAAGAGGAAAGAAGCAAGCAAGACAACTGTTCAATGCTCAATTGCCTATTAGTTTTAGTTTATAGATGAGACTCGCTAAGCCCCAGAAGCAACTAATTAGAAGGAGTGTGCTAATTAGAAGGTGACTGTGAGATTATGACACTCTTCTCTCCTTTACTTGCTGTCATTTGGTGCAAAATCGAAGGGCCAATTTTTGTCTCCTTTTGGAAAATCATTTCCAACCCAGTGCCCTGGCCCCACTCCCTCCAGACACCTATGGTTGCCTTTCCTGACCCCCACAGCCCCTCTACCACCCTCCTGTCCTTGAGGTTGACATTGCTGCTGCTCAGGCCAGTTAGAACTGGAAGATGGGCCAACTTGAGCCCAGGGCCAGGCACCCTGCACCCAGAAAAGTCCCTGGCACATCCTGCCTGTCTGTCTCAGGTTTCCTGCCTGACTAAATAAATGAGCCATCCGAGTACAGTCCATAAAAAAGGGTAAGGACCTAGATTTTTTCTTCAGAGTAAACTAAAAATCTACCTAAACTTCAGTGGAACTTGATGTGCTTAAGGAGCATTATCTTGATGCATTTTCTCCTGTAATTCCCCGGCCACCTCTGCCACTGGCCCCAGCTACAAAAGGTCTCCAGGGAACAGACATAGAGGGATGACTGGGTGGGTAGCACTGAGCTCAAGCTGAAGCGTGGTGCTAGAGGTGGAGGCGGAGGGAAGGCGGGCCTCCTCCAGCCCTGCGCCCCTACTCCACCTCCTCCAGCCCTGCGCCCCTACTCCACCTCCTCCAGCCCTGCGCCCCTACTCCACCTCCTCCAGCCCTGTGCCCCTACTCCACCTCCTCGTCTGCTTTCACTTTTCCTTCCATGAGTACCATTGTCAGAAGATGATGTCAGTGGAAAAAGGACTCCATCTTGCATGCCTGTATAGGAGCATCCCCACTGATCTGAGCTTAACTGTACTCAAACTGTCAGGCAAGCAAGACAAAGGAGGAAAAAGGAACAAGTCCTGCTCACTCTACCTAGGCTCTTTCAAGACTACTAGGTGCTCCTAAGCACCCCAAACCTAGGGCATCCAGGAACCCAAGAAATTTCATTTCTTATGTTAAGCAGAATGAATGGTCCTCTTCAATATCTAATGTTCTTGGGGACTAGAAAGCCCTGTGTTCTCCCTGTGGCCTGGGACAGGTAGCAGTTTCCATGCTGTGCCCTGCAAAATCAAAAGCTCATTTCCGGGATTATATTTATGATGGACAATGGCAAGGAACAGAAGTGCTGATGCTATTATTGTTTAGCTGAGGGGCCTGGAGATAACCCTTGTCCAGGGCTAATTAAGGGGCCTCAGCTAAGCTGGCCTGACCCACACTGAGGGGCCTGCAGAGGGGCCCTTTCAGCACCTGGGCTGCACTCGTGTCTGGTGGGCTCTGAGGAACAGGTGCACATTGGCCTTAGAGAAAGCAAGGTATCTAAGCCAAGTGCCTGCTTGCCCCCTTTTCCTATATCAAAATACCCTGAAGAACAAGGAAGAGCATAGGCATTGCTTTTGGGCTTCTCAAGAATATGTTGCACTTGAGGTTTCTGGAAATTCAGGCGAGTGGGTGGATTTGCCAATTGCCAAGCTCCTCCCCCTTTCCTTGCTTCCAGCCTGGGGTTGACAGAATTGTCTTCTCTGGGTGGCCCACACAGGCCCACACCTTCCTTGCAACTTCCGGAAGCATAGGAAATGTCCTGAATCAGGCAATTTCCTTCCCAAGAAACCCCATGTGTGTACACAATGAGAGCTCATTTCCTCCCATTGGCTTTTGTTTGAGCAGTTTGCTTTGATAGGGGATGTATGCCACTCTCCTCTGCAGTCAGCTAGATGCAAACATCCTTCTAAACTTAGTGCGTGGCCTACCCTAATTGGAGTCATGCCCGACTGGCCCAACTTGGACTGGCCTCACCCTCCCTCCCACTTATATTAAACACTAATTGTCCAGGACCCAATCCAAATGCTGTAAGTCTCAGGATTCTCCACTGGTTTGTGTGTGTGTGGTATCTGCTGTGAATGTATACATGTGTGAATGTGTGTGTTGGCTTGTGTGTTGTATGTACATATGTGTGTCTTCACTTCTCGTCTTGACTGACATCTGCCAATCATTTTTATTTTGCTTCCTTTATGTAGCATCAAACTGGACATGTGGATTTTGGTTGATACTCTGTGAATAGAGGGAACAAGACCTTTCGAAGACAATTCATGCTGGATCTGAAGCTCTGTACACACACTTCGCCTGGGAAAAATTTGAAAATCCTTAAGTGAAAGCTGAAGCTGAAACTTTTGGATGTCAGGGTATCATACATTTTCATTTCACTCTTTTCTCTATTTTTAAATGTCTTTTTTGCTTTGCTATTCTTATTTTCTCTGTGGATACAGATCAAATGGACTCTAGGCCACACTTCTTTCCTCTTGTTTGTGTGTGACCCAAATCTCATGACCCAGAGTTCTAGCAAACACCTAAGTTGTGAAAGTCTCTCTGCTGTGGATGGGTTCTCGGTGGGAAAAAAAGAACATGTTATAGTGAATTTTCCAACACAGTCAACTGGGTCACCATATTCAGGAAAGAAGAAAAGTCTGGTTCCAAGAAGCACCTTGAAGCATCCTTGGTTATTCGTTCTCTGGGTGACAGAGACTGACCTCCTTCGCCAAACAGAGGCCAGAATGGACTGGCAGAGGTTATGAAAGTGTTTAATGGCCCCAGAGAAAAGTGATGGATGGACTGATTGATTGATTGATTGATTCATTCATTCATTCATTCATTTCCCAACATTTAAACTCAAATATTTAGTCCTAATAAGATCTAGTGGGGCCAGGCAGAGGGCTCAATGGAATAAGCATTTCCCTGGCAAGTGCAAGGGACTGAGTTCAATCCCTGGTTCCGCCAGGAAAAAAAAAAAAAAAGATCTACTTACAATCTGTCTGAACAACCTAAAATCAGCCCGACTGAAGACAGGATCGATTTTATCCATACCAAAACAGCTCCAACCTACCACAGACTTGTTCACATGATCTGTTTTCACTCACGCATCATAAAAAATCTTTCCAAATGGAGCTTGGCCTCTATGTTTTCAAAAGCCAATGCATTTTAATCACCTGAAAATACCATGGTCTTGGATAATCTGCTTCAGGTCTCACCATTCCTACCAAGGTAAGCATTCCCAAAAGGCCAACATAGAACTCTTTTGTAGAATAGAAAATCTTCTGTATCTTGCTGCAAGAACAATAAAGTCTTTATGGGAGAAAACAATACTTTAAGAAATTTCGAGAAATCCTCATTTTGAAGACCCTGTCCTTCTGGAATTGCTTTTTCTGGAATGCCTACAGCATTCATTGGAGATTTATCTCTAGTAGTTTGATAGTTTCCCCAGAAAGTAGGTCTTGACCATTCCACTCTGAGTGTATATTTATGTATTACAGAAAATCCTTTACATTGGTGATCTCATTTAATCTTAATTGTTACCCAGTGAAGTGGATCTGGTTTTCCTGTTTTAAAAAGTAGAAAACTAAGGTTCCAATATATTTTCAAATTTGCCTGAAGTTGAGCATCTAGTTCACAACGGAGCCAGGATATGGATGCCGGGTCTGAATGGCTTTTACAGCCAGGTGCCAGCAAGCCTGTAACCAGTCTGCCACTAAGTCACTGTACATTCTCACAATAAATACACATCCCAGGACCCTAAACAGGCATGCACATCAAAAGCTTGGGGGTAAAGGCCAAGAAATATTTTTTCACGAAGAGGCTGTGCAGGGAACAAAACCAATTTCTGGAGTACCTAGTAAGTAAATGGGTGTGATGAGAAAATATTTCTTTCTCATCCTGGGATTGCAGTTGGGTGACATGAGTGTCATATAGACAAATGACTGTGTTCCATTGCTGGGAATCTCATTTGCCTTGACTGTGGGTGTGTTTGCCTTTTAGTTTTTAAGTGGCACAGAATAGGCTGATCCACTTCGTGAGGCAGGCTACACGTTTCGTGCAGCTCAACATAACCTGATCTATCTCACCGCAACCCACAGCTAGCCAGTATGCTAACTCAGGTCACTCTCCGTAATTCCTGGTTTATGTACTTTAGCTCTTGTCTCTCTGCCCTTGGACTTCACCAGCCAAACTTCTTCTCTGAAGTTGAAGTGTAAAGCAATCCCTGGTTAAGGGGTTGAGGCTTAGCTGGCCTTTCTTTAGGGCTAAAGTACAACTTCATAGAAATTGTATTCTCCCAGGGGCAAATGCTATCTGTTTCTTCGTTTCTGTTTTCTGTTTTCTTTGTAACGGAAAATTCTGACTCTATTTAGATGGATAATGGACTATAGGATTCTGTGAGTACAACTCATACCTAATAATCATCTATAGAAATGTCTGTCTCAGTAACAAGACAGTCCAGTCATTCAATTGCATCCCACAAGTATTTATTGAGTATCTACTACTTTCCAGACATTGGCTCAAGTTTAAAATGCATGTGGAATGCCACAAACAGGAAGGTTCTTAAAATATTCCACATGTGGCATCTACATTGGTAGATTGTGTTCTTTAAGGACGAGTGCCAGGATCATGAATTATCATTTGCTAAAACCCAGTGCAATGAAGCAAAAAGCCAAGGAAAATAATAAGGTAACCAAAGTACAGCAAATGATATTGTAGGGCACTTTAAAAAGCAGCAGCAGCAGTTGCTGTATTTCGTTAAGTCTGTAATGGTGCAAAGCTCCTCTTTCATTAGTAATGGGGATCGACACAGTCTCTCTGGCCTGCCCTGCTACAATTGTTCTTCATATAGCAGAACTCAGTGTAAGGCAAAAGCTTCCAGGAGCTTCCTGAAGCAGCATTTAGACCCTACCTTGCCACCATCCTTCACCTTCATCTGCTATCTTTCACCTTTCCCACTGTAGCAAAATTGAACTTATTCCTACAAATCTGTAAAGAGCATTTCTGCCCTCTGGTCTCAGCTTTCTCAGACCAATGACCTCTTTGGGCTCCAAGTGGCACTGGGGGCTACCTGCCAGCTCAGCTTATCTTCCCTCAAGCCCAAACAATCTGTGTCTTCACCTCTTACCACCATGTCTCCCATGACTGCCCTATGTATTCCAAAGCTCCTTGTAAAATTCGAACTTCCTGCTTCCTGTGTTTATCTTACCACATCTTCTCTTCCAAAAGCATAGCCCTGAGGTCAGGGGTATCACCTTAACTTCCACATGTTAGGGTCACAGGCCTAGTCTTCAGCTTTCCTGAACTTCCAGATCTGGCATTATTTTTCACTGTCTTCTGACTATAGAAAACCCTACTATAGGACACAGTAAATAGAACAAGCCCTTCTCAGGGCTCAAAGGCAGCGAGAAAGGTCAAGAGGCCCAGATACCTATTCCAAGGCGCTCTCCAAGAAATGCTGCCCTGATGGAGTTTCTGCTCACTGGAGTTGCCTTAGAAACTCCCTCATGTGTATGAGTTCCCCAAGGTTGAGTCATCAACCCTTTCCTAGATTACAGTTACTTCCTTGGCTATTGGATTCTAGGACCTAAAATGTGCCCTCTGCAAATGGACCCTGATCCACAACAAGCTTTGCAGGTCGGCCTTCCTTCATCCTTTTGGTGTCCAGGACCAACGTTCTGAGCCTCCCTTCCTCTTCTGAACATCTTCCTTGGTGTTTCTGCTACCAAGATTTGTGTCTCTAGACCCTCTCTGGTGCCCTCTCTGCTTTGACTTCAAGATATCCTGCCGGTGCCCTTAGCCCACCTACTTCCTGCATGGGCATCGGCTCTTGGCTGGTTCTCACTGTCACTCCTTTGGTCACTGCCTTCATGCCTGAGCACAGTGTCTGTCCTTCTCCAGTTCAACCTATACTCACGGGCTTCTCTCTCTTAAGTGACCTCATCTCTCTTCTGCTCTAACGTGTAGCAACTCGCTGCTGCATTCTGAAAGAGTTCTAAAATCCACAGCATAGCTACCATTCAAGGCCATCCATGATTTATTTAACATCAAGTGCTCCTGGGACTGCACTTCATGGCTGAGAGCATCCCACGTGCATCCATTGCCACATCAAGGTCACATCAAGGCCATGTCAGATGCTGTTCTCTCTGGAATTCCTTCTCTGATTGCCTGGATGGCCTTAATCTACGCCCTGTCTATGTCCCTTGTGGCATGGGTGGCCTTCACCATGGTGATTTATCTACATATCCTATTTGTCGTACTAGAGTATGAATTCCATGACGGGGAAGTAAATGGGAAAGATTTAAGACATACTTTTTTTTCTCTTCCTACACTGTTGATACACCTTTTTTGTTGTTGTTGCAAATTTATCCAAACTCAGTAATAACTTCATTAAGTAAAATAGATCTGCCCTGGCAGAGCAGGTTGAGATTAAATTGACAATGCTATCAGGCCCAACCCATTGACAAGGAGGCCCTCATGACAGGTAAGGCACTTGTGGTGGCTCAATTCAGCAAGTCTTCACAGAATTCAAGAGCTGGTCATGATCCAATTGACTCATGCAAATGAGGTGAAGGAAGGCTCAAGTCATTTAGTAATTCTCTCATGTTCCTTGGGAGCCCAGTACACAATTCTGTGTTGATGGCCTTTGGGCTATGGGTTCTTGCCACCCAACTCAGCCACCTTTATCTATTTTTTGAGATCTACAATGGATGAATAGGCCTATGGTTCCATTGCAAGAAAACCAAAAGGGGCGTCACCTGCAGCCCCCTGGCTTTTCCTTCCTTCCACTAATCTACATCAGGTAGGAAAAACCACTTCAGGCAAAGCCTTCACATGTTTGAATAAAAAAACAAAAAAGGAGATGGGCAGGATGTGAAGGTGGCCATTACCTTTATTATTGCTATCACTCCCACTCTAACTGTCATTACTATTGTCTCACTCTCGTCACTTCTCTTCAAGTTTCCTATCTGCAGCATGTAAATCCCAGCAGCCCAGAGTGGATGACGAGCTGGTTACCTGGTCCTTCAGGACTCTGATTATTAGTGGGATCTGTGATGCCTGTGGTGTCTCAGAGACACCTCTGGAAGTTTGGAGGGTCAGGAGACAGACAGATGAGGAGAGGCGCCTCCAGTAGAAATAGAAGAGGTTAGGAGGCGTCCTTCCCACGAGGCTTCCCTCGGTCTTAAAAGCGCCAGTGCACTGTTGGTAGCTCATTTAAAAAACCAGCAGCTCTGGGGTTTGAGCCCAGGTCCTTTAAAGGAGTTACACCCACAGCCCTTTTTTAAATTTTGAGACCAAGTCTCACTAAGTTGCCAACTTGCCCAGATTGGATTCAAATGTACCATCGCAAGCCTTCTAGAGTGCTGGATGAGCAGACATGCACCACAATACCCAACTTGTCAGCTATATTTTTAAAACTTTATTAAAAACAGAAAAGACCACAAATCCTAAGTGTCCAGTTTCCTGAAATTTCCCAAAACAAACACATCTGTGAAACCCACACCTCCATTAAGAAATAAAATATCTGCAGGGCCCAGGGTGCTCCACCCCCTGGGGTCCTCTCAGTGCCCTCCCCCCACAGAGTGACCACATTCCTGCAGACCCCTTTGCTGCCACCTTTCAGGCAAACTCTACCACTCAGGCCAGGCTGCCATGTGCTCTCCTTTGACGAGCTTTCGCTGGCAGCAAATTGCCATTTCAAGGCAGGGAAAAGAAAATGTGCGTGAGGAAGTAATTTCGTGTGTAGGAGAAAAGTGTTTCTAATTTTCAGTCCTGCTGACGTGAGTGGAAGAAGGACTGGTGAAGAAGGGAGGTCAGCCCATCAGTGCGGTCCTGGCTCAGTGTCTGGGCCTGAAAGGGATCTAGCCCCTTGGCCATTTTGCAGAAGAAAGCAGACAGCATGGCCGTCCTGTACCTTCATCCTGCCTGGCCAGGACTGGTTGCCTCTGATGCCCATAACGTGCAAGGTGATGGAGAGCTCGATGGTCATGATTTAAGGAGCCAGATACAGTGTTGACCACATGGTTTTGATTTGTTTGTTTATTTCTTTTTAACCAGTGAGTAAGAAGAGGTATCACAGACCTAACTTCAGGATTTGCTAGGGTCTGACAATAATGGGAAAGTAACTCCTGCACTTGTGACCAGGAACTCCAACTCTCCAGGCTCAGCACCTGGGAAAGGCAGGGAGAAAAGGATCCCAGAGGACCTGAGCAAAAATGCAGTGTCACTGAAACCTCCGAGAGGGCGCCATTGTGTTGACCTGACAAAGCACACAGACCTGGTGGGTTCGCCACTCTCCTGTGCCTTTTTGTGTTCATATATCAAAAACTGGAAGGGAATGATCAGGCCATCAAGGCAACTTCACAGCCACAAAGCAATTAGCTCAAGATCCAACATGCACCCGTCTATCCATGCAAGATTAGCCAGCAACATCCTCCATTGTCCTATCTTGGGTTACAGGCTACCAGGGCTTGTAGAAATCATCATTCCTCTCAGTTCCTTTGTGTGATCAATTATTTAGCAAGGTCTGGGTTACACAACGGAAATTTCACTCTGAGACGGAGGAATGTATGCACTTTAACTGTCAGTGAGAAAACTGGCAGTTTTTGATAAAAAGGGAAATTTTCAGCATGGAAGACTCCTCACAAAGTTTGTACAACAGCACCAGTGGGGGGTAGAGAAAGAGAAAGGAAGAAAGAGAGAGAGAGAGAGAGAGAGAGAGAGAGAGAGAATGAGAGAGAGAGAAAGAAAGAAAGAAAGATAGATAGATAGATAGATGATAGGTAGATAGATAGATAGATGATAGGTAGATAGATAGACTGTAATGGAGTACAAGCTTAGAGATCTTTAGGTTAAATATCAACCTGAAGACTTTCCTAAGAAAAATTGGAATGCTTGTCTCAGGGCAAGTTGGAAAACTATGGGGAAGGTTCTGGCTTTCTCTAGATAAACACCAGGCACCAAAGCCAGTAGGACATAGCCAGGCCTTCCTTACCCTTCTTTGTTTACTTGGGATGTCCCTGAATGCACCAGGGCGGGCAGAACTGAGAGAGTGAAGCCCTCCCAGGTGCTGTCAGGAGGAAGCAGGGCAGGTGAGTGCAGCCTGCTGCTTACTGGAGCTGGGATTAATTAGATCCTTCTATGACCTTGACACTACTGATAGCCAGCCAGCCAGCCTTTCTCTGAGGTATGGAAGACTCAGTGCTGAGAGCCACAGAGGAGCTCGGGGAGGCTGGACTCCTGCTAAAATGATCACAGAGACATGGAGCCAAAAACTGAAACACCAAAACAAAAGAAAACCCACAATCATGTAGTTTAGCTCTGAAAACTGCCTTAGTTGTGTTACTCAAATTGTATGATGCTGTTAGCTTATCTATCACTTTCTGTGCGTGCGCGTGCACACACACACACACACACACACACACACACACACTCTTAAATCTCTGCATATCTGTCTATTGTCCTCCTGGACAATTCTACAAGCCAATATCCAGCTCCTTGGCAAGTATTTCTGGAGGTGGCCACTGTCTATGGCAGTGATGGCGAACCTGTGACACACCTGTCACAGTGGGCACTCAGAGCCTCCCTGTCCAACACAAGCCAAGTCACCCCAGCAGCTGAGCAGCAAGTAACATTATTTATTCTAACCTAAAACCTCAGTTTTCAGGCTTAATTAACCTTGGGATGCCAGGTAGGCCTTGGGTCCCCAAAAAGCTTGACATCACTGGTCTACAGTAGGGACCGAAGACAATTGTAAAGCATCCCTTATAGCTGCAAAAGATGTGTGTCCCCTTCCCATGTCCCCCTCCCCTATCAGTTTGCCCCTGTGCTCAGGCACAGTGAAAATGCCACCTCTTCATCCCTACTATTGTTGATTCAGTGTTCCATACAGCAGCCATGGGCCAAAGCTGCTAGAAAAACAAAGAATGTCTTAAGCTACATAAGTGAAATATCACATAAGGAAGGCGCCATACTTGTCTGTTAGAGGAGGATTGACACCCCCAGATGTGTGAAGGGCTGGTCGGCTGGGGAAACACTATACCTCCTAGGTTACTCCCAAGTCCTGCACACAGAAATAAGGCCAAGGAGTGGAAGCACTGTGCTCCACGGCAGCACAGGACAGAATTCTCTAAGCAAATACTACAGTCTGGATACACAGAAGGGCTGTAGCTGTCAGCAGCTGGGCAGTTAGTAAATAAAGAGCTCTCCCCTGCACTCTACTCAACAGTCTTCCTCTAGCAACTCCCAGGCCAGCACCTGAGTCCACACCTGAAAACACGCCTGAATCCACCAGGCAACGAGTGGAGTAGAGAATTCTGAGAGGTAAGGAGTTAAGAAGACCAAAGCTCTCTGGGGGCCCCACGGGCAGAGAGTCCCTTTGATCCTGCCTCTTAATTGCGGCCCTGTTGCACCAGGGAACTTTAAAGAAAAGAAACAGGGAAACTCTAGAGATAGGGTTTGTTTAGTTTCCTGAGGGGACTGTCTTTGTGGTGGCTGCCAGGAAGCTGTTACCGCAGGGGCTTGGGTGAGGGCTGTCCTGGGCCGGATCAGTCACCCCCACCACAGTCAGGTGCAGGAGGACCCCAGAATCAGGGGCCGTGGAATGCGTCCCATCCTGCGGCTGAGAGGTGCAGATCTGGAGCACACAGGACGAAGGAGACCTCACAAAACACCACAGGCACCTGGGTGGCACCTGTCTGCCTCAGAGGAAAATGGGCAGCTTCCTTTCAAAGGAAGCTCGTCCAGAGAAAGGAAACCATGGGTGAAGCTGGGGACTCCTAAGAATTCCCACAGAAAGCCACACAGTCAAGATGGCACCAAACACCTCACCCTCCGCCAAGTCACGCTGTTGACAATGAGCTTTTATGGACTCCGCTGTGGCAGGCATTTACAAGTTGAGGCCCACTGTATCCCCGTATCCTTTTGGCTTCAGTCAGGGTGTACGCCTGTACACACACACACACACACACACACACACACACACACACACACGAGATCCAAGAGGAACACAAAGGCTAAGTAATGTGGACCAGGCCCTCATCATCCTTGGCAGTGCACCAGGTCCCTTTGCGAGGAGGGACTCCTGGCTAACACTGGACTCCTGCCTGCACGGTATGCCAGTAATTGTTTGTTTATGTTCTGTTGAACTATTTAGTGAGTTCTGAGACTGGTGGTTGCAACATGAAAGATTTCCGAAGCAATCCCCTTTTCTTTGCAAACCCGAAGCAGGCAGTGTTGGAGTAGGTTCCGGCTGTCTGTACGTTACTAACACAGTTTCACTTCTCTTCTGTCCCTGGTTAGCACGTGACTCAGCCAGGTAACTTGGCCTCTCTATGCTTTATATTTTCTGTGTAAAGTTTTAACCCTATTGACAGGCACAGAGCCTTCGGCAGACGGCTCACCAGCTAGCAGGCGTTCAGTAAACTCAGGAAACATTTGCTTCGTTTCATTCCTACGAGTCTGTGGTAAATTAAGAATTCATATAAAACCTCAGCTCTCTGTGTGGACACCTGGGCAGGTAAGACGTCCTATAGATCAGTTTAGCTTGACTCCTGTCTCTAGGAAAGAGGTGGCCACTCGCAGGACACAGAGAAGTACCCCACTGGAGAGGGCAGATGGCGGCCTTGCGACCAGATAGAAGATGTCCGTTATGGGCCTGGCCCTTCACAGAGGCAACTCCATTAGAAGCTATCTGTTTTAATGATGTTTTTGCAAGACTTTCAATCTAACATTTTTAAACAAATCTAATGTTAATGGCACATAACGCTGTCTCTATACACTTCATGTTTCGGGAGGGATGAGAACAGAACCGCGTTATCTACATCTGAATGGATGAGTTTGCCAGAATCCCCCAAAGCAACTCATTGCTGTGATAACTAACATAGGCTTTAAATTCTGGAGCTCCAGTTCTAGCTCTAGAAAAAGGGAGTCTAAGGTTGATTTCTAACACACATATTTCTTAGGTGGGGGAAATCTCTGGGGCAAATGTGTAAACACATCAGTCTTTCCTACAGGTGGTAACAAAACCTCTCAGGAAATTTGTGAGCCACCTTGGGCATGGGGCGGTATCCACAGGCTACATGCAACCCCAGAGCTGCTCCACCCAGGAGGTCCCACCTCCAGACCCTGGCCCTAGCAGCAATGGTGCAAGGCTGGTGCTTCCTTCAACTCCACTTCCTCTCCGCCCTGAGCAGCATGGCAAGGCCTCCTGGGTGGAAGTTCTGGGCGCTGCCTCCAGCCCTTTGGGGTGCATCTGCAGCCCCCTATATTTCTGTGGCATAGCCATCATATTCTGGAACCTCCCAGATGTATGCCACCATCTCACCCTCTGGGGGTTTGTCACAACAGCAGAATGCTGGCCTCTCCTCAGGCCCACTGAATCGGAATCTACATTTTTAATAAGCTCCCTAGGTAGTTTTCAGACACAAGAAAGTTTGAGAAGTGCTATTCTGATTTAGTCATCGGAGGCCCCGGCAGGAAGGATTCAACCATTTGCGCATGTTCATGTACTTGCTCATTCTGAAAATCTGTTTGCTTCAAAACAGCCCAATGGCTGGGTTCATTTGAGAGCCACTAGATCCAGGAAACATAAACCAACAAGGTCTTGGAGAACAAGATGACCAGGGTCTAGTGCTAGTTCCAGTCATGCTGGAATTACTGTTCTAGCCAGAAATATCCCCAAAGGCAGATTTTGAAAGACAAATGCAGAAGTCTTGATCATTGCTGGTTTCAAATAGTGTCTTTTGGGTATTGATGAAGATCTACTTGGTTAAAAAGTCACTCACAGATAAGAAAGATACAGCAACAAATGCTCCTTTATTCAAAGCTTCTAATGCTCTAAACATGACCCTAGATAAAGGGTGGTGAACCTTTGGCACTAGTACTACAGTGAGCTGTTTGTATCCCTGAAAGCTCCAAAAGGTTCGCCATTACTGCTCCAGATGAATATTTGCCCCAAGTGGACCACTGCCAGAGACATGAGCCAAAGAAGATAAAATACACGCAAGGATAGTGCAGTACAGGAGGCCACCCTCCTTTCCCATGGAATCATGAAGACTGGGCTACGGTGTTTAACTCTACAGTTTATTTATGTTTCAAAACACTTGCTCTCTTTTGTGGATATTTATTTTCCTGATCCTTTGCTAGCCCTTAGTTTTTTCTAGACCCCAGCTGTGTATCCAAAGCCTCAACCTGCATCATCCGTGTGCCTCTTGCTTCATGGTGCCACTTGCCACACGATGCTGAGCATTCATGGCTCCAGCTTCAGCTTCTTCTACACAACTATGCCCCACGCTGACACTGGTAGCCTGGTGTCTGCACTGTGCTTCTTCTCCACATTGTCAAATATCTGAGATACCTCCATTTAAAACCTCCAGGCCTAACCCCCAAATTCATCATCCCTGTTCCTCTGGTCCTAATCCCACTGCTTGGTCCCCTCTTCTCTCAACTCCCATTTCATTTACGCCCCCTACCACCACCATTTCTCTTGATGGCAACTGTTACATCACTGGCTTTCTGGACTGTTGGCAGCATCTATCATTTTTTCTTTAAGATGCCTCTTGGTTCTGCCTTTTCTCTGTGTTCTCACACTGCCCATGCACACTGTCCTCCTCCCCACACTCTGCCCAAAATATTGCAAAAGTTTTCTGGCCACAGGCATCACTTGTTGCAAATTTTCGAACCTGTTACCCAGTGCAACAAATCCTCAATGAACCTTTATAAAGCACTGGACCTGTCTTATGGGTGATGAGCTAAAACTCTTTGCTGGGGCTCTCCAGCTCTTCCCTGCTCTGATTCCAGCTCCTCTGTTCAGCCTGATGTCCCTCCTTCCCTAACATTTCCTCTCTAAAGATGTGTTTCTTCACTGCCCTACCCCCAAGGCTTGCTGTCTCTCCTTCCTGAGATTTTGACACTGGCTTAAACTTTTTGATCAAATATAATCAAAACTAATTTTAGCAGAAATAATTGTCATAAAGAGAGCTACTTATTTGTAAATGCTAAGTTTTCATGCCAATATTAATTTATTCTGTTCAGTATACATGAAAACAACATTTTCAAAGATAAGCTAAATAATATATTAGTTCAATGCGTTCCTTATGTAGTGAATAATTTTGCCCTTGGCCTGGGGTATGCATACTTCACATCAGAAACGCGGCTACAGACCCACTAGGTCCATTTGGATCCACAGGGAGCAGCCCTTTCTCTAAGGCCTTCTTCTCTATCACTCGAACCCCAACAGGATTCTCCTCTCCTGAGCTCACGGAACATTAGAATCACAAGTACTGAATCATTTATATAATATATGTTTTGCTGATACTTTTTTAGTTTGATTAAATGAAACTTTCATTTGGGATGCCAGAGACTTATAGATTTTTAGAATAATTCAATCTCTTAATTAGAAACATACTGTCTTCCCAAAATTGCTTGGGTTGGGCTCTATTCAAGTAGCCAACATGCATTACAAGACAACTCCAAGTGAGACTGCAGTGTCATTTCATTTATCTCGTTAAATAGTATACTGGGTCTCCACAAGTTTGAGGAATGTTGGCTACTAAGACTTTGAGCGTATCCCTTAACTTTGCTCAACTTTGGTCAGTCTTTGTTTCTAAAACAGGAGAAAGGGGGCACTTTAAAAAGAGCCGAAGGACCGCCATGCTGTACATGTCATAAGGTGTCACCACAATTGCACTGCTTACTTACATATTTACAGTATAATCTACAAGGTAATCTGAGATTTCAAAAGTAACTGACCTCCTACATCCAGCTTGAGCTTTAGTATCTTTCTGCACATGAATTATTTTTGTTTTCTCCATTTGGTTTGTTCCGCGGAAGCTATGGCGCTTCCTGCCTACCTGGGGGCTCAGAGGCCTTACAGGCCTGACCTGAAGAAGTGGCTGCACCAAGTGCTAGCTGCAGGTCACACATGCATCACCAAGTCCCTGACAGTCTCTGCTCCTGTAAGCCAAGGGGGAGGAACATTCATCTGGGGGCCCCTCTTGTTCTTCTAAGGTTCAACCTGCATGAGATATGTGTGCAAAGCCCTTGTTTATAACACATGACCCTAAAATATTAGATTTTTCCCCCCAGCTTTTGGCAGGTTTAAGAGAACCATGCGCTCTCGTGGGGAAACAGAATACCTCAAATTTTGGGTTCCTTCTTGACTGTTTTCTTTTTCTTTGTTTCCTTTTCCTTTTCCTTTGTTTTTCCAGGCCTTTAGACAGGTCATTTAGAGTCATTAATTAGTGGCGAGTCCTAGAAGCACCTCAGTGCTCTATGACTGGACTGGGGTGAAGAGCAGGCACACACATTGTCCCCGACACCTTCGGAGCCCGCAGAGTTCAGAAATCCACCTCTCTTGGTGCTCTGCCTTGACTTCTGTGTCCCTGAGCCCACTCTAAAGGCACCTGCTGTCTAAGAAGGCACTTGGGAAGAAGAGACAGTGACAGACACTCACCTGCCAGGTACACTTCTACGCTTCTCCTGTGCTTCTCAGTTCAAGTTAATTAACTGCTGAAAACCATCGTGAGTAAGACTGTAAAATCTGGCTTCTAACTCTTGTCCAGAAGGAGCTTTGCCTCACACAGCCTCGCCAGAATGCCCTAATTTTAGGCCCCCACTTTTTAACTGTTTGAACTGTTAATTGAGATAGCACCAGTGAAAGCCCTTTGTAAAGGGCCAAGGAGCAACACATATGTTAATTACCCTTCTGAAGACATTTGTGTACTTAACTATTCTTATCTTGTTTGTAAGTACCTCCTTTCCCTAGCTATTGTGGATTGCAAACTGCTCCGGAGGGAGACTTGCAGCATTTTCCAAGTCGTTCCCTTGCAGTCCCCAGAGGGAGCTTACCATCCCCAACGTCCTTGGGCAGCAACCAGCCTGCGCAGACGCCCAGGACCTTGGACCTGCTCTTCTCTGTCAACCCCCAGGACTAAGAAGAATTCCTTACAGCACAGCCACCTCCTCTGTCTCCTCTCCAAGCTCTTCCCCTAACGGCGTCCTTAACCTTGTAGCTTGTCTTCGCTTATAGAATGGAGATTAACGTGAATGCCTTAAAACCCCCCACCAAAAACTAACCACGAGACAACTTGGTATTTAAAGAGGAAACGAATTTTAAAATGAACTCTGCTTTCATTAGAAAAGGGGCAGGTTTAATCCTCTAGAGTCAGGCCTCAGGTTTCCTTGCTGAGGTCGCTGATGGTGAACTAACTGCACCAGGGTTCCAGTGAGCACAGCAGGAGGACAAGGGCTAGGATTTCCTTGGTGTTTAAGAGTTCCTAACTGATGTGCCTGTGTGGTCCCTCGTTGCTTTAAGCCTAGAACTCTGGCTGCTGAGACTCAGCAACTGCTCGCAGTTACAACACTTAGGATTTTTCTCCCCACCTCTGCATTTAGTTTTTCTGCACATCCTCATGTCTACTGCTCATCTCACATCTGCCTGTTACTGAAACAGCACTTATGCTAAGAAGCAAAATAAAGGTTAAGGGAAGTACACGCAGGCAGAGAGCTCAAACTCCCAATTCCTCCGCCTGCTCTGCTCCCAGAACTAAAGTCATCTCAAATCTGAAAACCATGTCTCCTGATCAATGGTATAAGCTGACAGCAGACAATAACAATATCATTCGAGGCTTTGACACTTACCGTCTTGTACCTTGTGTTTTTGTGTACACACTCACAAAGGCAGGTACTAGGTAACCGGTGTGGTGCTCTACGCAAATGAGCAAAGGCCAGAGAGCCCAAGGGGTGTTTCATAAATACTTGTTGACTGATGGATAGAATCTGCTGACCGAGGATACCTGAGACCACGAACTCCTCGTCAGAGCACTCAGGTGCCTTGTGGAGCCCATTTTCATTAACAAGTGCTTTTCCCACACTGAGAGGAAGAGGCCAGCCAAAACCCTGTCCATCTTGGAGCTCAGGTTCACAAAGGTGGCCTTAAGGCCTCACCTTTCACACCTGCTGTCCGCGCAGCAGCAGCGGAGACAAGGACAGATCTCTACAAACAGTGTGTGCAGGCAGTTGGAGGCCTGCGCCTGATGTCAGTGCAGCTTCGTGTCACCTCTGACTCTTGACTGCTAGCACAGCTGCACCTACGAGTTTATGGGCCATTTCAAGAGGAAAAACAAAACCCGAGCTGAAGAAAAACAAGGAGGAAAGCAGGTATCGTAAAGGACTGACACTACCTGGGCAGACTTCCTACCTACCTCATCCTGCCAAGAGGCTTTCTTCATAGCATGAAAGCCCAAGCTCCTCGCTCCACATTGCAGTAGGCATCCACGTCCGTCTGAGTCAGGGGGTCAGTCCCGAAAGGAACCTGGGCTATGCCCCTTGTCTTTTCCTTTCAGCCTCTTCCCCTCTCTCCTTGCTAGGCCATTCAGCTGGAGTTGAGGCTGATTTAGTGAAAATGGGAAAGCCTTCTCCCTGTTCTGCCGTGCCCTTGGGGTTCTGTGCTCACCTGGCCTAACTTCCCACTGCAGCTTTCTCTTGCCTTTGAGGTCCTGCCTCTCTGTGCTCCTCTGACAGCTTTGTCTCCACTGCCCAGAAGCTTCTCCCTTGTCGGGGTTCTCTGCCTCAGCCAGCTCCAGTGTGCAGCTGTACCTAGAGATGTCAAGAGTGCCCAAACTATGCTTTCAACAACCAACCTGTCTTGCACTTATATGATCTTTTCATTAATCAGGATCCTCTACCCCTGGCAGTGTCCCCCACCTACTTCCGCACTGATACTATTTTATTTTAGAAAATGTAAACACCTGCCTTTCTTTCCGTCTCTTGTTATCAGTAGGAGCGTAGGAAGAAAAGAAGAGAAAATGCACACAAGTCTGACCCTGCTCATTCTGCTACATGGAATTCTTTTCAGCTCAATGACTAAATCCTCTTCTCCCAGTTCTTACTTAGAATCTTGAGCACCAGATCTTGAATTTCTATGGCGCTCCCTGAGCGTGGGACTGGCTGGTCGCCATGTGATATTGATTTGTTTTCACCATAGCAACAGCAAATTAAAACAACCAGCGGAGAGAAGGCAGGCTTCCTAGCAGCACGGCTGCATGACCAGTATGCTTCCCAAGCAGATTTTTCTTCCTTCCTCTTGTTTTTGTCCTTATCCATTTTACTTTCACAAATTTAATACAAAAGCCAAAGTAAAAATAGTACTAAATGCTTTGGGCACTACAAGGCCTATGTCTAGGACAGTCTGTCTTGCTCAGCTTCTAGTATATTAGACTAGATCTGTGGAGAAAATGCAAAATGACAATTCTCTAATTTCCCCTTGGAATTGTAATTGTTGGGCTACGGATAAATATCTCTAGAAAATTCTCAGGAGCACAAAATGAAGGGTTGGGTATGAATGATAAGGTATCCAATCACCCGAAGGCATCACCAACAATTACTTATTGCTAAGCTTTCTTCCCTTTGTACTTTAAAGAACTCATTGTGCCAAGAGGCAACTTATGTTTTCTTTCCTCACTTTTTTTTTTTTTTTTTTTTGTACAAGGTCAAGGTCTCCACAAGAGCTGGCGTCAGGAGAGAAAGTATTATTCATTCCTATTAGGAGCTAGGAAAATGAGCCAGGCATCTGCTCAAAGCTCAAGTAAGTGGTAGGATGGAGGATGCGAACTAGCGCTGGGAATTCCCGGGAACTCCGGTGTGTTCTAACCAAAATTGTATCTTAAAAGAATCCTTCATAAGCTGTAATCTTCCCCCTCATCCTCGGGACCAAGAATGCCACCTGTGACACAGGATTAGCAGTCGGTAGTATTATGCTGTCCCTCCTCCAGGGCCATCAACCCTAGAACGCAGTACATTCTCTTTAAAAGCAGCTGTTGCCACCGTCACAAGCAGCCTTGAACTTGGTGCCATAACCTGCACCCTAGACAACAGCTCTTGTGGGACCAGGAATAGGGCTCTGGGGACAGTCCTCACAGGTGGCTGTGCTGGGCTGCATCAAGGGGGAGTTAGGCCAGAAAAAAGCCGAGCTCGGCTTCCTATTGCTTTTCTCCAGCCAGGCCAGAACCCTGCAGAAAACCTGTTCTGACCAGCAGGTAGAAGATGGTGCCCTATTTACAAAGGGGCTCTGTTCATGATTTACAAAGAACAAGCTACAATTCGAAGACATAACTCAAGTACTGCCAACGGGGAGTTACAAGGTCCCTGCCCAGGACTTAGAGAAATATTCTTCTCCAGCGGCCTGCATAAAAGAACACACAGCAGAAATAGTTGGGGGATTACGTCAGAAGTTCTGGGCTAGTGTCCTGCGCTTCTCCTTGAAAGTAAAACTGTGAGTCTAGAAGAATCTACGTGGCACTGCCGTTATTTAAATGAGCTCTTTCACCTTCCTAAAGGATCAGGATGGCTGAAAAAACTCCCTCTTACGTAAAGATTATAAGGATGTCCCCTGCCTTATTCTTTTTACCCTATTGTCCCCGATAATGTGCAATTAACAAATATCTTTCGACTCAACCTTTGTCTTGGAAAGAGACAGTACTATTCCTTGAAGAACATTCACGGTTGTTGTGGTTAGGCTAGTCAGGATTTTTTTTTTTCTTCCTTCGCTTCAGTGCTTGCTAACTATTCTAAAAATGTTACACATTTATTGTAAACACATGCTTCCGAGGCCTAACAAAAAAGCACAGTTTCCTCATGCCTGGCAGAAATTTAAAACGGGAAAGGGCAGAAAGAATTCCTTAACAAATATATCCTTTTCTCCTCCTGGGCCAAGTGTGTTAAAAATAAATCTTCTCCATCATTTCTCACTGCTGCTTGTCGGCAAGAAAGTTGATATGGTTCGGCATAGTGAAAACACAGCTTTAAAAGCTAGCCTGCTCTCATTAAATTATTCTGCTGGCTGTGTGTTCTCATTAAAAATGCATACAGATCAGATAATTGCAGTAAGCATTATTAACCCAGCTTTACTTTAGAATATAATGGTTCCACTTTCACGGTGGAAACAAAAGGCTCGGACATGCCAGGAAAAGAAATGTAAACATTGAACTACAGTATCGAAAACTTGCCAGAAAGCTGCCTCTTGCTAGGGTGTTAAAAATGTATCTTTGAAACTCAATTCAAGCCGCAGCATTGTAGAGCCAGGCAAGCCCCTAATTTCCAATACACACCTATTTTGGGCCCAAACATTCAGTCAGTGATTATTTACTACTAAGATTTCTTTCTTTTCTTTTTTTTTTTTATTCTTAACTGCAAGTCTGTTTTCGAATAACAGGACGAGCATAAACTTTACCTATTCCGGAACTAACTACAGCTGCTGGAATATTTTCTATAACACAAAAATAAGAATGGTCTCAAGATTTCAACTGATTAAAAAAGAAAGAAAGAAAAAGGAAATGGTTCTATTCTTTGAATAAAAACTCGGCTGTACGCCTCATCCCCAAACAGGCGGCGAAAACTGAAGCTTTGGCCATTTCTTTTTCTCAAATCAAAATGTTACGTAAAACTCCAGGGTTCCCTGCAAGTATTACATTTGAATTAGTGGAATCCGGTTTCCCCGGCTTCCCTAAGGAACACACATGGAATGCAGCACACTGCAGCAAACTCTTTAAACATTCAAAAAAAAAAAAAAAAAAAAGGTGGTGGGGGGTGATCGCCTACCTTGTTTCGTTCTGCTCCTCCTTCCCCTGTACAGTAACCCCGGGAACATCTGGCAGAATCGAGCGGCCCAGGCTTCTCCACTGCATCATGAGGAAGAAATTTCCATGCCAATAGTTCTCCTTCCCAGTTTATTGTACTCTGAACGCCGTCTGCCGTATCTGGAAAATTTTACCTTCAGAGGATGAAGCGTAGACAGTCTAAACTCTGTTGCTGTAAAGCTGCAGCCCTTCCTTCCGACAAGCCCCGCCCCGCGGCCGCCAGCCAATCGGCAGCCAGCTCGTCAGCCCTCCTCTTCGGAAGCGGGCGCTCATAGGGTGACGGACACGGCAACACGGCGCTGGCAGCGTCGGAAAACAGCGCATCCATACTGATGAAGGGGGAATTTCCCTCTTCGAAGAAAGCCGTCCTAGCACCAAGACAAAGTGGCACATAATTGGCAGAGCACAGAGAGGGGTAGCGCAGGAAAACACGCTCGAAGACAGCCAGCCCTAAGCTGGGAGCTGCACGGTAGATACTTAGAAAAACACAGAACTCCACAGATTC
>NW_004524615.1:14874919-14879787 GCF_000260255.1 Octodon degus
TTTTTTTTTAACAATTCAAGGCCTGCCATGGAAAATGATAGCTTACGAAACATTTATATACGATTTCTGTGCCTGGGAAAGAATGTTTTAGCCAAGTACATATTCACAATCAGGACCTATTTGTAGCCCCGGCACACAGTTTTCCTGTCCGACATCTGTTATTACTACGGTTAATTACTGTAGCTCATAATATATCTTCCATCTAGGTTTGCAGACCACTGAGGACTTCAGTTAGAGAATGCTGCACAAAACAATTGATAGCTATACATTACCCTTGCGGCTCTTGGCAGACACGCACAGGAGGATTAGGCGCGCCCTAACCGTCTTAGATGCCACTTGGTACATACCTTGCGCTGGCCCACATTGTCATTAACGGAGCTACGATTATAGGAAGGTATTTACTGCTGAACACACACGGCATGTGATTCCAGGGGCACAATCAGGTGTCACTCCTCAAAGGATGTTTTAGGAGGCACTGGGGTCCCTGAGACAAAGCAGGAGAAGAAAAATTGAAAGGTTGCTAAGGGTTGCTTATTTATTTTTTCTAGTCAAGAGCATTTCTGCATGCTTTGAAAACAAGAACGCATGACATTTAGAAAAAATGAGTGCACATTTTCCCTCCCATAAACACAACATTTTGTATTTGAAAATTAAGTGTTGTGCTTCCACAGCTAGACTCAGTTGGGGACAATGCCCATATTCATTGGAAAGGTTGAACCCAACGCTATTTTTCTTATAAGTAACTGCTTATTGCATCTGGAATGAAGTAATGGGGTGCGACTTTGTGATTTCATTTTACTAGTTGTATCTTATAAAACACAATGCTTTGTATATTTGAGGACATTAAAAAAAAAGAATACTGTGTTTTAGTCCCCTCAATTTTTATAATTAGCAATGCTCTCTTTCCACTGTAAATCCTTTGAATATCATAACTTTCAGCCTTTCATCTAGCATAATATTCTAGAAATCTAAATTAGCTTTGTACTCAAACAGGTAGAGAATTATCTTAACATACCATATACATAATATTGTACTGCCTGTGTATGGATGACCCAAGTTGTATGATTCTCCTCTTCTCTAGGTCCCTCTGATCTGAATTTCAAATTTTAATCCTGTAATCTTAGTCTTAAAAGTCCAGTTCCCTTTAACCTCCATTCTCATACCAAGAAAGGGAGGCTTCTTGCATTTTCCTCCAAGCTAACTCAGAGCTCTGACCCATTGCCTGCATTGACACTAATTAATGGCCTCTGGGATTGCAGCCTCCAAACTCCAAGCTTCCCTGTTGCCAGACAGGTTTTACTGAGTCTTGTAGAGTCATGTTCCTTCTCTACTCAAACCCTTCCCTCTATAAAATCCAAATTATAGACTTTCAAGGTCCTTTGCAATTTGGTCCTCACTGTTTCCCTAAGGAAACTTGCCAATCGAGTCTCGTTTCTCTCCACTTCCACGCCTGTTTCTACCATCGTTAACCTGGAGGCCTCAGTTTACAACTCCTTTCTTCCTTGTCCACATTAGCTTCTCTGAAGTTCTTCAAAGTATTCTGAACTATTCAGCATGCCGGACCACTTTAAATCCTTAATGTAATATTAAGTAAAATAAATCTATAGATATGCTTAAATACAACATGGTATCTCTCATAGGAGAAGCCAAAAATATAAATAAAAATCAAAATAAATGTAGATAATAAGTGTGGAGGTAGAGGTTGGCAAATGCTAAGGAAACAAAGAGATAAAGGAAGAGGCTGGGAAGAGAAGAAAAGGGGGATAAAAAATAAGGAAGGTGTGATATGTCCTGGTACAGACTCCCCCAAGAGGAATGTGATCACTATGCACCGAAAACGTGTACTGGTAAAAAATTAAAATCAAGAAAAATATTTTTACTGTCACAGTCTTTTGGAGCTGCCTTGCCTGAGTTGCTCTTTCATCTCAGAAGGCAAGGTTTGTGTCCTCCGGTAATGAAGCTAATGCATACAAGACATCTACACAGTCACTGGAGCATGGTAAGTGCCCCCAAATGATAGCTGTTCTTATAGATGCCACGCCCAAGTGTGTTGATTTCATGATTTTTATCTCAAGAATTCGTGTCATCTTTATTGAAGTGCACAAGCTAAAAGCCAGGCAGAATTTCTCAGCTCTTTTCCCTCAACACCATTTGAATGACTCTGCCAGGGTCTGTTCAGGTTACCCCCTAAATATTTTTAAATGTTTCACTCTGCTTTCTCTCTCTACCCAGCTTTGTCCAGGCTATGAGTGTCTTTAACTGCTTGCATTGAGCTAGTTTCTGAGCTGGTGTTCTGAAACGTATTTTAGATTCCATCCAAGCTCTTCCCCACATTTCAGCCGGAGTACAATTTCATACATGGAAATCTTATTTGTTCCACTTTTACTATAGAATTGTGTCTCCCATCCCTAAATTCAGATGTTGAAGTCATAACACTGAGGTGATGGTATTTGGAGACAGGGTTTTGGGCAGTGATTGAGTCTAGGTGAGGTCATGAGAATGGGGGCTTTGGGTTGGAATTAATGTTCTTAGAAGAGATTCCAGAGCGAGGGCTCTTTCTCTCCCTGTCCTGGGAGGACACAGCTAAGAGGTGGCCCTCTGCTGGCCAGGAAAAGCCCTCCCTAGAAGTGGACTACATGGTCCCTGATCACAGATAGCTCTCCAGAACTGAGAAGGAATAAATTTGGGTGCTGAAAGCCATCTAGTTCATGGCATTTAAAACGACAGCCTGAGCAGACTACTACAGCCTTTAAGTACCTTGAAGCTGCTCTCAGGCACATGATGGAGTCCTATGGGCTGGCTACCACTTGGCCTCTGCTGCCTCCCTGGCCCAATCAGAAGCCAGTTTTTCAGGGACCCTTTCCCTGACCCAGAAGATGAACGCAGGCCCACCTGTTGTTGTCTGAGACAACCCCATGAACTCCAGAGTAGTACTTCTCAAATTTTAATGGGCATGCAAATCCCCAGGGATCTTGTTAAAACGTAGATCTGATCTCAGTGGTTCCTGGGTGGATTCCGAGATTATGCCTTTCTAACAAGCTCCCCAGCGGTATTGAGGCTGCCAGCCCATGGACTACCCTTCACCTAGCAAGATTTTATAGCTGTTGTTCACTTCAGAGCGTGTACTACTGGATATGGTTATTCGTTAATTTAGTTAATCATTGACTTCAGGCACACCTTTCCAACCTGCTTGTCAGCATCGGAAGTGACCACTGTCTCTGCAGTACCTGACCTTCATGTGCTGAAACGGGGGTGGGGGGAGGCCCGTAACACATGCCTGCTAAATGTGTGAACTGGCAAGTTGGATTGTTCTTTGTTCTTTTTTCCTTCTTCTTCTCCCTTTCTTTTTCTTTCTTTTTGTAACTCAGCATAAGTTTCTTCAAACTGTAGAAAGAAACTTGACGTTTATTACAGTTAAATGTGCTGAAGAGGGTGGAGAATGACTGATAAGGTGAACAGAGAGTAAGTATCAAGAAGATCAGTCTTACATGAAGTAGGGCCTGGAAAAATCAAAATTAAAGAAAAAAGTACCTTTGAATTGACCCCAAGAATTTGTCAGTAATCTTCTACAGGTTGATGGATTCCAAACCTGTCCCTCCTTCCTTTTCTCATGACTTCTGTGCCTAATTCTCCACTTGAATATATCAGAAACAGATTCATCTTCACCTTTGCTCCAACTAAGATCATTTTATTCATTGCAATGTATTTCTCTTACGTTTACCACCTCCCCTGGATGGAGTCGCTCTTGTTGGCATCCTTTCCCTCTCACTCTCTGCTATCTCCAAATGCACCCAAGTCCTTTGCCTACCGTGCTCCTTCCCATCTCCATTTCCACCTCTGTGCCTCCGATTCAAGATCACATGGCTTTTTGTCTACTCTCCACCTCTGACTCCATCTTGCCCCTTAGCTTCCACCCCCCTCACAGCCTCAGATGAGCAGAGGAGGGAGGAGGGAAAGGGGACATTAATAGAATGAGGATTTTTATGGACAGCAAAGATATACTAATAAAAATAATTATAACTTTAAAATGCAATAAAGAAAACCCAAATCATACATGGCATGTCTTTTGTTTCCTTTCCATTACTCTTACTGTCTCTTGGGTAAATCTCTCCTGGACAAATCCTCTGTTTACTCCCTAAGCCTACAGTCTCATGGCAGCTCTTGAGCACACATTCCCCTTACTTCACACCCAGTGTCACTTTCAGTCTCTGGAATATGTCACGTCCTTGAGGGGATGGACCTGCATCCCTCCTACCTGAAGCATTTTCTCCTCCTTCCCCGGCCGCCTACCTAGTTCCACCTCCCAACACTCCATGCAGTCTTCTCCAAGAAGCCTTCCTGCCCACCAAGGCTTCCATGCACCTTGACGTTTTCTTCCTCCCAGCAACCATCGCAGTCCATTATAAATATGTCTTATTTCCTTGTTCAGCTCACTTGTCCCTGTGAGAGAAGTGACCATAGGTGTTTTTTTTTTTTTTTTTTTTTTTTTTTTTTTTTTTTTTGTGGAACCGGGGATTGAACTCAGGCCCTTGCACTTGCCAGGGACGCACTTATTCCACTGAGCCATCTCCCCGGCCCCAAAACTTAACAATTCTTTTTTTTTTTTTTTTTTTTTTGGTGGAACCGGGGATTGAACTCCAGTCCTTGCACTTGCCAGGGAAGCACTTATTCCACTGAGCCATCTCCCCAGCCCCCCTATGGCCATAGGTTTTTGTCATCAATTTTTCCTTAGTACTTGGAACATGCAATTGTACTACGGCAGGCACTGAGTAGCTGTAGAATGTTAAAAGGGTAAACATGAGAATAGCCCTGGTGAGAAAGTGCCAAAGACAATAGTAGAGAGAGAGAGAGAAAGAGAGAGAGAGAGA
>NW_004524615.1:14880089-14892808 GCF_000260255.1 Octodon degus
CTTTGGCAGATATACCAAAGCTAGCAAGCTTTCAGGTAAGGGGAACATTAATCTTTGATGATGTTTAAAGTGGTGGTGATTTCCAGATAAACAAAGTTTCTCTTTGAATGAAAATGTGTAAGTGTCCAGAACAGAGGAAGGAAGGAGGGAAAGGGTGTTCACAGCAAGGGAGAAATGAGACAGGAAGGCAAGGTGCAGAAGCCTGCGGTAACTCAACTGAGAGCTTGCTCCTCTGCCGGGGTCCTTCCAGCTTTCACCCTGTCTCTTGGTCCATGAGAAAAGGATGAGTTGCCTCACATATAGACCAGATCGTAAGCCCCTTGGGGAAAGAGGGCAAGTGTTACTTTCTTGTGTTCTCCATGATGCCTAGCAGGGAGCGCTGCTGAATTTATGTTGGATGATTGATTTCTATTTAGAATTCTGAAGAAAAAATTATGAACTTCAGAAGAAATTGGTATTTTTCTGATGTGTGGGTTGTTGAAAATGCAGCAGGGAATAGAAAACTGGTTTCATAATTGTCAGAAAAAGTTATAGTATTTTCTATGGAATTTTTCACCAGCAACGAATGCTCACCAATTTCTAAATTTGCTCTACAAGTCCAGGAGTAGAAGGCTGGGGGAAAATTAGACCTAACATTTCTTGGGCTAAGGAAAAAGAGTGAAGCAAACTGCATCAAGCGTATAAATGAAGTAATGGAGGAGACATCCTGAACATAGAGCTTAGTAATCAGTACTCTGTGCACACCAACTGTGGCATTACTACTTCTGCCCAATCAGGGTCTTTGTCCTGACCATGGTGAAGAAAGGTCACCACTGTCACCAGAGTGGGAATGAACTAAGGTGAGCGTTTGGTGGTCAGTAATATTTTCACTTGGCCAAAAGAAATACAAAATCATTCCATTCATCTAAAAACACCTTCATGTTTATGTTTTAACAACTTGGTAGCTATTTAAAAGTTAATACAAAATATTTGAAAGAACTAACATTTTTATTTCATTCTCAACCCAAATTAGTTATTCGTGGGTTGGGCATGCCTATTGGCTACTGGACAAAATTCTCCAAGCTTGAAATCAAATTGGAACCACTATTTTTATTTCCTGTTCCACACTGATTTTTCCCTGGTACTTGCTTTTCATCTTAGCGATGGCTGAAAAATCCAGTTTTACAAAAACATAAAATAGCATCACAAGGAAGGCAGCGTGACTTTGACACAGAGATTGCAAATTACCTTGAACTAGTGGCTTGCACCAGGCCTGCAGGAGGTCAAGGACCACCTTGCATCAACTTGCTAGAGACGTAAGATCTCCTTTGAAATCCTTGTGAGCTCACTACAGCTTCCCAAGGTGCCTGGTAGCACAGTTGGGGAAATATTGTGCTAAGGTAAGAATCCTAACAGCTTAGCCAGTATCACTTTGTATTTTCTGAGGAGAGAGTTGTATGCCTCCTGTCCTTGGGCTCAAGGGCATTTAAAATTACAGAGAAAAGTCAAGTCAGAGTTTTCTGGACATGTGCAGTTGTGGAGCTGAGGTCATTTGAAATCTTTTAAGCCTCAGAGATACGAGTGTGCTTTATGGCTCTCTAGAACTGCAGATGGGTGTAGGCCAAAGAGAAAGAGGGTGAGACCAGGAGCATACTAGTCCGGCTAGCTGTTACGGTGGGTGAGTTGGGGGTGGGGACCCTCCGGACCATTCACCTTTACATTGAATTGTGAAAAAAAGTACAAATAAATAGCATCAACATCTTCCCTGCTACTCCAGACAAATCTTTACGGCTCATTCTCAGATTGCTCCTGTGCTGGCTGGGATCACCAGGCCTCAAGCATTTCTTGTTGTGTTTGCTAGAATGTGGCTCTGGTCCTCCAGTGAAGGGTGAGTATTCTCAAAAATCCATCTCTTCCTCCATATATTAAAGCCTCGTTTCTGATAGAGAAGAGAGAGAGAGACCTCCCTTCTGTCCTGAAATGTACAGATGGATGACATCATTTCCCTCCTGGTGGACTACTGGAAGGATTTTTCCGTCCATAATTTTTTCCTATCTTACGAGTGATGAGGTCAGTCCTGTAACAAGTAGCTGGAAGGAATTATACCTGCCTTGTTCTGCCTCCTCAATGCTTCCATAGCGTTTACTCCTTTTGCCTGTCTATAATCTACTTGGGTTTATTGTCCATTATCTGTTTCTGCTGTGGGCTGTCCACGTCTCAGGCAGGGACTTCATCTTTTCTTTGTCAGTGCATCAGGGACTGCCAATAAAGATCCTGCAAACACACAAGTAAAATATTGGAGGACCAAAATATAGTCCAGGATGGATAGAAGTTGGTGTTTGAGACGCAAAACCAAGCATCAAAACTGAGAAACACTTCCTAAGGAGCTTCCAAGGGTTCTTAGAGACAAGTGTTTGAAAATCAGAAAGACTAGAGAGGTCAAACCATCCAAGCAGAGTGCAGTTTTGGTGTTATCAGACAGCATGCGCCATTGCAGAGTAAAGTTTTTGTTCTTTGATGTTGGATGAACAGTGCAGGTCTCCAGAAAGTGTCTTCAGTGTGATGGAAATAGAGTCTTCTTCCAAAGGTTTAGAAGTAAGTGGGCTTGGGGGAAAAACTGTATTGAAAACATGGATAGGAATTTGTGACAGTGAGAGTATGTGACCCTGTTGACTGGAGGGGACCTTGTCTTCAGAGTGTGGACTGGATTTCAGAGATGGAGAAAGTGTGGCGTGTGTGTACTCATGGCTGTGATGGCCAGCTCACATTGGAAAAAGATAAATGCAGCTGATTTTAATTTGCTACAATATAATGCTTCTCACAAAAGACTTTTTCAATGTGCTGGTTCCCATCTTCCCATTTCAGTCTTTTTAGAATTGCCTTTCTGTCTTGATCTGGATATTCACTTGTTTGATTATAATTTGCCAAATACTCACAGTTCATTGGTTCCCCACCAAGCTCTTCAACATGTAAAGATAAATGAGATGAAGACCCTGCCCCCAAGGAGCTTCATATGTTGCACAGTGATCCTCTAAGCCAGATCTGTGGGCACTGTCCCAGAATGTTCCAGAAGAAGAACATCAAAGTTGGAAGTAACCAAATCTGTTTTACCAAGGGACTTCTTAGAGCCTTGATTCTGGAAACATGTCCTGCGACTCTCCACCAGGGAGTGTACAGCTCCTGGTGCTGGAGAATTTATTTTACCATGGCCTCTTCTTCAAAACACATGAGCTAAAGAGCAGGGGAGATCTCTCAGTGGCATAAGTGCCTGCCTGGCAAGTGCAAGGTCCTGAGCTTGATTCCTGGTGTCACACATGCACTGTCTTGGTGATACCTCTGTTTGCATTTCAGAAGTAGTTACCCTGGGGGTCTGTGTGGTGTCCGCAAGTCTTGGCCAGATCTTGATGGCCAGTTTTCTCAGTTCTTTCCCTTGGTCCCATCTTAGAGACAAGTTAGTTGGGATTTTCTGATTGGTAGAGAGCTGGACAGTGACCTACGTCCATGACTGCCTTGGCAAATCTCAACCCTTTGTAAATCTAGGCTCTGGAGGAAACATTCATGTCCAGAAAATGCATTCACTGATCACCTTTTTCCTCTGCTTAATACCACTCATGACAAGCATTTCTGGGAAGCTCCCAGAGGCATGGGCACAGGGAGAGACAGTCTATGTACTAAACATTTGCATAGTGATTATTATGTGTTGAGTGCACACTAGAAATATCCATTATTCTATTAAATTCCCAGTTTTATGTATTAGAAAAGCTACCTGAGTGATAAAGGAGACAACATTATGCAACACAGCTAGTCAGTGTTGGGAACACTGGACATGTGCTAGCTCTAAAGGTAATAATCAGCTGATACAGGGTGTTAGAAAGGGTGAAGTATTAGGAACACACACACACACACACACACACACACACACACAGAGGAAAAGGAAAAGTAGGGTATACTGGGGAGATTAGACATCCTAGGTGGAGTGGGAGGGAACAGTTGTGTAGCCAGGTAGGTTCTGCTGCAGCCAGGACACTAGGATGATCTGCAGATGCAAGGAGGCTACGGGATCTCTGAAGGGACGTTTTCTAAGCAGAAACCTAGGGACAGCCCTGGTGACATTCCCATGGGGGGGGTCACCTCTGTGTTCAACTGATCTGGCCTTCATTCTGTCCCTAAATGGCAGTGCTCGAGATGCTTCCTAATCTTGTACTGGTGGCCAGTCCATTATTTAGAGCTGAAATATGGTGACCTCTGTCTTTCTGTCCCTTCACATCCGGGTCTTTTTCACTGCTTTTTTCCCCCCTCTTTCAACAACCATAATTTGTAGATCTTTCATTTTTACCTTCCTATATTTCCCTGTCTCCTTTTTCACTAAATTAAAATAATTGCTTCTTCTTATCGGGTTAATCCATCAAACAATCTCATTCCGATAGCCATTTAGATCTGAGTTATATTCTTAATGAAGATAGTTTAAACTCACATAAAATGTTGTGAATAATCTCTCAAGGACATGTACACATGTTTCATATGCATATATATTACAAAGAGAAGGCAGCTGGCTTCACTGTATCTGCTTCGGAGAAGGGACCATGTCAAGGGACCATGGATGTATTCTTTGCCAGAAAGGGGCAATTATTAGAGAGAAAAGCAGGCTCACCTTAGCAACAGCATGAGATGCCGATGTCATCACCTTACATCATTCTCCCTCCTGTCACTGTATTCTTTCTCTAAGTCGCAAACCACAGCTTTATAGGCTTCTGGGTTTAAAAGCTTTAATGAAAAAGGAAGAAATAACCATATTCAAATATTCACCAGTCATTCTCATCTTGAGCACTGTAAGCGGGTCGCCCTGCTACTGCAGAACAGAATGGGCATTGTTCTTTTTCTACTTGATCATCCAGTGCACAATAACTGCTTTGCCTGCGCCTCATCTCCCTGAGCTGTTTGCCCACACACTCCTGGGACTGCCAGCCCCCCCCCCCCAACAAGCCCGATCGCTTACAAATGGCATGATTTTATTCTGCCAAGCAGTTCAATCCTCAGATGATTATGTGGCGATTACAATCATGGATCTGAAGGCTGGAAGAAATCATCCCTTTTTTTCTTTTTTTGTAGCAGGAATCAAACTCAGGGCTTCACACTTGTCAGGCAGGCGCTGTGTGGCTGAGCTCTAACCCCAGCTCTGAAAGAAAATTTTTGCTAGGTTCTGACTTTGGTCTTGCTAAACAGCTCAGACTCATAGTGATCCTCCTGTCTCAGCCACCCTAGTGCTAGGATTATAGGTGTGCACCACCATGGCTGTTTTCAGGGCACAAGGTTATGGGGCCCAGCGCAGCATGCAGTATCGGAGATTGCACCCAGGTCCTTGTGCTTGCCAGGCAGGCACTGAGACCCCCAAACTATCTCCCCTGCCTCTGGCCTTTTTTTTTTTTTTTTTCTTAAGTAGAGAAAACAGACACAGTAGTTAGATTTTATGAAAGACAGAAAAGATTTTTTCCTCTCTGCAATTTTGTGGTTCCTTAAAATTTCAGTGAGGATTCTCCTGGGTGTCAGATCATGCACCAAAGATGATCTGGTCCCTGTGCTGCTCTACTGCTATCCCTGGTCTCCCCTACCCATGGAATTCCACGGACAGAACTTGTTGATCTGCAGCAGCCTGAAACGTGTCCTGCCTCTGGAACTGGATTGAGGGTCCTTCACTTAGAGGTTTCAACAATGCACTTGGCCTCAAGATAAAGAATATTTAAACAGTAGTACATAAAGAATCATTTAGGTTGTGCTTCTTTTTTCTTTACAATCACAAACATTTGTATATCGACAAGAAAAAGATTTGTTATCAATGAACAGACCACTAGCCACATACACGGTGCGCTTTTACCAAAGCAGGCTCTTGGCTTTCAGAACCACAAGTTATTCGTCAAAGACAAAGGCTTCCTTTGTAAGCTTCCTGCATGCATTAACTGTCAGCATCTAAAAGTAATTTTAAAAGTTCTCAATTTGCTGGATCCCTGACTAAGAAACACAGATGATATTTTTAATCTATTTAAATCTTAGCAGTTATTTTTAACATAATTAAGCATTTATAACTTTGCTTTATGGATACATGCTTTGAGTTATGTAACATCACTGAGCAGAGTCTTTGGACGATGTTTTAAAAGACTCTGGTTTCAAGATTTCATGTTTAAATATAAAGAGAACATTCTCTTTGGGTTAGAAATCAATGTCTTTCTTTTAAAAGATTTTTTAATATTGAAAATAGCCAAGAATATGGTTGCCAAACTTGTAGGAAGCGGTAAATTTTATGAAATGGACAGTTAGAATACTTTTTTTTTCATACTGAGTCAACTAACAAATTCTTACTGCCTTAATTATCCTAACTGGCACTCAACTAAGAATACTATTGCTATTCTCAGAGGAGACAAAGGACCTGCCTAATTTATCTTTATGTCTTCAGTAGTGGAAAGATTATTAAGCATTCATTGAATACTCTTTTGTGAAAAGTACTTTACAATAATTTATCACTTTATACTCACTCAATCACTTTCTTAAATTTTCCAAATAGAGAAACCAAGGAAAGGTAGATCGAAGACAGGCCTGGGTTGCCAGTGAACCTAGATGGTACGGCAGCTTTGTGCGAGATTGAGCAAATGTTCCAATAATCTGGTTCTGAGAGCTGAGCAAAGGTCCATGCCCAACAGACAGGTTTGGGCAGGAAGTCGGCAAGTGAAATTTTAGTGCATTCGCATGTTAATCCAGAGGAAAATGACCAGTGGTAAAATTGTCTTGGAAACATAGATGTATAGAAAACCTCGCATAACATTCTAAAGAAAATAAAGGTATTGTAGGTAAAAAAATATAAATGATTTACTGAAGTCATGTCCTGTTTTTCCTTCAGTTTGCACTTGCTTATTGTTATCAATATGTTTGTATCGCATGTTTCCATTCCTTGCGTGATGGGTACTTGTGCATAATGCTCCTGAATTCCCTTCTACACCCCCATCCATCTCTTGATCCCTCTCCCATTGAGAAGGGTCTGTCTCCCTTCTTTTTATTATCTATCTCGTATTTCAGTCTTTGTTCGTACTTTGGGTTGGGAATTTGAATTCATTTCTTGTGTCTTTTTAGCTGATTAGCTGGTCTGTTTGATTATTTGCCCTTTCCCTTAAGGATTATGTTTACCAGAAAAACCAGTTATTGTGTGAAATCATACTTTATAAGAACACATTCTCAGTTTCTTTAGTTTCCAGGGTTCCCATCCCAGGCCACTATGTTAATAACACATCCACTGCGTGTCTGACTCTCCAGGAGGTACTCAAGGAACGGTCACATTTTCATAGTCAGCATCCTTGAAGCATGGAGAGCCTTGGAGGGGTGCAGCGCTCAACATGCTGAACCACGCGCATCTGCCCGGTGAACAGCTGGAGAAAGAGGCTGAAGTGGGAGATGCTGTTTAGGGCTGGCCAAGCCCACAGATTCTGGGCATTTTTTGTGTTTCTCCTCTGGTTCTTTTCTAGCCATCTTTTTATTCCCTCAAATCTTTCTAAAATACTTAACCCCATGGACCTGCACAGTCCCCAGTGATGTGGGGACTAATGACTAGGGTTTCTTATTCCAGGAGATTGATGAGTTAGTCCATGGGAGAGGTTTTACTTCTAGGGTTCTAGAAGCAATTCGATGCTGCTTTGATATCTAGGCCACCTTCAGGTTCCTCAAAAGCTCCATTTCTAGCTACGCAGAGGGAGCAGAGGTAGGTTGCCTCTCTTCTAAGTCATAGAAACAATACTCAGTTGTTCAGTCCTACATCTGTTAATTGGTACTTTCCAAGTCCAAGACTCTCCCATATTTTTCCTGGCTAAATACTGGTCCCAGGTGGTGATTTGGGAAAATAACAAACATTGCTCTTTGGTTTGTCCTGAAAACTGCCCTACATTGTCCACTTGGAGTTTGACATTGTGGATTAGTGCAGTGAAACATCTAAGAAATCCTACAAGAAACATATATTTAATTTCATTTGTCCTCAAACTTTTTATTAGAATAACTTCTAGTAAGGTAAAGAGAAATGTAGCTTGAGAGATACAAATGTACAGCGTGACAAGCCCAGAAAATGGTGATGACATAAGGCTGTGCCCTGAGCTCACTCGGATTAGTTGGCTTTAGCCTCCCTCTTTGGAGGCTCAGGATCGTTAGAGGGTCCTACACCTCAGCTGTAAATGAGTTGGGCTGCATATGAGGGAGGTAAGAGAGGGTCTAGCTGGAGTCAGAAATGGGTGGCCAGAAAGGGGACACAGAAGAGGGACAAAGGGCACTCCAGGAAGGCCCACCTGTTACCTGGCCTCATTCTATGAAACCCATTTTACATATTAGGGACCTAAGGCTCTGATAAGTCAGCAACTCACTCAAGGTAACATGACTATCTTGGGGCATAGCTTGAACTTGAACTCATTTTGCTGACCCTGGATCCCACACTTTCCCCACACTTTTCCTATTTCATCACATGTGATGTAATACTACAGTGTCGTGAATATCGCTGCCATAGACCAGGTGTCACCACATTGCTGTGGTTGAGTGAAGAATCCATCAAAGATCTCAAGTTCAAGTCCATCACGTCCATTGTTAGTGGGTGGTGTTGTCTGGGCTCCCCTCTCCCAGGAACCTTCCTCTCTGCAGTGTGGAAATAGTCATTCTTATAGGACTTTAGAGTTTTGAGAGGATCAAAGGAGTTAATGCTCAGAAATTAGTAAGTAGTCAATGTATATAGTATCTACTGCTTTTATTACTGTGTGTCTTTGGTTATTATACAAATTTACAGCCAAGGCTTCGTTATTAAGTGTCAGGAACTACTCAAATCAAATGTAAAAGTAATTCCACTCCCATAAAACTGAGGCTGGGCTTTGAGATCCTAACTGATGAAAAATGAGCCCCATACATGCCAGGCAGACAGAAGGGTATCATGACTTGCTAATCAGGCATGGAAGTGGAAAATAGAAAACATCCAAGTTCATTTCTTCCCCCTGAGGATCAGAACTGAAACCATCACAGTGCAGACAGAGGGTGAATTTTGCTGGGTCAAATGCTTTCTTGCTGATTCATTACTGTGAATACAACTGATAGGGACAAAGGGATGTTTACTGAGCATCAGGGCCCCTCTCTAACGACTCATTGGCTTTTGTATTGATTGGATTAATAGCTTTGATCACTAATCTCAGAAATAACTTAGCGGCTTGTGTTTCATAAGCTGAAGCCGTTAGCACTTTCCTAATGCAGTGGCTCAAATTCTTTATATGTGTTAGAAAACAAAGGAAAATTAACGTTAAATATTCCCCAATATTTCTCCTTTTATGTTCCATCCTTTGTCTTAACAAATTTGATTAACTTTACAATTAACATTTAATGTTAGAAGTACATTGACTGCATCAGTATATTTTGATGACACATTGCTACAACCCAGAGTTGAAGTTTGTGTTCTATCTGGGTCAGCTATGTAAATCAACAACATTAATGAGCTTTATTAAATCATCTTAGTAAAAGCTCTACTGTCCTAACTGTTTACTTAACTCTCCAACCAACAAAAAAACCCAGCTGTCACCTTCTGATAGATCCTGTTCTGAATGAGTTTCTTTTCCTTAGAGGGAAAAACATGATATAAGTTTCAGTCCAACAGCAATGTCATATTGAGGCCATTGGAAGAATACTATTACAAAACACTGACCTTCTGGATCCCAGCTTACTGTTAGGAAGGAGCAGTAGAGGAAGGGAGAAGATAGGGGGAAACACTGTTGTTGCCTAGCATGTGTGAAATAGTTTGAGGTTCTGGGCTACGGGAGAAGGCACCTGGAAAATGCAGCTGTTTTCTATATGTTGATTTTTTATCCTGCAGAAAGCACTGACTTGCTTCACAGGCAACTGCGTGGACTCAGGGGAACACACCACCCCAAATGATTTAGAGTCAGGCTGACATGGGTTAGACAGCAACCCATGTCCTAGTCTGTGGGAAGATAAAGTCCTCTAAATAGCTGACACATAATTTAATTGCTATGTAATGATCATACATTTCTCCAACATTCTCAGAATATATATTTTCTTCCTTAAGCAGTAAATTTAAATTCCACATGAAAATAAATGCTTCCTCAAGAAATAATCTTTATATGCTTGAGAAACAAAGCTAGAAGTTTTTTATGTTGATAATACTTTGCTAACAGCTTGCTTTATTGATATGCACTTTGATTAATACAAATGCTTCATTCTGAATATGGTTTGTAAATACTGATTTATTTATTTGCTTCTTTTCTTTTTTTGCAGAGCTGGGATTTGAACACAGAGCTTCATACATGCTAGGCAAGAGCTCTACCAATGAATGACATTCCCAATCCTATTTTGTAATATTTAAAATGGATATTTTAATACTTTAGATAAGATTTTTCCTAGGATGTATATTAGCCCATCAAGGTGCTAAATCCAAGTCTAGACCTCATTACTCTCAACAGACAAACTGTGGGGTGGCTGAACAACACCAGCCCTTCCCCTGCTTGTGTGTCTTTCATGGGAAAGTGGAACTCATTGCACTGAGGAAATAACTTGAGGTTGTGGGCTACAGGAGGAGGCGCCTGGAAAACGCAGCTGTTTTCTATATCTTGATTTTGTATCCTACAACTTCATTAAATTTTTATCAGCTCTCTCTCTCTCTCTCTCTCTCTCTCTCTCTCTCTCTCTCTCTCTCTTTAGTAGTATTTAGGTTTTTCTGTATATATGATCATGTGTCTACAAGCAAGGATAATTTGACTTCCTCCTCTCTAATTTGGATTCTCTTTATTTCTCTCTCTTGCTTCATTGCTCTGGCTAGGACTTCTAGCATGTACTGAATCAATGTGGTAAAAGTGGAAATTCCTGTCTTGTTCCGGATCTTAGAGAAAATGATTCCAATTTTTTCCTTTTCAGTATGATGTTAGCTATGCATTTGTCATATATAGCCTTTATTATGTTGAAGTAAGTTCTTTTCATACCTAATTTGTTGAGAGTTTTTATCATGAAAGGATGTTGAAAAAAATGAATGAGCTACATCTTGTAATCTTTAACGCTTAGTTTTCTTTTGGGTTCATCTCTGCTTTCCTTTGTCATTCATTCAATTAAATTGATTATTTATTTAATTCTATCTATATTCAAGGCAACATTCTACACCCTGGGAGCTATTGAAGATAACAAAAATAGGAGCATATATCTTTATGGGGAATGGCGAGGATGATAATTAAATTAAATAGCATTTTAAAAGATGACAACAGTTATGTAGACCAGAAGATCAGAGAAAAAAAGATAAAGAACGCAAGATGAGGCAGTGGTTTAGAGTATCAACTAGCACTGGGGGAGGCCACACCAAGCAAGCTGTGTTTGAACAAACATTAAGAAGGATGTAGAGTCCATGACAGTGTAAATTTTAAGACAGTGAAACATCAAGGGTTAAGGCCTGGAGGCTGAGGTCATTCTTCCTGGAGCATAGAGAGTATAAGATGGAAGAGGAAGGAAAAGCAGTCTGACCAGTAAGAACGTGGGGCTGGGCAGTGGTGTTCCAAACCACGCACAGGCCCACTTACGTGTTAAACACTTGGATGTGTATTCACAACACCCACTCATCCACTTATTTCACCAATATAAGTGCAAATTTACACCATGAGGATTTGTTTCGGCATGATAGCATTAAATATTGGTCACTGAGAAAATTCTGATGGCCCTTAAGGTTTCCTGGGAAGCTGCGAGTCTCGTGTTTTCATTTGCAAGTGGTTTATACCAAGGATAAAGTACCAAGAGTAAAGTCTATACCAAGAATAAAGAATAAAGTTACTTCTCTAAAGTACTGAGTCCATCTTGGACTTATAACCAAAAGGCACAGGGAATGCACTTGGGCGGGTGTCGGGGAGCGTGCTGCTCAGATCTGGACTTGGTGGCAGCAGCTTTGGCACCCATTTCGACTGTATTTTAGTGCATGGTGATAGATATGGGTGCACTTTTAGCCTTTGGTATGTAGAAAGTGAGTTTTTCCACTACCATTTATTAAACAGGATCTGTTTCTTCCAGTGAATGTGTTTGGCCCCTTTGTCAAACATACGGTGGCTGAGTGTGTTTGTAATTGCCTCTGCTTCTTCTAATCTGTTCCATTAATCCACAGGTTTGTTTCTATGCCAGTACCATGCTGATTTTATCACAGTAGCTTCGTAGTACACTTTTGAATTCCTTGCTACACATCACCTGAAATTTTAGTGAGAATGTTTTCTACTTCAAAATCTAGAATGATGACCTTCACTTTTATTTATTCAATGTTCATGTTTTAGATATTGAATTTGGAAAGGAGGGAACCAGAAAGCTATGTGGTGAAATCTGAGTGTAGTGAACGTGCTAGGGGCTGCTCTAAGGGCTCTGCACACATTATTTCATTTAAGTTTGATAACCGTAGAAGACAGGTATCCGTCTTCTGGAGGGAGAGTAGTAAATGGCAGATCTGGAATAAAATCGCACTCATTTTTACTCTACAGCTGATAATATCCTCTTAATGTTCCAATGACAGTGGTTTTTACTGCTCATTTTTTATTGGAAAGTTTTGAACATTATCTGAAGTAGTGGAATAACATAATAAGTGTAATAAGCTCCTATGCATGCATCTCTCAGTCTTAGTAATTACCACACAAAGTAAGCCCTGTTTTAACTGTTCCTCAGTACAGTATTATTTTGAAGTAAATCTAAGATTTTTTTTTTTTTTT
>NW_004524615.1:14893448-14894460 GCF_000260255.1 Octodon degus
CAGTGATTTATAATTTAAAAGCATTGAGCAGGCCAAATAGCTCAGCAGATTAAAGCACCTACTTAGGCAGACACAGGGACAGGGTACAATCCCCAGTGCCCAGCAGGGCCTGCCCCTGGGGCATGCTGAGGTGTTGAAGTCGATTAAGACTGGGCGTGCTGGGCTTGCCTGTATTCCCAGCATTTGAGAGGCTGAAAACAGGGGGATCCCTACTAGTCAGATCTGTGTAGTGAGACCCTGTAGACCTTGTACTAAATACATAAAGAAATAGATGAAAGTATCCAATTTTGGACCTTTATGAAGATTGTAATTCCAAAATTTTACTGTTAAAATCTTACATAATTTTATTTAATAAATGGAATAATCTTAGTGGAAACAGCTTTCTAGATTTGAAAAAGTAAGACCATTTGTGTTAAAAGTAACATCAGATAAATTATCCAAATAATCTCTTTCACCCTTGTGCTCTGTCTACGCACTCACCAACTACCGATCTGTCTACTCAGCCATCCACATGTCTAACTATATACGTAGCAAGATGCATACTTAAAAGTAGGCTTTAAAATACGGCATATATTGGGCTGGGGAGATGGCTCAGTAGAGTAAGCGCTTCTCTGGCAAGCGCAAGGCCTGAGTTCAATCCCCAGTTCCGCCAAAAAAAAAAAAAAAAAAAGAAAGAAAAAAGATTACTTATAGCTGGGTATGGTGACACACACATGTATTCCCAGTATTTTGGAAAGCTGAGGCATGGGATCAAAAGTGTGAGCTCAGCTTGGGCAATTTAGCAACTTAGTGATAGTCTGTCTCAAAATAAAATATAAAAAGGGCCGGGGATGTAGCTCAGTACAAAGGCCCTGTGTTCAATCCCCAGTACCTCAAAATAAGTTTACTTGTAAACATCTTTCAATTGGTTGCATAGAGCTTTCTCCACAGGGAGATTTAGTTTTTTGAAGTAGTGGGTGACAAACTTTTTTTCCTTTTTCTTTTATTTTGGTGTCTTGATTTTTTTTTTTTT
>NW_004524615.1:14894560-14905297 GCF_000260255.1 Octodon degus
AGTCTGATCTAGTAGTGAGACCCTGAACATCCTGTAGACCCTTCTCTAAAATACAAAAAAATAAAAAAGTTTAAAAATGGCATATAAAGATACTATTTCTTACAGAACGTGAGTCAAGCATGTACAACACAATGTTGAAAGCATGATTGATTTACCATGAACCATGAAGCACAAGAAGAAAAAGCAAAAGCTGCAAACTGAGATGAGGATCAGACAGGAGGGCTTATGTGTTTCTGAAAATAAGAGGGCCTTTTGAAGTTCCACTTTTCTGCTTGTATGCAGTGGCTGCCCCCCAGCCTCATTTCACTGAGACGATAGTGATAGATCATTAAAACACTCGTTTCTCAAGGACTTCAAGGAAGAAGAAGCTTTCAAAGAAAGATTTTTCCACCCAAATTAGCCCATTGGCTTAATGAGTGAAAAAAAGAGAAATAACATCAGAGCAAAGAGTCTGGGGTCATAAGGAGGGGAAAGGATCAGGCTGAATGCTGAGTAATGAACTTTCATCAACCAAAGCAGACATTCAGAGGAAATAAGTAAGAGGAGAACCTACCAGGACTGCGGGTGGAAGGTCAGGCAGCCAGACCCTCCTCCCTCACACAACTAACTGGAAGGAGCTCCAGTCCCAGAGCACAGAGCAACCAGCCTCTAACATTTCTCACTGGAAACGCTGCTTAGTCTAAACTCTCCTAAACTCTCAGGGCTTCATTCATTCTCCTCCATGTCTGTAGCTGCTGGGATAGTAATAATATGCTGTTACAGTTGATACATTGCGTCGCTTGATGAGTCTAGATGTCTAAGCAACTCGGCAGTTCTCCATCCCGGGGTGAGAAAGACCTATCCTTACTGTCCTAGTCAACTTGAGAAGTGCGGAAGGCTAACTAAATGACTCGATGGGCCAGGCTCCTTACCTCCTGTAAGAGGAGGGCACAGAGACGGCGCGGGCACTATATTCCCCCTAGTGGGTTGTAGCCTGCTTACACTGTAAGGGGAGAAAAGAGGTTTGCTTTCCTTCCCTTCTGCTCTTGCTGTCTTCTGCCGCCTTCAAGCGTTGCCCCTGCGCCAGGCCACCCTGCCTTAGAGCCAGCAGATTACAGACTGAAAGCGCCACAAACTGAGCTAAATAAACCTCTCCCTCCTGAATGTTGTGCATTGAGTATTTTGTCCCAGCAACCAGAGAAAAGTAACCAAGATGCATACTCAAGTACAAGTACTATGGAGGGTTTAAGTGCATGGAAGATTTTAGAGATTTCTTTAAAATGAAAACAAAAACTTCTTTAAAACTATAGTCAAGTTATGAAAGATTTAACTCTAGAATTTTTCTCGTCCAAGGTTGATTGATATTTTATACAGAGTGATGAGTTATAAAATGCAAATATTATGAGTAAGAATTCTTACAAGTGTGGTGTGTTCATTTAGCTAAGCTGAGGCTGTGCGCCTCCCCAGATTCCTTTCCTTGTATGGTTCCCGGTCAGCACTGACCACAAAAGGCACTTGATGCGTGAGATGTGGCGAGAGCCCGCAGCGCAGCCGCCTGTCCTGCATTCCGAAGCTTGGTGCAGAGCGCCAGGCACAGCGGCTGAGCGGGAGCAGTGCGGCTGACACGCCAGCTTGCTTCGTTTGTGCACCTCCGCATCCCAGCTCATCAGCTCCCCAGCTCCTGCAGGGTCTATTTCTTGAGGCTCTCCAAAGGCCAGGACACGTAGCGCTCAGTATTGAGGGCCACCTCCTTCTCCAGCAGGTCCATCCGAGAGTCCGGGTTGGAAGCTGTGAGAGACAGGCGCAGGTCTCAATTCCAGATCCCGTTTATCTGTGGAGCTCTCGTTCATCAGCGCAGGCTCCAGTTTGCCTTTGATCTTAGCCACATCCGGCTTTCTCCCCACCAACTAGGCAGACAGAGGCAAAGGCTCCAAGAGCCTGCTCCGTGCTTAGTGTAGCCGGTGGGCTGCAGAGACTGCTGCATCAGCTCCCATAATTCCACAAAGTTCATACCCCTCTGATTCTACTACATTGCATTGGACAATTGTGTGTGTGTGTGTGTGTGTGTGCACGCGCACTTGTGCATGCGTGTCGGTATTGGCTATTGAGCTACTGAACCAAGTGTTTTCTCACTGAGCTATATCTTAAGTCCTTTTTATTTTTAATGTTGAGTTGGGGTTTCAATAAATTTGTACACTGTTCAGGTTGGGTTCAAACTTTTGATTCTCCTGCCTCAGCGTACTAGACCTAGGAGTGTGTGCCACTAGACCCCACTGTTCTGCTTCTAGATCAAGCCTTGAAGGATAAAACAATTCTATGAGATAAGAAATAGACTCAAAAAGTAAAATTTATTCAGTGCATGAAGGAAAAACTGCCCTCCAAAATTTATATATGTGATTCCCAAATTGGCAAATGATTTGAATACCAACTATAACATTATATCTAGTCTTTCTCAACACAGTAAGGTAATTATTAATTAATGTTATTTCTAGTGAGATTCAATGTTCAAAAATTAAGTAATTTTTGAGGTTCTCAAATTATATGGGCAATCATAGAACTAACAGGAAGATAAATTTGTCACTTAATCATACCCAACATATTAAATTTTTTGTGGCTGGCTCAGCCCACCCTGGGGGCATGGCTGGCGTAGCATGTGGTGCCAGGGATCGAACTGCAGTCCCTGTGCATTTGCCTAAGCTTGCCTAAGCAAGTGCTTTAGACCGCTGAGCTATCACATTGGCCCCCAACATATTAAATTTTGATCCTTATTGTGTATTTTTACATTATTAACTATAAATAAATCCTCAAAGTCAAAAAAACAAAATCAAGGTGAAATGTACTAAAAATAACCAACCAAAGTTTAGCAAATAATTTCACACACTCATATTGCTTCATTCATCAATTTTTAATAACTTCCCCATAATACCATTCTTGAACTCCAAATTCACATTGCAGAATGTCTGCTAGATGTGCTCCTCAAACCTAAACTCAACTCTTTAAACAGCGCTTCTCCTCTGTGTAAATATGCTTTTTCCTCTGGCTTCCAAATTTCTCTTAACAATATGAATTGTGATTGTCATGATTTTAAAAACCTCTCTTAAGAGATTCCTTATATGGGAAACTCTTCAGTATTGATCTTCCTTGACCATTTTTATAGCTCGGTTAAGGGTCTGGCCTTGGCTACCCCATCAGTTGTAAGCAAGCAGTTCACTTACAACACGTGAAGTGGCAGGAATTTGCATTCACTTACTCATGAAGGTGGCAGTTGGGGGCTGAGAAGATGGTTCAGTGGAATAAGTGCTTCCGTGGCAAGTGCAAGGGCCTGAGTTCAATTCCCGGTTTTTTTTTTTTTGTTTTTTTTTTTTAAAAAAGGTTGCAGTTGGAAGATTTCTGCTCTCCTGAACACAAGGTAGAGTTTCCGACTTTCGCTGCCCCATTCACAGGTGTGACAGGCAACAGTAGGGTCTTTGCCAGGTGCTGTGTGTATTGATATTACGAACTAGTCTTCAAGCCTGATTCTTTGGACAAAGTGAAGATTTTATGAGCTAGGTAGATAGAATTAATAGTCTAATCCAGGAAGCAGGAAAAAAAATGTATCATTCTTCTGGTTTGAAGACTATTGATCAGGAACATTTTCTCTGGGCCAGCAAAATCAGTCTTCTGTTCTCTTGTCATCAAGGACAGTGACTAATGCAAGAGAAAATATTAGAATTTTCTTCAATTCTAACTAGTTGCAAGGTCTGAGTCCTATGGCATCTATGTGCAAAATGTACTAGGAATTTGCCTTTTTTAAAATCCCACTGCCACTACCTTAATGGAGCACTGAAGATAGCTGAGAAAGAGCTTCCCGTATGTCAGAAAAGTTTAAACTTTTTGTACATCATAACTCACTATATCTATTGTGTATGTAGGCTTATTCAGCAAATATTTCCAAAGCACCTACTTTGTGCCAGGCATGGATCCTGATATTAGGGCTTCAGCAGGGAGCACACAGACCAATCTCTAGCATATCTACTAGCTGGGGAGACATAAGGTCAGGCGTATGTGTAGTGTGGTGTGGTGTTGTGCGGTGTGATGTGGTGTGTGGCATAGCATGGCGTGGCGTGATGTAGAGTAGTGTAGTATGGTATGGTATAACTGGTATCACTTATAGCTTCTGAGGGCTGGCCAAATAGCTCAGTGGATTAAAGCACCTGAAGGCAGGTGCAGGGGCCAGGAGTTCCATCCCCGGGCCTGCCATGCCAGTCCTGCCCCCAGGGCACTGAGGCTGCAGTCAGGACTGGGCGTGGTGGCGTGCACTTGTAATCCCAGTTCTTGGGAGGTTGTACACAGGCAGGTCACTACAAGTCTGATCTAGTAGTGAGACCCTGAACATCCTGTAGATTCTTCCCTAAAATACAAAAAAAAAAAAAAAAAAAAAAAAAAGTTATAGCTTCTGTGGAGGAAAAGGTGGCTTGGAATTGTCACAGAAGAAGGATTGTCCTTCTCAAAAGGTTGGTAAGGGACAGCTTTTCTCTGGATTATACACAAGAAAGGAGTAAGAGGACAGTATGGGGATTAATGGTGGGTGAGAATCTAGGAAGACAGCAGAGCAAATGTGTGCAAAGGCTTGCAGCAGGGTGTCAGCTCCCTGGATGAGACCAGTGTGGCCAGACCCTGGGGCAAAGGCAGGGTAGAGGTGGGTGTGACCAGGAGACAGAGGGACACATCACGTTGGGCCTGCCCTAAGCTCTTTGTAAGGTCCTTGCTTTCACACTGAGTCACATGGGAGGCTCCGGAAGCTTCCAGAGACTGCTCTGACTCACACATTAACAGGCAATAGGGTAGCCAGTGGTGGGCAGAAGGCCAGTTAGGAGGGCGCTGGTGATTGCAGCAGGCGTGGGCGAGTGGTGCCCTTGCCAAGAGACAGCGGAGGAGATGGACTGCGTATGTAAAGTTGAGGATCTGGATATATTGTGCAGAAAGATCCAGCAAGTCTTTCTGAAAGGGAGTTGAGCAATGAGATGCAAAGAGAGAGACTAAGGTCCTGGGTCTGAACACCTGGAAGGGTGGAGTTATGGTTTACTGAGAGGGGCGAGATCACAGGAGCAGATTAGCAGAAGAAGTAGAGAGTTTGGATAAGTGTCCAAAACCTGAGGGACTGTAGTACAGTTTTATAGACTCCCTCTCCCTCTCTCTCCCCCTCCCCTCCACCCCTCTCCCTCACACTCCTTCTCCCCCTCCTTCCTCTCCCTCTCCCTCCCTCTCCTCCTCCCCTCCACCCTTCTTTTTTTCTCTTTCCCTCTCTCTCCCCCTCCCTCTCCATTCCCCTCCCCCTCCCTCTCCCTCTCCCTCACTTTCTCCTTCCTTCTCCTTCTCCTTATCACTCTCTCTCTGGCTATTTATAAGGAGTTGCATCACAGTTACGGAGGCTGAGAAGTGAAGTCCCACAACCTCCAGGCTGTTCTGACAAACTGCAGAGCCCATGGTATAGCTCCAGACTGAACACCAGCAGGACCGAGACTCCCAGGGGCTGATGTTTTAGTTTGAGTCTGAAGCAGGGAAAATGCTATTATTCTAAGATGAAGCCCTCCATCAGAAGCATTTCTTCTGCCTCCAGGAAGTCAGCCTTCAGTTTCTGTAAGTCTTTCAACTGATTGAGTGAGGCCCAACCACACTGTCGAGGGCCATGTGCTTTACTCAGCCTACTAAGTTAATTGGTCATCTCATTTAAAAAAAAAAATCACAAAAATTCTCAGAATAATGTTTGGTCAAACATCTCAGTGGGAAGACACATCAAATTATCCACCACAAATGTGGTGGAGGTACTGAGGAAAATCACCTAATGATTCTGAGGTTCAACAGAGGTCTGGAGGCAGTCCTGGGAATCTTGAAGATACTCAGATCTTCCCAAGAGCATTTGTAGCCAACATAGAAGGAAGGAGTCAATATCAACCACCAAACGAGGAAAAAAAAAAAAAAAAACACAAAACTATGTATGAAAATCAGGCAAATATTTAAGTAGTTATAACCTTTGCATCCCAGCATACTCAAATACCCAATGATTCTGTTCTCTAGAGAAACATTACATTACAGAAATCAAAATTAAGGCAATTACAAACACCTCAAATAAACCAGTAGTGCATTTGTAGATCAAAGAACACAAGTACACTACTCATGTGATTTTTATCAGGAGAATTAAATATTGGAAAGAAAGCATAGAAAATGAGCACAACTAGCTGGAAAAAAACCAGCTTAAAAAAAAAAAAAAACTGCTTGAACAAATGAAAAACTATCTCTGGGGCAAATGACAAGAAAACCAGCTGTGGCAGAAAACTTGCAAGAAATTATCAATAATTGCTCCAACAAAATGAGCACATGTAAAGCTAAGTTTGACACGCTAATGGAATAAACATGAGTAGGGGTAGGTCAGTAACTAGGAGCCAGAAATACTCCTTTCACTAAGGATGTGTAATGGATAGTTGCACTTAAACATGAATCATTGTGAAGGGTATGAATTTACTCTTCAGTTTGTTCTGATTTAATCAATGCATAGGATATAAGGCAGAATAGTGGAGCATTCAAAGAGCAATAATTTTTTAATAAAAGCAGAGGTTCGATATCAGGAGGATTTATCTACCTAAGAAGTAAAGTGTATTTGTTACTCCAACCGGAGGAGGACATTTTGGCTGAGTTTACGCATAGGGGAGTTAATACCATAGGCAGCTGACCTCCCTCTTCAAGGAGCAGGCTGGATAATCAATGTCTTTTGAGGTTCTGTGACTCTGCTTTTTAATTTGCAGTATCACTGAAAGCAATTTCCTGGCATTCCACAGTCTAGCTCTAGGGGCCAAGTAATTGGTGACCCTTGGTCTTTGTAAACAATCTGAATAACAAAGATCACAAAAGAGACCGGAGAGGGATGTTCAATTTAAATTGCATCTTTCTAGGCGGCTGGTTCTCAAAGACAGATCTGCAGAAACCTGGGATGGCAAAGGCTAGCTTGGAAATGGAAAAGTTCAGGAGAACATGGGGAAGGGATTCCATGGTCATTAGAATCACAGAGCTGCGCTGGCTCTGCTCCTTTGGTCTCACCCTCGTCCCATCCCCAGTTTTCTGTGCCCAAAGATTGATCCACTGTGGGCTGAATCACCCAGACAGCTGGAAGGAGTGTTTTCCTTCCTCATTTCCAGAAGTCACCATTGTCCTCTGCAGCCTGAGCTCTTTTCTGGGCCTCTCCTGGTGGTCCAACAACATTTCCTCTCCTCTGCCTTCAGGGTTTCCACCTGTTGCTCCTCTCCGGTTCCCTCCACATCTCTTCTAAAAGGAGAAGTGATAGGGCTTTGCTCCATTCACTCCTTTATAAAACTGGTAGTTCCTCATTTAAAGCTTTCTGAACCATTCAGCGTGGGTTCTTCTTCCCTGAACAATAAAAAGAGTGCTAAGAATCCTTTAAAATTGCAATACAGAAGAAAAGTTGAAGGGCAGACACTGTGCAGACTTGTATAGTAATTGGTAGAATACAGTCTACGGATGGTATGAGTGTAGCGCAAGCATGACACTCCTGGGTGGAAGCCACCGGCAGGTTATAGATTATACAGAAAGATGTCTGATTCCACTATTAATGGGATCCACCTGGCCCTGGGCACAATCACTGTGTAACTTTTGACATTTTCTTCATAACCAGAGATAACAGAGAAGAAGGACCTCAGTCTTGCAGAGACCAAAAGCTGGTTTATGTGTCACTTTGCGGAACTGGCATGAGAAGTGGCAAGGGAAAGAGCAGAGTCAAAATTATTTAAAAACTGATCTCTAGGCTAAACCAAATGCAGCCGCTTGTGCACATGGGCGTTGCTGCAGCTCGAGGTGGCCGGGAGATCACCTCCAGCTACCTTTTACTAGCGCTGCCCAGTTTAATGACCGGCTGAAACTGCGCTCGCTGGGCCCTTACAGAAAGAAACAAACCGAAACACCGCCAGACAATATGAGGCCCTCACAACTAAAATGGATCATCACTACGTTACGCATCAATTGACGATGTTAAAATGTCTAAGGTTACCAAAAACCAGTTATTAGGAAAAATGCACCCAAAACCTTTTAAAGTCACTTATCATGTCTAATTATCTGATACCAGGTATTATTATGCTATTATGTGTAATTTTGGTACCATGGTTTACATCATATTACATGTCATATTGAATTACTAGTCTAAAATTATCAACATATTGATTTGAATAAGTCTAAAAAGTGAGTAGTTTACAACAGTTATTGTAAGAGCCTCACAGAGAGCTATATTTATTTATTCATTCATTTATTTGATAGATTTTTGTGAGCACCAATTATGTGCCATGTAAAGTGATAAATTCTGGTTGTTACAGTAATAAATTATATGTCTTTGAGGCACACACACAGTACAAGAAAAGCGGAACTGAGGAGAGAGAAATAATCTCAAGCAGACCCCGATGGGGTGAATACCGAAGGGTGTGCAGGCGTGGGTGGAACCTTGGGGTGGGCTGGAGCTTGGCTGAAGCCTAAGATGAGGGCAAGTCAGACATCTCAAGGAAACACACATAGCTGGAATGTTCCAAGTCTAACAGGCTGGGGAAGGAGCTTGTGCTGGAGGTTGTCCAGGAATCAATATGGCTGCATCACTAGAACGGTGTGGCTGGGGATTAGAGGGGGCTGGACAGGAGAGCCAGGGCCTCGTACACTATCGGGTTCGACCTGTGTCAAGTAATCTGGAACCCAGGAGGTTATTAATAAATTTAATTCATTTGGCCATTTCACAAGCATTTAAGGAGGCTTTGCATGCATCAGGAGCTGCACCAAGGACTGAAAATAGGAATGAACTAAGTCAAAATTGACTCTGATCCTGAGGGGGAGGGCACCGAGGTAGATGCTGAAAGCTAAACTATATTAATTAGATTGAGCAAGTGTGAGTTTTTAGTGCAATGAAGAAAATATGGTTCTAGCAGTAAGAATTTTAAGTCACAGGAATGGAGTTAGGATGGGATGTTCCAAAAACTTCTCTCTCAGGAAATCTCCTTGAAGAAAGACCTAAAGGCCAAGAAAGAGTGATTCATACACAGAGTAGGCATAAAGAGTATTACAGACAAAAGACTATTCTAGAAGGATGCTCCAAGTATCATGTCCTGAGATTGGTGAGGAGCTTCTTGCTCCCGAAGCAGAAAGATCCACGAAGCTGGAGCACAGCAAGAGTAAGGAAAGAGGTGACCGCGAAGGGCCGGAGGGGTCATCAGGTGTCTGATTATGGCAGACGGTGAAGTCTAAGATGATCAAGGAGGAGATTTAAGGCAATAAGCATGAGGTGACATGAAACAACTTCTGGGCAAAGAATGGCATGGGGAGGTAAGAAAGAAGGAAAGCAGAGAGACGAGGAAAGAGGTCACGGCACCCGCTGAGACCAGAAGTCGCACAGGGTGGCAAGTAGTGGGCGTTCTTGGAGGGACTCTCTGCTGTCCTGGGAAGCCTGGGAGTGGATGGCAGGGTACACATTTCGTCACAGATAATTCCTAGCTTGGTGGCCCGGGGGACTTGGCCAAAATGAAGCCATTTGCTTGAATGTAGACAGCTGGGGGTCGGGTGGCATAGGATTTACTTTGGCTCACATTTTAAAACATTTTTCTTTTTTATTACTGCCTGCTCATAGTATGGCATGATTACATTCTTTGTGGAGACTGATAGATTTGCAGAATCCATTTTAATTATTTTTATTCCCCCTCCTCTGGCCCCATTCCCCTCTGCCTTAGTTACTTTTTCTTGTTCCTGAGACAAAATACCCAATGCCCAAAGTTAAAGCAAGATAAGTTGATTTCAGGTTACAGTCTGGAGGAGTTTTAGTCCCTAATCTACTGGATCCAGTGCAGGGTGGTGCGGCAGAGGGCACTGCAGAGCAGGAACAGTTCATGGCTGGGAAGCGGTGGGCAGCGAGCAGCCAGATGCCAGCTTGCCTTTCTTGTCATCCCCTCCAGGTCCCCAGCCTCTTGAGTGGTGCCGCTCAGAGCTACACTAATTCCAATCAGTGGACTAATGTAGCCCCCCACACCCTTCATCCCAGTGTCGGATGCGCTGGATGCAGCCAGCTCTGAAAAGCTAAGCTCGACCTAGGAGTGTGTGAGGCTCCTAGCAGCAGGCCAGCTCTAGTTCTCGATGATTTGGTCACCTTCCAAAGGACTCACTGCTAGCACATGAGACTCTTGGGGGACATCTAGTTATAAACCATAGTGAGCACCAAGACGCAAAGCTGGGCTGCAGGACCTGCTGTCTTACCTGCTACCCAGAACTTTACTCTCGGTGCAGCTGGCAAGCCTGTGTGTTCCCACCAGCTGGACGCCCAGCCAGGACACCTTTCAGTGTCCTGACTTTCCACTGTGGCCACACCTCACCCTCAGCCTGCACCAGCCTGGCAGATCCCAAGCGCAGCTGACTGATGGAGCGCATCTTTCTCTACATTGGCAGGTCTGGGGCAGAAAGTCATTAGGAGGATGCTTTTGTCCTCTAAGAGGGTGGCTCTACTTGTCTCACCTGTTTGGTTTCTCTTTCCTTCTTTTGTCAATGCCTCCAGAAAAGTTTACATCCTCTCCAACTAACCCCATCATGGCCCTGACTGCCACCTCCCTTCAAATGGCTTCTGAATTTTTAACGTCACCACTCACTTAAAAAGTTGGTGGGACTCCTAAAACTTAGATACCAAAATGGACAGCAGTGTGGCATAGAATTATCACATTAAACTATTCACCAAGTCTCTCTTTTTTTTTT
>NW_004524615.1:14905551-14918647 GCF_000260255.1 Octodon degus
CTCTCTCCCTCTCTCCCTCTCTCCCTCTCTTTCCCCCTCCCCTTGCCCCTCCCCCTCTCCCTCTCCCTGCCCTTCCCTTCCCACTCCCCCTCCCTGTCTCACAAAGTCTCTCCTGATTAAATTGTCTTGGGACTAAAGCCCAGAACTACAAACCATTGTCTTTTTTTTCAGCTGCAGTTGCCCTGAAGGTTTCAACCTTTAGAGGAAAGTGCTGGATGATCCTGGGTACCCACCACACTTTGACTTGACTGCTTCTATGACGTTACTCCTTTTAGGGGTTTTGTAATGAACATAGGTGTTAGGGGGTCGAAATCTCTATCACTGAGTGCAATTATTTTTCAAAGTGTGATACAGATTCTTAGGCCTCCTTAAGTTAACTGAAGCAGAATCGCCACAAATGAGTCACAGAGCGGTTCTAAACTTTAGTGTCTAAAGATGCTTCCCAGAGACAGTGAAGGGAGAAGCTCACCTGTTCACTGAGGGGCTCAGTATTCATTGTTTTCTTAAGCTTTGCTGTTAGTCCAGCCTTCACTTCCAGATTACTCAGTTTCACTTCTGCCTCTGGTTGTTTACATGTGACCCCTGCCAGGTGGACCTGGCCTGATTTTATCTCCTTTTGTGGTGGATTAGCTCCAGGTGGGGTCCCATCCATCTTAGTAGCAGAGATAACCTTGGAAAGGTAGGGGGTGGGGTCAGATCAAAGATAAGCTAAGTAGCTGACCTGTTTCTATGAAAGCGTGAGGATTTCCCCCTCTCTCTTTATCCTCTCTGTTTCCGGAATCAATATCTTTCAGTACTGTTTATGTCTCAATTTCTCAAGATGCCGTTTTCTCCTACTCTCTTCATCCAATAGTGGATTTGAATGTTAATCTACAAAGGTCACCCCAGCTGCCATTGTCACAGGGACCAGCATTTGGAGGTTGGGTTAATTTCTGTGTTTCAGCTCTGTAGTTAGAGACAGCTTGTGTTACATAGCCATAGCACGGCAGAAAAGCTAGGACACGCATCACAGTCACTCTCTGACCTATAAACACCTAAATTCTGAATGTCCTATATATAGCAATGTCCTGCTCTGAGGGTGTACGGCTGAAACATTGTCTCTGTGAGAGGCCACAGCAAAGCCAGGGCTGCAGGAGTCTCCCTTCTTGCTCTCCCTTGGCAGGGGCGGCATCTTCCCCAGCTGCCCCAATGCTCTCCTGCTGCCATTCATGCAAACCGTGGCCCTTAGGAACGGTGGATTTCTAGTTCACAGCACTGCTGTTCACCAAGAGCAGCACCATTACTTGCCCTTCGCGTTCTGCCCATGCTGAGATTGCACAGCCTAAAGAGCCTGGCTTGACACAGAAAGCGAGGTTTTCTATGCAAATGGAATTCTAGACTTCAGACAATTAACTTGTAAGTGAACTTTTGGGATATGATTGTCATGTAAGTCGAAAATTCTCTAATATAGGATGTTGGTGACACCTGGTTTACCGGAGCTGATATTCCCTGCTGTATGTGTAAGAGCATGGCTTTATTACAGGCAAGGAAATAAATTTGACTTAATTTCAATGAGAGTGTCTATCTCTTCTGGAAACTTTGCAAGTAATTCAAGCAATCAGCTATTCTAGCTACTAGAAAATAAGCAACAATAACAGGTTAAGTCAAGTCCTGGTTTTGGAAAGCAGAACCTATTCTTTGTATAGGATGTTAGGAACTGATGTTTCTAGAGACACTGTAAGTCCAGCTTTAGGCTTCGAACTCTGTGCAAGGTGCTCCTAACAAACAGAAGTTACAGTAAATGAAGACTGGTGCAGCCTGCCTTGCGGGGCGCAGCACCATCTACCCCTTGCTACTCCTCTGAGTGTACTGTCCTCTGGCCACGACCAGGAAAGGCGTTTCCGGTTACTGATAAGAAGGTCAGGAGCACAGAAAGTAAAAGACGGAGCCTTAGTCACGCAGATGTCTGCTGACAAAGCTTCTGCTTTTAAGCTCTTTTCTTTGCTACAATGTAGCGCTTCCATTTTCAGATAAAGTCTCACAAACCTGGCTTTTCAAGTGGATAGTTCTGAAAAGTGGCTTTATCTTTTTAATCTCCTTCTCTTCATTTGTTAAGAAAGGAAAAACAAAGTCCTGTCTCCCCTTCCTGTACTGAGAGGGAGAGCACTTCGCGATGCCCGTGAGATGCTGAACAACCTGGGAGGCGCTGTCTGGAGGGAGGCGGACCGCGCTGCAGCGCTACCTGGAGAGTTTTCATACCACAACTGTCGTGACGCCTGTTTTGTTTTACCAATTTATTTACTAAGCACACAAGAAGTCGAAAACATTCCGAGCATTGTCCACACCAGCGGGGCGCTGCTTCCAGGAAGGGCCGGGCATTAGCTCGGTCGCCTACTGTGGCCAGGTGGAGCTTGCTTTCCCCATGCTAGCAGAGCACATGGACACAAGGCCGGCCCCGCTGCGGCAGGTGGCCCGAGCCCCACGCCTCTTCCAGGTCACAGACGCCCGCAGTCTGAGCTCCTTTGCCCAGACACAGACTGAATGATAAAATACGCATCAGGTTGAACTCCGGTATTTTTCTTCCCCATCTTGGTAATCAAGCATGATTGAAAAAGCACCAGGTAGCAGGTGGCCCACAGTGTCACCAGCTGCCCAGGCTGTGCATGCAGTTCCAAAAGTAAACATCAATAACCGTTTGTTGAAAATTGGTCAAAAGTATCTGTGCTCTTGAGTTCTGATCATATTAATTTTAATTGTGTATGTGGAGGATTCTGTAGATAGATTGACAGACAAGCCAGAGGACTAGAATATGTGTATCTGCTTATGTATATCTTTATTCACACATGCATATATACGCACATATGTGTATTTGTACAACATATAGAACACAACATACATGCATATACATATTCACATAAGTATACATACATATGGGCATACATGTATATACATGCAAGGAATATAGACATGTGTATGTACATATTTGTACATATCTATAAGCATGTATGTACACACATACATATGTATACATATATATGTACAGCTAGCATCTGCCAAAAAATATATACACACTTCAAGAAAAGAAAAACAATATGATTTTTCTTTGTGTTGGAGACCTTAGAGGGTGTTGTATAGCACTCCTGGCCCTTGGAGAAGAAACTCAAAACACATGTGTGCCAATCTCAGTGGGCATTATCATTGGGTGACTAAGGTCACCCAAGCAGCAGTCCACCATACTAACACATGTCTGAAAGCTCATGGCCACCAATTTGAGCACCTCTTGTAACGTGGAGGCCAAAGAAAACTTGTATAAATCTCATGTCTCAATAAATTTAGCATCAAAATATCTATACAAGTTCTTCTTTTCCTGAAGTTTGTACACTCCTACTTGTGGTGAGCTCTGCCTATATCCGTCTGCACAGAAACGGGGAGTTATTCTGATTCTTCTACCAAAACATTGCTTCATGTCTACAAAACTAACGAGCTGTTTCCACCTTTGAGCCTCTTGCTTCCCTCCTGCTTCCTTCTTTGCAATAGGCAGCTACTGAGCTCTACCACGCACCCATTCCCTGCAGAACAAGGCAGTCCCCTACTCCACCAGTTAGGGACGCAGGCCACTAAAATGACCACTACAATTCGATGGCTGGTGTGTCAGTGTCAGTGTATGTAGGTGGTGTGAAACATTGCCCACCTTGGAGAGATGGCTCAAGAGATAAGTAAGCATGCTAAGGAAGAATATGGTGTCAGAAGAGTAGAAGGATCCCAGGGAGAGGGCTAGGCATGTGAGGACAAAGGTGTGGAGGCTTGAGGGAGGGTGTGGCATTTTGGGGAATCTGGAGGCGGGGTGGCTGAGACTAAAGGAGGGAGCGAGGCCTAGGTGGAGAATGAAGAGGAGAGGTGGCAAGGATGGGACGAGGAGACTGACGGGAATCAGGTAATGGAGAGCAGAGGATGGCCAGGTAATGAGATCAGGCTGATGCATCTGGGAGCTCTGGCGCCCTGCCTGGAGGAAATCAGGGTGAGCTTAGTGGAAACAAAGCCTCACAGATTTGTATTCCTTTTGCTTCTCTATTCTTTTTCCTTTGGCTTGGTTTTCATGTGTGCCGGTGTTCTGGGAAAATTCAGGTGCAAGTTGCATGCAGATGTTTGGTTCACGTTACTGCTTGATTCCAAAAGCTGTAAGGAGGGGTAGGTCAGGCTCTGTATATTTCAGTGCATGCGCGCCAGGTGGGCTCTGGGCAGTGAGTGGGGCTGCAGGGGGCGAGGCGAGTGTGTACCCCGTCATTCTGAGATGATCAGTGCGACTGTGACAATTCCTGATGTTTGCACAGGGCTGTGTTCATGCGGGAGTGCGGGGTGTTGCTGTGAGATGCTCCCGTGAGGCGTCGTGCACAGAGCTTGCTAGCCGCACTGCGCAGGGGCGAGAGCCCAGGGCTGGCTAGTCGCGGGCCCAGCCCATCTCCTCGGTGACCACAGCAGCGCAGCCATTTGTCAGCCCACGTGCCTCCAAAGGATCTTCTTGCCTTTCGTAGCTTCATTTCAAGGAGGATCGCTCTGTGGGTGAATTTAGGGAAAATATTTCCTCTGAAACCTGCAGCAACCTCACTATAAGCAGGAACCTGTCTGTGGCAATGGGAAACAAAACCTTCCTCCGCAGATTTCTCCAGTAAACCAAGGGTTGCATCAGTTCTCTGTGGGTCAGGGTCTAACATCTCGTCCTCAGTGCATTTCAGGAAAGTTATTGTGCCAGTTTCATTTTTTTTCAGCTGCAGAACTGAAGGTTCCCAGCGGCAGAGGGAAATAGATAGGTTTGGCTTCCTAATTGCATTAGGGAGTATTACGCGTGGCTCTGGGCTCTGGCTCCTTATGTTTGCTGCCACAGCACAAATAGGAGATTGCTTTCCTGTTTTTGAAGCTTTTAGTTTCTGTTTCCTCTTCCATTCCACTCGCCACCTTTACTGGCACAAACAAAATCCTTCTAGTTATTTGTTCCTTAGGCAAAATCCTGGAAGAATATGAAACTAAATGTAAACATTTGGCAAATCTCAGAGGTGGATTTAAGTTTATATTTGTTGCACATCTCTATGGGTTTATCTCTTTTGGTAAAATCATAATATATAAAACATATATATATATATAATGTCATATATAATTGAATTTATTTATTTAATACATGGTCTCGCTAGGCAGCTCACACTCATAGTGATCCTTCTGTCTGAGCCTCCCAGCACTGGGATGACAGGCGTGCACCACCACACCCAGCTTTGGTGGCCCATACAGGGAGCACAGTTTTCCAGGGCCAGCATGGCTTGAGGAACCAGGGATGGAACTTTAGTCCTTATGCTTGCCAGGCAGGCACTTAAGCCACTGAGCTGTATCCCCAGTCCCAGAATATATTTTTAATAAATAAAAAAAATGATAAGGTTCTGTTTGGAAATTTATGGATTCTGTTTGGAAAAATAAAAATTGCATACCTTCTGGCCTACCCACCCAAAAGAATGTGGGTCGTGCATTTCCTGTACTTTTTAAGTTCTTTTTTTTTTTTATTTTTTTGTATTTTAGGGAAGGGGCTACAGGGCATTCAGAGTCTCACTACTAGATTGGACTCATAGTGACACACCTGTTTACAGCCTCCCAAGAGCTGGGATTACAGGTGTGCACCACCACTCCCAGTATCAATTGACATCTCAGCACACCCTGGGGGCAGGGCCAGCACAGCAGGCCTGGAATCCAAACCCTGGCCGCTGTGCCTGCTTTGTAGGCACTTTAATCTGCTGAGCTATTTGGCTGGCCTTTACTTTGTAAGTTCTAGGAATTCAGGTGTTAGTAAAACTCAGGTGGAATCTTTAAGAAGGTCATCCTCTGTATGACAAAATGTACTGATAGAAAATCCTTTGGATACAAAATTCCCAGTATTTTAAATGAGGTTGAAAATAAGTCAGCAAAGGCCTGCAGACTTATTTTCCTTAGGAAAGAGCAGTTGCTGAGTGATCAATGGAGAACCTCTGGGGTCCAGTGTCCATGTACTGTCTTTGTCTGGCAGTGCTTTGTGACTACTGAAGATTGTTAGAGGTGTAGAGTTCAACGCCTTTGCTGGGAGACGATAGAAATACTAGTGATGCAGAGGGACAATTTCTAATGCTTATCCTGGTGACATGAAAACATGAAATAACCTGCATTCCTAGCCTACTCTTCAAAAAATGACTTGCTCTGTTTCCAAGAGTATTTGAAAATGCCCAGAAATGGAGAGGAAAGAAACTGTGATTGGCCCAGTGAGGGCCTGAAGTAATTTTCTACTTAGGGAGGGAAATACTATCATATGTGTAAGAGGAACCATGTCACATGTCTAAAAGCCCAGGCTTTTCATATGGTAAGATAGTCACCTTGGCCTCTTTCATTGACAAAACACTTCAGTATTACATTGATTGATATATAAAATCACATGTCATTTTAATTGAAGAATAATAATAGCTTAATTATACTGAAATAATAAAGTCTATTTTAATGAGAAATCTATAAATTTTCCGAAGCAAGCAATTGAATAATTCTCCATATTGGAGGTGGGAATGCAGTATGTTGAGGAAATCTAAATTAAGTTGGATTTACAGATGCGATGGCTGGGTGTTGCCAGTAACTAGGATTAGGATGATCTGAGAATATATAGCCTTCTGGCAAATGAGGAGTTGTACTTTAGATGCTTTGAATTGTGGCATCCATAGTAATACCCAGGTAGACGCGTCCAGTAAGTGATTGGACCTATGGATTTAGATCTCAGAAAACTTCAGGGGAAATGATATTATGCTCATGTGTCATGGATCCAGAAGTCCTTGTCTAATCCCTCCTTTCAGCAACCACTCTCCTCAGAATGCTGTTCCCGGCCTCACACTCTGGGCACCAAGGCCAGATACTGAATGGATAAAGGGTGAGTTATCCAGAGAGCATGTCTAGGTTAAAGTTAATCTGGCCCACTGATCCAAACCAGGAAGGGAGAAATGTGGAGACAAACCCAGGCATGGGGCAGGCACACCACGTGGAGGACAGGCAGTGGAACGACAGAGGGAAGGGTTCTGAAGGAGACCCGGGCTATGAAAGCTCCACAGGTGTTTTTGTGGAGCTCCTAGGACTTCGGGCTTCAGTGAGCAAGTGAGTATACTAGTTATTTGTGGCTACTCTAACACATTACCAACAACTTAGTGGCTTAAAGCACACATGTATTGCCTTGTCATTTTAGAGACTGGTCTGAATGTGACTTACACACTGGAGTTAAGGCACTGGAAGACCTGCATCCCTTCTGAAGGCTCTAGGGGAGAACCTCTGCCCTTGTCATTTTTAGCTTCTAGAGGCTGCTCCCATCCCTTGGCTCCTGATCTCTTGTTTCTCCAAGTGACATTATGCTCTCTCTCACCTCCCTCTTTCAAGGACCCTTGTGATTCTGTTGAGCTGGTACAGATAGTCCGAGACTCTCAGCTTCATTTGTAAAGCCCCCTTTGGTATGGACAGCAGATATTCATACACTCCAAGGATTAGCATGTGTATTTAGTGAGGTCATTTTCAGCCTATGATAGGGATGTAGAAATAGCCTAGACAACTCAATTCCCATTCAAAGGCATCGCAGGTTTAAGAAATACAGGAGTTCCTCTATTTATGATGAATTTAAGTCCTGATAAACTCACAGTAAGTTGAAAACATTGAAGCTGATACGCAATATACCATCCCAGGCACACAATGCATGGCAGAGCGTCAGCGTTCCCCTCGTGACTGGGGGCAACTGGGAGGCACAGCTTGCTTCGGCTGCTCCACACCTGGAGCATCACACTGTGCCCTGGGTGGCCTAGTATTTTTTTCTATTTTATGTTTTATTTTTATCAGTACATATTTGTAGTACATCATGCTTGTATTTCCTGTAGGCAGTGGCTACATGTACATAACGTATCTTTTCTGGGGCCTGGTTTTAATTAAATTAATTAATGAAGACCCAAATGAAAATTCTGTACAGTTTCTACTGAGTATCTACCATATTTGCACCATTATAAGGGTGTGATCAAACTATAGTAAGCGTTTAAATTTTTAAAAATTGCCACTGATGCCACTCAAAAGATCCTCCATTGCTTTGATCACTTGTCCTTTATTTCTTGACATGTCCTGAAGCAGTTCTGGGAATCCTCTTTGGTCTCTTTAGGAGGTATGATTAAAAAATACATGGCAAATGCTGCTACTGCATGCTTGTGAACAGAAAGGCAGCCTCGTAAAGACTTTATAATTTGTCTTCACTTAATTCATTGCATTTGGCAATGTGCGACTTCTGGCTCCTTCCAAAAATCAAAATAATTATGAATGGTCAACATCTTTGAATGGATTTAGGACAGATAGGCATCCACAGCAGCACTCTGAAGGCGGCTCACCAAGGAGAATGCTCAGGACTGCTTTAGAAAGAGGCAGGAGTAAAGAGAGAAATGTATTTCAAAAAAGCAGTGTTTGGGGGGATTAATGGAAATGTGTTTTATTGCAACAGGTCTTTTTTATTTACCAAAGCTTTTAAAGTTGAATATCATAAATCAAATTATCTGAAGTTGGAGACTGAATGTATTTTTTCTTTAAAAAAAAAAAAAAAAAAAAAAAAAAACCCTATTATTTACTTACAGACCTGAATCATTCACTTCAGTTCAACTTCAAGCCACCATACTTTGTTCTCACTTGGACTTTGGGAATCTTCTTAGAGTAGTACAGTGGTTTTTTTTTTTTTTTTTTTTTTCAAAACCGGGGATTGAACTCAGGCCCTTGTGCTTGCCAGGCAAGCACTATTCTACTAAGCCATCTTCCCAACTCAAGAGTAGCACAGTATATCGTGGAAATGAAGTGCATTCTTCATTTTGGGTATCCAATGTTGTAAATGAAGGTATGAATATGCTACTGAATAACACGCAACAGGGAGAAGCATGAAAAATATGCAGGAATACTGAAGACACCTGCAATAAGGTGTGAAATACAAAAATAGGTGAAAAGGAAATATATCAAATGAATAATTGTTGCTCAATTGAACAGGAAATGTATACCATACTTGGTTCTCCTTTTAAATTCTCAAGCATTTCATAATTTTAAAAAGGTAACCGCAAATAGTTTCTAAAAAGTAACATACCAAAGAGTTACTAAGTGTTTGCTTCAGGGAGGAGATGGGAGGAATGAGTCCATGAAGGGATTGTAGAAAGAAAGCGCAAAGCACAGATGGAGGAGTTGCGGGGTTTGGGGGTCAGGCGGTCCCTGTGATTGCTGGTGGAGGAGCAGTTCAGGGATGAGGGGATGCGGAGGCGATGACGGAGGGTGATGCTGGAAAGCCATAGGACAGCAGTTGGAGACCGCAGCTTCCGGAGGGAAGATGGCAGCCAGGCATCATGGGTGCTGTGAGGTCAAATGAACTTTGGCAATTTTTATTTGTTTGTTTTAAGAAAAAAAGAAAATACTCCCGAGTCTTACCCAGACATTGGCCAGCGCTGTATAATAAGAGCTAGACTATTTTGAATAAACACTTTAAATTCCTAGGGTGACACTTTATGTCTCATAGGCAAGAGGAGCGGAGCCTGGAACGGAATGAATGTGAGAACAGTGCTTTCTTCCTCTGACAGGCTGTGGGAAAAAATTCCACAGGGGAGCCTCAGTTTCCTCATTTTCAAAATGCATGCTTCGGACCTGATGGCTTCTACTGGTCACTCAGCAGAGCTACTTCCTGACCTTCTCTGCGACCTCTTGCTCTATCTAAAGAGCCTTAATCTCACTCTTCAGAAAGAGTAGACCAAAGTGGGAAGAAAGGAGACTGGGGATTTGGTTTCATTTTCCACTGTCTCAGTCCTGTGCAGGCCAAACAAGCAGGTCCCTTGCCACAGGCAACCCAGCCACTGGAAAAAACTGGTAATGCCAGAGAGGCAGGACAATAAATTTTCCTTCTTCCTGGTATCAGAAGGTGGATAAAGACACATGGCGCACCTGGGCAGAAGCTTGAAAATCATCACAAGGAGAAAAATTGAAGAGGGGGCATGAAGTCACAGTAGCGACCGCACATTTTACCTTGTGATTAGAATTAGCCAAGGTCCTCTCAGAGGTGAGGTCAACTATGGGCAGGAAACTGTCAAACAGCGAAACACCAGGTGTTTGCCACTATGAGCTTAGGAGGGATGCGAATGGCTATTTGGATGCAGAAAAGATCCTGGTGGGTGCCTGGCAGAGGGCTGCAGCAGATGGGACAGGGCCCAAGGAGAGGAAGGGGGAGCGACCAGGAGGACGACAAGGCTGCTGCCAGATTGCCTCTCCCAAATAAAGACTGGTATTTTAGGGGTGTGCTGAGAACAGAAGGGATCTGAAGTTCTATGTGACTAAGAGCAGAGGTAACCAGTCTTGGAGAATACTAGCTGTTGGATACTTACCATGAAAGAAGGAATTTGCGGCAGCTGCTAATAAATTTTGTGGTAAAAAAGGATGAATAATGGGTCAGAGTGACGTTCTGAGAGCACGGGTGCTGAACACTGAAAGGTGAGCAACAACAACAAAACTGAAGGGAAAAATAGCCCGTAACCACGTCTTCATTAAGATTTCTTTAATTCTATGCTGAGAAGATACCAGCGTTGATAATAGAGTCCTATTCTGTAACATTTGATTTTGATCCAACTATACCCATGTGTGATGTAACTACATAGTAACTGCACAGTAAATTAGAAATGTATTTGTTCTGTAGTAGGGAAACCAGATATTTCTATTAGTATTTAAAAAATTTCAAGCTTCATTATGCTCCAAGTGTAGCAACAGACACGTCTATACTTGGTATAACCTAAAAATTCTCCCTCTCCTCTCTCTCTCCTCTTCTTTCTCTCCCTCCCCCTTTTTTATGTATTTAGTACAGGGTCTACAGGGTCTCACTATCATAGATCATACTTGCAATGATTCTCCTATTTTCCGCATCCCAAGTGCTGGGATTACAGTTGTGTGCCGCCACACCCAGTCTCAATCCCTGTCCCAATGTGCCTCAGGGGCAGGGCTGGCCTGGCACACCCGGGGTTGAACCCTGGCCACTGCGCCTGGCCTCTGCACCTGGCCTAAGTAAGCGCTTTAGTCTGCTGAGCTATCTGACCGGCCCTCCCTCAGCCCTTGCCTGGTCAACCCATCATCCTTGCCATGACCAAATTCATAATAGAGAGTAACTCCCAAGAAGGAATTCGAGGTTCTCTTGGAAAGGTAGTAAGTACTCCAGAACAAACCAACAGTAACATCTCAAGTTCACAAAAAGCTCGGCTTCTCTCCTAAATGTGGTCCTTCTCCGGCACACACTGTGTCTGTGAATAGTGTCTGGAGCCGCTCAATGTTTCAGGCTAGCCGTGGGGACCGCTTGTACTGTCTTTCTCTCCTCATTCCTAACCAAGTCATGGCCATGTCCCGTAGACTTTATCTCCTAAGTCTCTCTTGGTTTCAATTCTGTCTTTCCAGTCCCATTGCCATCACCTTAATCCAGCCACTGCTGTCTTTCTTCTGCACCATTTGCAACTGGTTTTTCTCATCCACATCATTCTCTATATTTCATGCAGACTCACCTTTTACAGAAATTGGATGACAGCCCAAACAACCCAACGGTTTTCCATTGTCTTTCAAAGCAAAAATCTGTAAGCTGATCCAATTTCAGCTCTGTCATCTCCCGTCACAATTCTGTCACCTGTCTCTGGCCCATCTTTCCAGCATCACCACTAGTACTGTCCCTTTGGTGCTGCTCTACAGCTTCCCTGGGTGTTAGGCGCTTGTCCCCTGACGTGTCATGCATCTTCTCTCCCCAGGGAAGGGCCATCACACATGCTATGTGCCCCTGGGACCTACCAACAAGCAGGAGCTGGCTTCCCAGGCCAGGAGTGCTCTCTGGAGTTGGACCTGGTTGGAAAAATAAGAGAAAAGACCCGGAGTCTCAGGACACCATCTACGGGAACATGAGGAACTCATCGTAGATGAGAGCAGGTGGGGAAGCAGGCAGGTGAACTGAAGTGCAAGGGAGCAGAGAGAAACACTCGGCTACATTTCGGATCACCCCAGAGCATGATCAGAGGGGAGCCTGTGGGGGCTGGGATGGAATGCTAGGTCCGCCTCTCACGCTACTTACGAAATGAGTTTGCTGTAGACTAAGAATGCTTTCCTGAGCAAGTTGTGTACTAGAGAAAAAGCAGAACCCTGGGAGAGGATGTGAGAAGATGAGAGGCAGTGAGCAGAGGGAATAAGAAGTAGGAGAGATTATGGTAGGGGAGCTAGAGCAGGGACGACCTCACAGTGTCAGACAAAGAAAAAGAACCAGGGAAGTCAGCAACAGCGCCAAGGGCCGGGGCACTGGCCCGGCCGGGTCAGTGCTGAAGAAGCAGAACAGCGAGGAGAAGACCACGGAGCGGAGGACTGCAGAGGCCCAAAGCCGAGGCCGGTGCATGCTCGGTGCCTCCAGGTGGGGGCGCTGCTCCACGCTTGGCTTGGGACTACCTTGTGCTTTCCTGCTGAGGAAATGTTTAGCTCTTCCATGCTTTATTTTTTATTAAAGCAATTTAAATAAATTGAAAAAGTCAAACAGCCCAAAGACCAATAAGAATATCATTCCTCTCTTCAACCGTCGACATGCAAGACCTGCTTCCCAGAAACATACTAAACTATTCTGGTGATTTGGATCCCTACCGTTGTGTTTCTGAGAACGCTTAGCTTTAGTCATTTCTGCTGATGCCTCCCCGTGAGGGAAGAGGTGGAAGCGCTGCTGGAGAGACGCTGTGGGCCTCACACATTACTTCTTATTTTTCTGAGATAATTGTATGACAACGTTGTAAATATTCAATGTTGACTAATGATTATTATGCATGATGAGCCACAGAACGGTATTATTGCTTTTACTTTCTAATACAGCTTGTGTGTTTTCTCATTAAACTTCTCTGCGCTGCTCATTAATTATGACACAAATTCTCCGACAGAAGTGAAAACTGCTGTCGCTGTAGTCCAGAGCAAAGTAAATCAGTTTTGTTTCATAACCATTGTAGTTTGTGCAGCCGGCAAAAGTGTCACCACCCCCCTTTCCCAGGCTACCTGGCTGCTCTCTTTTAAGCAAATTCTACTCCATATA
>NW_004524615.1:14918782-14920959 GCF_000260255.1 Octodon degus
GTGCTGGGATTGCACAGGAGTGTACTAGTGCGTACACTAGGAGTTAGTGTGTACTACTAGCTCCTGGTTAAATTATATTTCTTAATGGTGCCGTTTGCCAGCCAATCTGTAGATTCCTAGAGTCCTAGGGGAGTTTTGCATCCTCCTGCCCTCAGGACTACAATCCTCAGAAGAAAGTCGAAGCTCACAGGGCTCCAGCAGGCCCACGCTGGTCAGCATTCTGTGCCTTCTTCTACCATCTTCTGGGGAATTCAGGCAGCTCCACCTTGCTCAGGGGGACTGAGCCCACCCAGCCTCTCTAGCAGTCAGTCTACCCCAAGTCTTGAGCCCCAGGCAGGGCGTATAATCCTGTGTTCCGGGAAAGCACCGTTAGTCAATTTTTTTGGCTCATCTACTTTATATTCTGACTCCTTTATCAAGTTACTTCAAAATCTAATCCAGGGCTGTTTTGTTGTCCCCTGCCACATATGCCTGCTAATTCTGTTGGCTTCTTTTGTGAGTAATCTTTTCCTTCTCCGGTGAGATGATGCTGGGATTAAATTTGAGATATTTGCCTGCAGCCAGGGAAGGAGGGGGACATTTGTCTAGCAGAGAAGAAGGCCCTCCAGCGTGTTGGAGTTGGGAGGAAGTAGCGCTTTTACTAGGGACGAGAAGCCCACCTTAGGGCGTTCTCACTCTCCTGTGAAATACTGTTCAAGGTGAAATACACTTGTGGGTAACCAGCTCTCCCCACTTGTCTCAGTTACTCTTCTCTCGTTGCTGGGACAAATACCCGACACCCAAATTGAAGGAAGGAAAGGTTCATTTAGCTCACACTTACTGGAGGCTTCAGTCCACACTCAGCTGGGTCCAAGGCAGCCTGGCACGTGGCAGAGGGCAACCTTTCATGGTGGAGGCAAAGAGCAAGAGCACAAAAAGAGAGGTAGCAGCAAGCATAACTTCTCTTTCCTCCTTATAATGAAATGCAGATTGCCTGCCCCAGGGCAGGTGCAGCACACACACCCACAGTAATCAATCACGAACTCCAGAAGCCGCCCCAAGACTGCATGAGGCTTTGGGGGGACACCTAGACACAAACCATAATACCACTCCAGGTTTCAGAGTTCTGGGTTTCCCTAACCAGAGCCTTACCTTGAGCATTACAAACCTTCCTGTGTGTGCATTTGTACCTCTCTAGTAGTCTGTAACTCCACCATAACCACCTTGCAGCTGCCGCAAGGCAACAGCCTCTGGCTCTTACACTGGTACTTTACTTTTTTAAAAAAATATTAATTAATTAATTTGGTACAGGGTCTCACTATACAGGTCATACTTGTAGTGATCATCCTGTCTCAGCCTCCCTAGTGCTGGGATTACAGGCATGTGCTAGCACACCAGGTTTTGGTGGCTGGCATGGCATGCGGTACCAGGGATCACACCTGGGGCCTTGCGCTTGCCAGGGAGGCACTTAGATTGAGAGCTACATCCCCAGCCCGGGTCTTCACTTTTGCATCTACAGATCTCAGTTTCTCAGCATTCCTCTTCCAGGTGTCAGTGCAAATTCCCAATTACCAGCCAGCTCCGCTGTGGTCAAAGGCATCGTTCTTCACTTGGCCTTTAGATGCCTGATTGTCTGGAATCATCATACAGAAACATTTGGTTACCACCAGTGAGTTCTCCGGCAGTTGGGTCACTGTCTCACCCCAGGAACTACCATGGTGCATTGTGAGGAGAGCTCCGCATGGGTTCTCCTTGAGAGCGGGGAGGGGCAAGCCAGCCTCCAAACCCAGCTTAGCACCTGTATTTCACAGCACTTTTTGCGCCCCTGGCTGCCGGTCTGAAAAGAAGACTTAAGTCAGGGCTACCTGTAGGGACCAGGGACTTGGGGAGATGCCCATGAAGAATGAAGAAGGACGTGTTGGCTTTCTGTTGTTGTGAGAAATGATCCCTGACCTCTTGGTTCCATTGTTGTGGGCCTCAGACAAGGCTGAACATCAAGTTGGGGAACATATGATAATGCAAAACTCCTTATCTCATGGCAGCCATGAAGGAGAGAAAGGGAGGAAGGGGGGAAGGAGAGAGAGAGAGAGAGAGAGAGAGAGAGAGAGAGAGAGAGAGAGGAAGAGAGAAAGAGTTAGAATTCAAGATCACTCCCTTCAGGAAGGTTCCATCTGATAAATTTCCATCATTTCTTTTTT
>NW_004524615.1:14921098-14924914 GCF_000260255.1 Octodon degus
AAAGAGCAAAAAACAAAAACACCAAGAACAAAGAAAAAAAAAACAAAGCATCATATGACAATAAAAGTGGTACAGGATTTCAAAACAAAACCAGGAAATTAACAACCCATCAAATTATGGGTCAGTGAATGGATTAATCTACTGATGAGGTCAGCCTGGAGGACCCGATCACTTCTCTAAAACCCCTCCTCTAAACAGTCCTGCATTGAGGATCAAGACTTCAGTGCATGAGATTTGGGGAAGTTTCACTTTCAGACCTTAATGGAAGAAGTAGGAGAAGTTGGCCAGAAGAGCTTTTGGGCTACAGAACAGGCCTGGCATCTGTGATGAGAGTGAGGAAAGGAAAGACTGGGTAGGAGAACCCTGCACTTGTGCATGTCTTGGCCAGGGTGCTGGGAAGAGTCTGAGCCAAAGTTACTTTTTGGAGGCATATTGTTGGGCTCAGAGACCCCTAGGGACACATGGCCTGTGTGACTAAGCTCTTCACAGGGGATTCTCTTGAAAGAAATAGGAGATGTGATTCAGAGCTTAGGTAGGTTTTTGTACAGGAGAATCATAGGGGCTGGGGAGCTAGCTGAGTGGTGAAATCCTTGCCTAGCAGGCACAAGGACCTAAGTTAGCTTCTAGAACCTCAAAAAGAAGGTTACATTTAACAATCCTATTGCCTTCTTCCTAGGACCCAGTTCTGGCTGCCCCAGCAGCTTGTGAACCAAGTGGGGGAAGGGCCTGGGAAGGCCACTGCTGCCACGGGCTTTCCCTAGATACCTCTGTCTCCAGAGCTCTTGCCAATTCTTTCTGCATTCTCAGTGTTCATGAGACTGGACATTCAGAATAGAAACTACGTGATGTTTTGGTAAGGGAGTGTATTCACTCTCTGGGAGTATGAAGACAGGAATCTGTCCTATCTTCAGCCGGTCCTCTCAGCCATACTGTTCGCCCCCCTTCTGTGGTGCTAATTGATTGGCTTCTTGTTAGTGTTTCCCTCTGCAGACTCAGCTTCCAGCTTTCCCTTGCTCTGTGTCCATGGCTCTTTATCAGTCCTCTCTTCATATCCCAGCGTGCTTGGTATTGCTCATTCACCATGGACTTGTTTCCTGGTTTCCTTTGTTCTAGTGAATCTGTAGCATTTTTAAAAAAGAGAATACAAAATAGTAATAAAAAAGAAAATACCACAAATGATACAATTTCACTAAATTACATGAATTCAACAGTATTTGTTTTACTGCATAGTGTTGTCCTCAAATTGGTTGTTCAGATTATCAGATATATGCATGCAAAATAGGAAGAACGAAAAAGGAAAAAAAAAGTTATAAAAAATTAAGAAGAGAGGAAAAAGGGAAAAACAAAAAAAGAAAACAACAAAAAAAATTAAGTATTAACTTCTTCTTTCCATAGACCAGCAAAAATCCACAGTACGGTTATCTACACCCTCCTGCTTACATACATAGATAAATCTCTTTCTCCCACTCTCTCCTGTATTTCTCCTCATCTCAAAGAGCAAATAAAATATGAAGGGTACAATAGATGCTATACCATTTTTATTCTTTCTGGTTTGGGTGAAGAAGCAGAGGTTAGGAATACACACAACCTTAGACAAGAGGAAGGCAACCCTGCATGAGGCCAATAGAAAAAGAGCTGCGTAGGGCCACCGGTAAGTAGGTGGATGTTGAGTGGGAAATTGAGGCCGTGCTTTCCTGAGTGTCCTCCCTGCTGTTTTTCTTGTGAGAATATCTTCTGTCACATCCTGCCACCCAGCAATACCACCAAAGGAGCAGATTCCATTGTCATTTTACCTAAAACAAATATTCAATTTCCTTATTTTTTCCCCTCCAACTAAAGAAAAGCAACCTCTAAAAATGTAATTTATTCTGGGTGCAAGGTACAAATTCTGTGCATGGAAAACCAGGCAATATTGGGCTCCAACTTGTTAGAACCTATTGTGAGGTAGATAATGTCAAAAGATTATTTGAAGTTGATGTGGTAAATTCTAATGGAACAGGGATTTAGAGTCTCCACGGAAGCACAGACGAGGGCCCCTAAGTGAATCCGGGATCCAGGCACACATTCTGAAGAAACTGAGCTCTCAGCTAAGTGTGGTGGGAGGATTACAAGACAGCCAGGCAAAGGTGGGAGGGACAGATATTCCAGAAAGGCATGGTGGGACCATCACCTGGCTTCACGTAGGGACTTAAGGTGCAGAAGCAGGAAGTGGGGGGTTGGAGAGGGCAACCACACAAAGGCTGGACCATGGGACCCATTGGTGGTATTTCAAGGAACTAAAGAGGAGAGTGACAAGTGTGATTCGTTTACTGGAAACACCACCCAGTAAGGAGAGGGCAGGGCAGGCTTGCAAGTGGCAGTGAGGGCCTGTACAAGACTGGTAATAGCAGGGAGTGGGCAGGGGCAGGGCTGCAGCTGCATAAGCACTTGTCTGCTAGTCAGATGTGGATAAAACACCCCGCCCACCTCCTGCAGAAGGGAAAGCATCACCTCTGCTTTTGGGTGGTTCCCTGCATTAGAGAGGACAATCATTGCTTCCCTGGCCTGTTCTATGTGGATAAGACATTCCTGCCACGTCTTACCTTTGACCCACTGTTGTTTGGGGAAAACAGGAATGATGATTCTGCAGTGGCTTTTGTACTTCAGAGTAGCTTAGCATATTGTCCATACGTCATCCACTGTTGTGTTATTTTTACAGATACTTCTACACACACACATACACACACACATGTGTGCACATGTACCACATGATACCTACTATCATTCCTTTACTTTTCAACCATATTTATTTATCTCTGAAAGCTCTTTTCCTTCTTCTGGGCCCAGGAGCCCAAGGAACTTTGGCGATACCTAGATATTAAACATAAATTAACTAGTTCATAAAATTCTGATAGCTGTTCTGTTTTATTTATTTATTTGTGGATCCCTCTGCGCTAAGAACCATTTATGGATTGAGTGAACTAGTCAGCACGCAGGAGCTGTATATAATACTTCCCCTCCCAGTGTGCAGTTGATGCGCGTGAACAGCACACCGCAATCCCACGTGTCACCCCCTTTCCATGGCTTCCTCGCCCTTCCTGTATGTCTTGACTGCTTTCTCATTTGAGAAAGGCCCGTCTCTCAGTTTCCTGTTACCTATCACTTATGTTGCTCTTTCTTTATACTTCGGATTTCTCAGTTAAGAGAAAACGTGCTCCGTTGAAGCTTGTGTGCCTGATTTACTTCACTTTACCTGACGCTCTCAAGGCTGATCCATTTTCCTGCCAATGACTCAAGTTTATGCTGCTTTATGGCACAGTAGTGCTCCAGTATGTGTCAGTGTCACAGAAGAAGAAGTACAAGTGGCCCACAAATGCATGTAGAAATGTGCAACATCACTGCCCATTACAGAAAGGTAAACTAAAACAAGACTGAGATTTTGTCTGACCGCAGAAAGAATGGCCACCATCATGAAACCAAATAGTAGCTAATGGGGAAAAGGAAACTTTTTACATTATTGGTAGGAGTATAAACTAGGGCAATTACGGCAGAAATCAGCACAGAAATTCCTTAAAAACTAACAGTAGGTGTGCCATTTGACCCAGCTATTCCCTTTCTTAGGTATCTTCCCCCAAAAGTTAAAAACATTATATTACCGAGTTCCACGCACACCCGTGTTCATAGCAGCATGATTCATAATAGCTATACCTTAGAAGCAGCCTCTATGGCCGTCACCACAAAATGTGCTAAGATCTCTTTGGGCAGAGTAAGAAGTAGCAAAGGAGAGGCCCAGGGAGGTAGCTCAGTAGAATAAGTGCTTGCCTGGCAAGAGCAGAG
>NW_004524615.1:14925014-14933743 GCF_000260255.1 Octodon degus
GAGAGAGAGAGAGAGAGAGAGAGAGAGAGAGAGAGAGAGAGAGAGAGCAAAAGAGAAAGCCTACTGCCCCTTTGGAGTTTTGGAAGAGATGGGGGAGGGCCAGGTGGTCCTGGGCACACACTGACCTTTCTGGCCATTTGGGACCTCATGTCCTAGGACCTTAACTGGATGTGACATGGTAACCAACAAGTGTGAGAAGTGTCCTTTTACTTTGCAAAGGAATAATGTGGTGATCTAATTTTTAATCATTATGATTCTACTGGAGGACCTCTCACCAACTGATCCACATTTGACCACACCGTCCTCATGTGCAGGAGCCTTTCTGCTGCCTAAACAGCATGAGCTCCTGAGCCGAGGCCAGCGCCAAATTTGGTGTCTCTTCTAGAATTGGGTGTAGGTCCAAGAATCTGTCTTCTGCAGTGGGACAAGACTTGTCACAAACAGCCTGGATTTATGAGTGCTTGTCTGCAGCAGAAATTATTTCACCTTTTGCAGTGACCTTTACAGATTCATAAAATCAATCAGTTTTATTTGACAACCAAATCAGAGTCGTACCTTAAATAGATTGCTAGCACTTTACCTGGAGAACAGAATAGAGCAGATAGGTATGCACCCACAGTTGGGTGGATGAAGGCCCTGGAACAAGAGAGGGCCGTTTAGAGCTCATGTGTGTGACTCAGCATCAGGCAGGGCCCTGAGTGTGCTGTGCCCCGGGCCTCCCCTCCTTCCCACCACCATCACATTGGCTGCCTCAAAAAATATGCTCTATTATGACATCATGCAGTGACCCTGAAAATAAACTGCCAGGCTGAAAAAGAATTGCATAGAACACCATAACTCTTTAAATCCTGGTAAATTTGGTTTGGTGACCAGAGCTGTCTGTGTAGACAGAGTGAAATGGGGGAGGATTCCAGACTTGCACTCTGCAGGCTGAAGGGATATCTTTGGTTGGTTAATTTCATAGCAATGTTGTCTATGGAGAGGATACTAAGAAAAGTGTTTAAAGCAGGCAGATGTGTGTACACAGTGTACACTTGAATAGAGGTATTTTCAAAATAATTTTTTGTTTGGGCGTGGTGGTGCACACCTGTAATCCCAGCACTCAGAAGGCAGAGTTGCAAGTTCAAGTCTGGGGTAAAAAGTGAGCTTAGTACCAGCCTGAACTTCACAGTTAAACCCTGTCTCAAAAAGATAACAACAACAATAATGATAGCAACAACAACAATAATAATATTTTGTAGCTCTGATGGTTTGGAAAAACCATCTTGAAAGGTTTCTGATACATTGAGAATCATATACATTACTGTGATTGTATCAAAATCTGGAGCATGAGGCTCTATGATTTTAAATTTTAATTCCATGGTTTAAAATCTGGGTGGCTTTGCGCATGATCTTTAACATCCTGTGCCTCAGTTTTCTTACCTATGCTATCTTACCGTTCAGTTTCAGCAAAATAATGCACCTATACTGGCAGTGGCCAGCTCCGAGCGATGGCTGTGTATTAACTAGTATTATACTGATCAAGTGGGCATGCTTGCGCTCAAAAGAAAAGCCTAGGGCTCTCGCAGAGAGACAGCCTGTGCAAAGCTTGAGGCCAGGTAAACTTACATGTGAGTTCTAGTACTTCCAGTGTGAATTCTAGCACATGAGCATACGTACATGTAGATTCCAGTATTTCCAATGTGCAAGTACTTGGGCAAATACTCTGTCTGGGCTAATTATGTCCCATAATGGCTAATAGGAGTTTGAAAGGAGATAGCACATATACCACGCTTAGCTTGCTGACTGGTTCATTCTCAGTATATGAGATTAACAGTAGTAAGTGTCCCACACCTACACACCCGTGCTGTAGACATTACCACAAACCTGCGTGCAACTTTTAAATGCCTTCAGCAAGAAGTTGCAGGATGAGCTCAGGAAGGTAGAAAAGTTTCATTTTAGTTACAGAAAAAGTATCCCAACTGAAAAGGGTCAGGATGACTCTACGATGTACAGTGTTGAAATGCCCAGAAAAGTCACTTACAATTATGAGCACTTAGGTCCCTGCATTCTAATACATCAATGTGGTGGTTGTTAGCGTTTGACTGCAAAGTAAGTAAAGAATGAATGGTATGATGGTTTCTTTCTTTTTTTTTTTTTTGTGAGCAATTGTACGTCTTTGGCAAAGAAGCTCTAAATTGAAGCCATCTTATTGGGATTTAAGTTATGAAATTGAACCCACCATTGGGATTTTCATGCTGTTATCGTTTGTCTCCTTCAACTTCATATTGAAACTTAATTCTTATTGTGTGGTTTTAAGAGGTGGATCCTTTAGGGGAGAGTCAGGCATAGGCCTCTCTCCCCTTCTGAATAGATGAAAGCTTTATACAGTGACTGGAGAGAACTAGTTTAGCCTTGTTTGACTCTCCTTTTTTTTTATTTGCCAGGTGAGGATGCCACCTTGAGCAGATGCCATCAGTGGACACCCAACCTGCAGTACTTTGAACTTGGCTCCCAGCCTCCATAATTGTGGGAAATACATTTCTCTTCTTTATAACTCATTGAGGCTCAGTTATTTTGTTATAGCAGTGCAAATGGACTAAGACATGCTGAACAGTCACATCAAACAATGTAGCAGTATTACAAGGAAACAGTCTCCCAGAGGAGCATCCCATCAGCCAATGAGATTTATTATTATTTTTTTGTATGGTACTGGGGATTGAGCTCAGAACCTTGCTCTTGCCAGGCAAATGCTTATTCTATTGAGCTGTCTCCCCGACCAGCCAATGAGATTGAAACACACACACACACATTAGAGAGAGTTTAGGTCGGGAGTCGCTAGGCACACTGGGAGGGCAGACTGCAGGAGTGATGTATTCTTTCTGACTTGACTTTCTCACAAATACTATCATAAATGTGGGTCAAATGCAGACGTTTAAATGCAAAAGACAATCACATGATCATTGTAAAGTTTTGGTGCCACTTAAGCTAACAAAAGGCTTTCAAAATACAATAAAACATTTAACTCTGGCCAGCTTGAATTTCCTGAGAAAACTGCAAAAGCAGAGAAATCTTGTTTTTCAGACATTTCCAAACTAATTTCCCCCTGGTTGAAGACATTTGGAGAGAAGCCCAAGCACTGAGGATAGACATGAAACCATCATTGTTTTCAAATCCTGATTGTTACAGTGTACATTGTTCAGTCAGATTTCTGTTGCTGGGACAACATACCTGACAAGCACAACTGAGAGGAGAAAGAGATTGTTTTGGCTCATGGTTTAAGGAGTTTCAGTACTCAATCAGCTCACTTCAATGTGGAAACACCATGGTAGACAGACAGTGAGGGAAAGCGGTCACATTCTGGCAGAAGCAGAAGAGCCTGGCAGGAAGGGGCCAGGAACCAGATGTAGCCCCCAGACTCGTGGTCCTATATGCTTGGACATACCCGGAAGTGTGCTTTACTGGTAACCTAGGTGTCTCTCAAGCCCATCCAATTGAAAATCAAGATTCACTACTACACATGCCCAGTGTCCACTGGTGTCTGACACACTTTTACATTATTTTCCTTTGACTCAAAGGTTGAGGGGTATGCTTGAAAGGAAATGAAACCATCTGGCATAATTAGCTTCTCTATTTAATTTGGCAACATTTTGTGCAATAAGAACAAGAGATTGAGTTATCCCAGATTATGGGGCATTCAGCAATCTGACCTGGAAACATTTATGATAGGAACTTCTGGTCCCTGAATTGGCCATTTCCACCAATGCTGTACAGCTGTGGGGACAGCTGGTTCAGGCCTGGAAGAAATCCAGAACTGAGAAGCTGTGGAGCTGAGGGAAATGAGATAACGCTAGCCTCAGAGAGCACAGCCTCACATCTGGGCTTCAGCTCTTCCCGTCTTCAGTGAATTGGGATACACCTTCCAGCCTCACTGAGCTTTCATAACCTCCTTTACGACATGGTGAGAATAGAAAGACAACTTCCCAGGAGGCTCCCAGGAGACGAGATGAGACAATGCATGAGAAAGCACTTTGCAAATTGCTGAAGTGCCACAGACACGTTATTAATTTAACATTTCTGCAAAATGTGACTTGGTTGTCCTTGAAGGAATGCCACGCCACATTCTATTCTAGGTAAATGCTAAGAAAATTTAGTTTCTATGTGGGCATTTATTCACATGTTATCTGTAGCTCTTTATTATCATTTGTTTTGTCGAATACCTACAGCATGCCTACTGTGTGACAGATCCTGCTTAAGCACTTTAGCATCAGAAAACATGGAAAAAATCCATTCCTTTATGGGGCTTCCTTCTAGTAGGGCAATAAGAAAATTAAAAAGTTAAAAATTATGTAGAATATAAAAACATAATAAACTATGGGAAAAATAAGTTAGGGAAAGGAGCAAGAGAAGGGAATAGAGTGCAAGATTTATATAATATTTCTAGTCTCTTCCATTTATATAATATCTGTTCTTTCTTCATTTTCCTTGTTCTGTATTTCTTGACAACTCTGAATAGCCACAAGGGAAACTGAATTTAATTTGGGGATTAATTGGGTTTGATGAGTTTTGAAGCTGATCTTTTATAATTTCTAGACCACATTTAAAAAAAAAAAACTATAGCATGAGTCAATAAAAAGGTTTAGAGTTTCTCTCTCTTTTTTTTCTACCATAACATTACTGATCTGGCAAGAAATCAGTCAGTGTTAAGTCTCACAAATATATAGGTTAAGGGAGAAATAATACAGTTTGCTCTTGACTGTGGAAGGCACGTGTTCCTCTGACCTCATTTTTTTTTTTTTTTTTTTTTTTGAAAACAGTCTGCCGTCTTCTGGCTGACGCAACTCTGAAGGTCAGCAAAGGCCCTTCCTGTATTGCTAGAGCAAGCGTATGAGCCACGTAGACCGAGTCCTTTTGAACTATGGAGCTTCACAGTTATGCCTAACACTCGACTTGTGCGAATGTATTGAACAAGCTGGTTTATTTAAAAAGTCTATACAATATGTGAGTCTAATTTGAGGTTGCATTTGCTTTTTGGAAAACAGTAAAATAAAGGGAACTCATTTCCTATCATTTTTCATTAATGCTTTAGAGTTTTTAGATTTTCCTACAAGACATTTTACTTTTGTATTCTTATACTTCAAATTCACTTAAAAAAACAAAGCATTGATTAATCTGCCCATGTTTTGACAATGACAACAGAAACACTGTGGAACAAGTCTATGAATCTCGTAGCGGAGAAGCAATTCTGACCAGAGTCCAACTTACCTGTCTCCTTAAGCTAAAGCTACTTTTCCACATACATTTTGTTTGATTTATTTTAATTATTTGGGTTCAATTTCTGAGCTTTCTAATTGAATAATTCTTTGATATTTTATTCTGCTAATTATGATTCCTTGATCTAAGCCGGCAGCTGGGTACTATTTTAATATTTATTAGTTCAACAAATATAATGGAACACTTTTTTGGGATTGGTAGCACTCAAGGTGTTTCTTGTTGGGAGACTCATGGTACACGCCAAGGCCTCAGCAACAGGGGGAACTTCAGGTCGCTGGGGATCGCCCCTCTCTTCCAAATGTACACTCAGAATTACCCACACGGGGAGAGAACTGTGGCTGTGCACTCAAAGGTTGTCCTGGGCCTTATCTGTCTGCTTTCTCCACACTTGATATTATGATGTGGAGAAAGTTAACTATCACATGGCTTTCTTTATATGAAAAAACTGAAATGCAAATAAATGAGTACAATAAGGGAGAGGTGGTTGGAAATAAAAAGGCAGACTTTTTGGATCTGGGGAAGTCTCAAGGAGAGGGGAAGGTAAGGGAGGGGGTGAGAGGATCAAAGATGACCATGTACCATGCGCGCACCAATTTCCTCAGACACACATCACTATTATGTTTTGCAAACATACACTAACAAAAGGAAACCAGATTAATTTACATAGGCTTTTAATTTCCTTTGTGGAGAAGTATCACAGTTACCAAGTTAATATCAAGGTCTTTGCTCAAGTTTTTAAGAAAGTAACGGGCAATCTAAGTATGTGATGACCTTAAAGTTTGTGAAACATTTGTTCATCTTTTTTTATTCTGGTATCAGGGATCAGACTTGGGACCCTGTGCTTGCCAGGCAAGGGCTTATGCCGCTGAGCTATAGTCCTGACTCCCTATTATCTTTGAATCAAAACAATGTATTGTTATTAGTAGAATACATCCCTTAAATTTAAATAAAAGGTGAAAGAGATTGGCTACTCTAACTACCTCCGTGTGTCAATAACCTCTTTAGAAGAATTTTAAAAATTCATACGATTCACATACTGTTTTGTAATTTGTTTAATTCAGGAAGAACTATCCAAAACAATATATCATCTTAATATGAAAAATAATCACCACATCTTCCCCTAATCATCTCTTTAGCTGCTGGGGAATACCATGCTGACATTCTAAAGGCACTGAAGCAATATTTTCTCCACTCCTGTGAGTTCTCTAACAAACACTGTGACTGCGGCTCTGTTTGCATAACAGCTCTTCCCTGTGATCAAAACGCATCTCTCCTTTCTTGTCTGAAAACGTTGGTAAACAGAAACCGCAGAGGAGGCAAGCTTGATTTCAGTCGTGGAGAACATGGCCTGAAGTAGCAGGTACGTTTCCCAGGCGTGGCAATCGAGGTGAACACTTTGTAATGACAAGTATGAATTATTTGCAGGGAAGGGAAGATTAGACGGGGCAAAATATTTTTTAAAGCACACGCCTCATTTCAATATTCTATCACGGTGTTCAGGCTTGGGATTTAGACAGACAGCATTCTTCCTGGGGATGTCCTGGATGCCAGAGAGTCGCTGATGCTCAGTTGTCTATTGAAAATCCTTAGTCAAAAGACTTGTTTTTTACTTTCCATAACTTGTTTTATTAAAACATTTCATTATTTTTCTACGAATGAAACTCTATCACAAAAATGAATGTGCTTCTGAAACTACACAGAGCTTAGACTTTCCAAAAGAAATTCTCATTCACTCTCCTTTTCTGTGAATAATTAATTGAGAACCAACAGACACAAAAGACATTGAGAAAATGATGTCAGGAAGTTTTTTTTTTATGAAAAAGTAGCTCATCTTGGGTCAGTGCTTTAGGTAATAGAGTTTAACTGTGTCACAGATAGAGAAGAAATCTAATAACAAAGCTCCAATTAAATTAAGGTGACATTTCTCCTTTTAAAGGATTACTATAAAAGCACTCATTTTTCCTCATTTCCCCTCGGCTATAGTTTGGCATAGCCCCTTAAGGTTGTTTTGCAAATACAGCTTGTTTGCTTGCCCTGAGTGTGGGAACAGAATGAGAACTGTTGGATTTTGCCCCTGGAGGCTCCTACCAGATCTTTTTATGTGGTCAAGGAGACCAGGTCATTGACAGGCACCAGATCAGGGGTAAAATCAGAAGTAATTTCCCTAGAACTAAGAGGCATTACTAAGAAATAGGGAAAAATAAACTTGTGCTTAAATGATAAAAAATTTTTCAAAATTGGCACTCTATAAAATAAAAATAATATCAAAAGCAAAAGCAAAAAGGAGGGTTTTTTAAATGTATTTAGTACAGGGTCTACTATACAGATCGGACGCATAGTGATCCTTCTATTTTCAGCCTCTCAAGCACTGGGTTTACAGGTGCGAGCCACTACGCACAGTCTGAATTGCACACCCCGGGGGTGGGGTCGGCACAGCTTGCCGGGGCTCAAACTCTGCTCCCTGCATCTGCCTAAGCAGTTGTTTTAATCTACTGAGTTATCGAGCCAGCTCTGCAAATGGGTGTTTTCAACAATACTTGCAGTGTGCCTTCCCCCCTCCCCTCACACCGAGGCTGCTGCCTCACGTGCAGATCTTCCCTTTTGCACGAGCATTGCCAGTTGTCCCCTCACCCATTCACTCCTCTGCTGCTCAGTACTTAGTAAACACCGTCCCTTCCCAGGCCCTGCTCTGGGGCTCACCAGCTAATAGAGGCAGGCAGAAGGACCACAAGTTAGCAACACCAAGACATAGCCATCCTAATGATGCAACGTGCTTACCTTCTTAAAGTATACCCAAGGAACTGTGATGAGATATTTGAGAGCAGTTATTGTGCTAGTTTGCTAGGACTGCACTACAAGGGTACCACAGACTGGGTGGCTCAGATAACAGAAATGTATTCTCAGTTGCTGGGAGTCAGAAGTCAAGGTCTCTGTCTCATGCCTTAGTGTCTCTGCACATCTGGAGCACTGCCCAGGAAATACTTGTCCCTCAGTCTCACAAGAAAGTGTCTGCATGAGTCTGGACAGCTGAGCAGAGGGGCACGACCTGAGAAAGATGGGGGGCCAACATGGGCCCCTCGGACTAGAAGACAGGGCTGCCTGCTACAGATGTACAGGGTCTGCAGGAAGCTTACAGGCACAGCCAGAAGAGGGGTGCTTTAGTCTAATGTTGTGCACCCCCGATCACACGTGCAGCATTTTGGCAAACCGGCTTCCTAATGTTGCTGTCTTCCTTTGCCCTCTGCTCCGTGGTGATGTTTGGAAGAATTGGACTGGACATGTAGGACTGTGGAGCAAAGGACTTGGCCTGGCTTGTGGTCAGGGGGAGATACAGCCTGCTTTCTATCTTATGGTTAAGCATGTAATATCTGGGTGTAGATTTGTCCCCTTGTCCAAGCCAGAAATAGTATATCCTGGAGGATGGGAGGGGGGAGGGCCAGGGCAAGGAGGAGGGCAGGGAGGAGGCAGGGAGGAGG
>NW_004524615.1:14935547-14941416 GCF_000260255.1 Octodon degus
GAGGGGGCAGGGAGGAGGGCAGAGAGGAGGCAGGGCGGGGGCAGGGAGGAGGCAGGGAGGAGGGCAGGGAGGAGGCAGGGAGGAGGGCAGGGAGGAGGCAGGGAGGAGGCAGGGAGGAGGCAGGGAGGGGGTCAGATGCTGAGTATTAGCTCTCAGGCTATAGGCACTTTGCCTTGCTTGTATGATGTTCTTCTTGCTTATTGCTACATATTCCCTCAAACTTTAGAATACACGACATAGTCTTTGTCGTTCTTAGTGATGGTGGTGGCTACAAGGCTGAGCATTCTTCGGATGAATGCAGGCACGCGCTCAAGCAGGTAGCTTTCTCTAGCACCTCAGGGTTGCGCCCTCCCTCTTCCCTTGATCATTCATTACCTAGGAAGCCAAAGGTTCTCGAGAGCTTTGACTTGCTGTCATTTCTCCAAATGTCCCGACTCTCCTACCCTCCCCATCCAATCCAACATCACCTCTTGTCACCCAAACCTCAGTTAGGTAATAAAAATAAACCTGTTTTATGTTAGTTCTTCAAAACAAATTGCTAGTATAATACTTTGTTCAGGTTTACGGAGAGATGGGTGTGATGACCGCTCGCCATCTGTGCCCTGGAGAGAGGCTCAGCGGCGCAGCACCTCTTCCTTTCTGTGATGACCGTCCCGAGCTTGGCTTGAGGGCAGTGGGGGAGTGTTGAGGAGCAGAGGTGCCGATCTGCTCCGGAGCTTTGGAGCCCACCCCTCATGGTTTTATAATTTCCGTCAGCCACAAGTAGCAGGGTCTGCAGTCGCAGACAAAGGAACCTACAGGTACGAGGGCACATGCTCAGAGTAACAAGTGCTCGGTAGGAAATGCGCCTGCCTTTCCCACAGGAGCACTTGCACCCTGTCTCTGCAGAAGCCAGTGAGCCTCACATTCCTTCACGCAAGGTTCGGATCTCGCAAACGGTCTGTTTCTTTTTCTCTTCCTGTACTTTTCATTCTTGGGTGGCTATGATGTCGATTTCAGAGGCTATACACTCCCACTAGCATAACATACAAGACTTTTTATCATTTAAAAATACTTCTCTTGTTGCCTTCAAAAATGGATCTAATACTTCCTGTAAGTGTGTCTCTATTCTTTTTTCTTATTCTATTTTTTATTTTTAAATTTTATTTTTTTTCAAAATCAAGAAACATATTCGTATAATTAGAATTCTCAAAGTAGAAAGGGGTAGAAAATAAATATTTAAAGATTTAAAATTTCTGAATTTAGTTGAACTTATAACACATTTCCAAGAAAAATGAATCTTTTGCACAAGAAATTTGAATAAAATCGTGCCAAGATACACAAAAATGAAATTGTCCAAAACTTATTGTAAAGAAAAAATCATTAAAAACATATACATAAAAATATTAGCTATGGAAGAATAAAATTAAATAGCATCTTATTCCATATCAGAAAGAAAAAAAAGACCAAGTGTGTAAGAACCTAGACTAATTAAAGGACTGAAAGAAAGAAAACAACCTGTCCTCTCTGAATTTTATACTTAGCAAACATACTTTGAAAACTAAGAGTAAAATATTGTCTATTTATACAAACTTGAAATATTCTAATGCCTCCAGACGTAGCATACAAGAAATAACAAAGAGCATAATTCAAAAGGCAAGAGAAGTGCAGTATGCTCCTGGATGAACAATAAAGAACTCTCAAAATGATTGTTATGCAGGACTATATAAAATATATTAGATGAACCCTTATTTGAAAAGTCATTAAAGATTTCTATGAAACAGTACCAATCTTATATCGGATTATACACTTATTTTTTTTTCATATATATGTGTGTTTATATGTGTGTGTACAAGACAGGGAAGAAGTAATATAAAGTCAATGGAAAATGGAAATATACTTTTTAAAGTTTCTAATACTAGGAGAAAATATCATACCATGTCTTTTAAATAAATTGTAAGTCAAAGATATAGTATAAATCTTAAAACAAAAATTAAGATTACGCAGTATTCAGAAATTTAAATACTAATTAATTAAAAATTAAATGTTTCAAAACAATTGAGCTAAGAAAAAGTTTTCATGATAGTAAAGAAGTACTAAGAATAAAACATAAGATAACTACTGGAATGGTAAATAAATGACCAGCACTTCTAACAGTTTGGGGATAGGATATCGCACAAAGTTCTAGTGTGTTGTGGACATGGATAATGCCCATGACACTTACTGGTGGCCAGGTGTCACTTGTGGGACTGAGCTACTGCTATTTCCTTGAAATCCACCCTGTAGACCCAGATGGAATCATGAGCCACAGGGTGCAGGAGAAGTCCATCTGTAGGGTGTGTTGATGGAAATATTTTGTTGCTGTACATTATGTCTCTATTTTTTAAAAAATTGAAATTTTTTAGAGTACAAAATAGTATTAAAACAGAAAAAGTTACAACTTATGCAGAATTTCACTAAACAAAATAATATGAATTTGACAATATTTGTTGTATTGCATATTGTTGTCTTCAGATTAGTTGTGCAGGTTACGGATATTCCAACTGATTTGCACAGCTTAGGCTAAATGAAGACAACAGCAGACATTCTTCTCAGCTGCTTGTGCATTCCCAGTTACGTCAGGAGTACTTCTGTTCTTTCAGGATCGTGACAGAGTTGATGATCAGCTGGAGTATGGTACTGCATGACAGAGGCACTCTGATGACACTTCCAAGTTGGTGTTCAAATCTATTCACAGAAAATCCCACTTATAATAGTACTACAGTAGAAACTAGTTATACAAAAATTGTACCTGAAGCTATGTGAGCTGAAGATGTTACTGCTGTGAAGAAGAAGTTCCAGTGTGCTGAGGGAAGTCAGGCCCGAAGCCCAGCCCTGGAACCTGTGCAGAAACACTTCTCATCTTCCATGGCGAGGTCAGCTTAGGTGCATGAAGAGCTTGGAGGATGATTCTAATAGACGTACAGTGAGAACTGAGCCATCGCAAAACCTCTAGGGAAAAGTGGGCAAAAGGAGATGCTTGGTTCTTAGCAGGGCAAGGTGTGGGGTTCACCCGGATCCATTTTCCAATCAGTGCCCAATGCCCTGAGAAACTAGTCCACTGTGACTTCAAGGAGAAGCCTCCAAACCAGCGCTTCACACTCTGCTAGGCCCATGAGTCTCCTGGAAACTTTGTTAAAAGTAAAAACATTGAAGAGCTTCAATACATCTGAGGTTGAGGCTGAGAGTTTTCAATTTTGAATCATTCCAGATTGTCTAGGTATATATTTATGTGCTTTTCCTCATGGACCATCTTCGAGCAGCAAGGACCAAAATCATCTGCAATGAACCATTGAAAAATCCCATCTTTGGTCTTAGACAAAATTTTACATGCTAATATCTGTCTCAAATGAAAAAATGGGAATTAACTTTCTCTTTTTTTTTTTTTTTTGGCTTAAATTATGGCATCAAAAAAATATGAGTTTGAAGGAGGAAGATTTTTGTCTAAGTGAAAGAAATCCTTCTCCAGCATGGTGTAAAGCCAATGAATCTGTGACTGCATCCGTGCTACTCAGAGCAAGCTTAGAAAGCTGAGGTGCCTGACTTGCATTGTGAGGAATTTATTCTAGGAATGAAAAGCCAATGCCAGTAAGCATGGTTGGCTTTGCTCTAAAGAAGCAAAGGATAGCCACCTAGGCTGGGGGGGAGGGAGAGAGAGAAGGAGAAGGAAAAAGAGAGGGAGAGGGATAGGAAGAGAGGGAGGGAGAAGGAGAGGGACAAGCAGAGGGAGAAAGAGGGAGAGAAGAGGGAAATGGAGGAGAGGGAGAGAGAGAAAGAGGGAGAGGGAAAGAGAGAAAGGGGCAGAGAGAAAGAGGGAGAGGGAGAGAAGAAGGAAACAGGGACAGGAGTCTAGGGAGAGGAGAGGGAGAGGGAGAGAGAGGAGAAAAAGAGGGAAAGGGAGAGAGGGAAGGGAGGGAGAGGGAGAGGGAGAGAAGAGAGAAACAGGGAGAGGGAGAGGTGAAGGGGGAGAGAGACAGAGAGAGGGTGAGGAGGGGAGAGGGAGAGGGATAAGGGATAAGGAGAGGAAGAGGGAGAGGGAGAGGGAGAGGGGGCAGGAGACAGTGAGGCAGACAGATGTTGGCCAGTCAGGGCTCCACTGGTTGTCAGCACCCATCTGAGAAGTGCTTGGGAACATGAGTGCACACAGCCACACTCAGGGAATCAGTGGGCACCCTTGCTGGGTCTACATGGTTGTTAGGTGTTAGGACCTCATAAATTACCTAGCGCAAGCACAGTCGCCCCAGGCTGCCTTAAGTTACCCACCTACAAACCCTGAGGAATTAAGGGCAGGGATCCAAAGAAGAATTGAGGAATGTAGTATTTTTAAGTTTCAAAAATGTCTTTGTATTTTGATCATGTGTATTTTAAGCAAATTTATGGGGTCACCTTCCTAATTGTGTGTGTGTTTGTGTGTGCGTGTGTGTTTAGGTGCATCACAATAAACTATTTGAGTTCATGCTATTTTATTTTCTCTAATGAGTTTTCAAAGGGTTAAATGGAAAGTAACTCAGTTAGCAAAAAATTAGGCCGTGTCTGCTCTTAATTTCTAGTAAGCAGGAAGCGCACCGCCTTGGTAGACCTACATTTACTCTTATCTTGAAGCAGTGATCCGTTTCAATGAAAACAGCCTGAGATTTATTAGTAGGTTTATTCTTGCCTTTTGCAGGGAACACAGAAACAGCCATGACAGCAAGCGCAGTCTGGGGTTTCCTTACAATGTCCCTTAAGTCACGCAACTGGTTTGAGAGACAGCTGTTTCATTCCAGAAGGTCCAATCAGCTAGTGGTGGTGTTATAACAAATCTAGTTCTCCTAGTAGCAACAGTGTCTTTAAAAACATAAGGACATAACTTCCTTTCCAGAAACTAGGATGAGTTTGGAATGAAGGGAGGGTAAGACTGAGAGGACTAGGACTTGATTTTTAGACAGAGAATGTTTTTAAAACCTTGATCTAAAATATATATATTAACACTGGTAAAGAACAATGTGGATAAGAGAATGGAGAACGTGTTTCCTACTGAAATAAAAATTGCTATCCATCCCTATCCCAAAGTTCGTGTTTATAATCACTCCCCTGGCTCCCTAAAATCTAAACTAAGGAAATAAAACTCTCCAAAATGAGCCTTTTTGAAGAACATGACTCCTCGGAGCCCAGACTCATCTAAAAATTATACTTGCAGGAGCAGGAAGGCCTGGAATGTTCACATTATGGCTCTATATCAGTGAGCGGATCAGAGCTGTCCAGTAAATTTCCGGTTTTGGAATTTTAAAAACTTCCAAATACTTTCAGAATTACGCCCTCAATACTTACACAGTCTCCAATACCAATCTCCTAATCCTGAATTGCTTCCTTTGCAAAGGAAGTTTTAGTTGAATCAGCGTACGCGACCCTCCATCCTCTATTTGTTCAAGAAGCACTTGGGTGTGTCAGCCCATGCCAAGGACTCTGGTAGGCCTGTGGGGTAGAAGCAGAAGATATGCCGCTCTTCTTTGCTGCCGTCCCTGTCGCATCCGGACAGATTTCATCCCTTCTTGTTCTGTATGGTGGATGCTAATCCATATACTTAAAAAACTGAGAGGGTGAAAAATAGGGTTGCATGTTCTTTTAAAAGCTAAAAGCCTGGGCCGCCCACATAGCTCAGCAAACCAAAGCACCTGCTTAGGCAGAGCGCAGCGGGCTGGTTTGATCCCCAGCGTGCCCCTCTGCCCCTGCCCCCGAGGCGCACTGAGCGATGACTGAGGCTCCGCGTGGTTTTCGCGCGCCTGTAATCCCAGTGCTTGGGAGGCTGAAAACAAGAGGATCACTATGAGTCTGATCTATGTAATGAGACCCTGTACTAAATACATAAAAT
>NW_004524615.1:14941516-14942172 GCF_000260255.1 Octodon degus
CTTTGGTCTAATATTTTGGCCCATCTGGTTCCTTTCTATGCCTCTGGACTGCAGGAGGAAGAAATTCTGCCTATCTCCCTTATCAAATTTCCTGACCATTGAGGCCCATCAGATACATCTGTTGGAGTAAGCGCAGGACCGAAAGCACTGCCTCTGCTCCGGGAGCATACTACGTGGTCTGACCGAGTGTTTGCCCACAGAAGTATCTACTACATAGAACACTATTCACAGAGTCAGTATCTAGGAGACGAGACAGAGACGATCATTAGATAGTTGGGCAAGTTCCTTCTACGCAGACACATGCAAAGGGTTGTGGTACTATATGGGAGGAATATGTGGGTCCAGTCTGTCTGGAAACCAGCACACTGACATAGTGCTCAAATTTTAGGGCATCTCGTGGTAATTTAGACAGTCATGTTGCTTATTTTGTTGCTTTGTCCTTGTGAATGAGCACCAGACCCTAGAAGTCTGCCTCTGAACTCATATGTTTTGCTTTTGCCAAGAGTTCATATGCTGAGACCCAGTACTGGCCACCCACAGCTCTAAGGATAAAAGGTTTATTTTGGCTCAGTTTGTAGAACTTTCAGCCTGTAGATTCAGCTTATTCAAAGGCAGGGTGGGATGGGGGAGGGAAAAGGTTCATAGTGAGGCAACAG